>NW_008336930.1:1546741-1572352 GCF_000622305.1 Nannospalax galili
GTTAAAAAAGAACTCAATTTCACTATTAAAATACACAGTTCTATACAGAAAAATTCATTTTCAATACAATTAACACTAAGATGCACATGCACTTCTAATCTCTATATATCTGATTATTACTAGTTACAGTCAGTTTCTGAGCTCCTTGGCATCTGAGCATGGATATAAAGTCATCAGGTAGATTTCAATGGTAATGTTTTTCACATCTACTAATTATAAATTTATTTTTACACCCACTTCCCAGATATCACCCTCCCATAGGCCCCCTCCCCCCACTAGAGCCCTTATACTCTGATATCCCTGCTACTGTCTTCTGTGTTGTCAGAACCCCCAGCCATTTCCCACTAGTTGCCCTTCTGGTGAATCTAGTCAGCTTATCTAGTGGTTTTTGTTTTAGGAGGCTCAGCTGTTCCTCATCTGGCGATAATCAGTTGTCAATATTCCTTTGGATAAGATTGGGGTCTGCTGTTCATTTTCCCAGTTCTATACTGGGTTACTATCTGGGAATCCATTGGCCACCCTGGCCAACAACTCAAAAGAAGGTATCGCCTGTCTGGCATTGTTCCCTGTTAAGGAGCCTTTAGCTACACATATAGACTCTTATGAAATTATATTGGCCCCTTTAATCTTTGGTTATACTTTCCTTTTGGGTGTTTAAGGGCACAAAATCGGACCAGATAAACCGATTTATTTTTACTCTTAAGGTTGTTTGAGGATCTGTTCCTCAGGGGTCACATGTGCTTGGGAGGAGCCCCTGGCTCTTTTCTTTTACCACTCCCTCCTATGTGAAGATAAGTCAAAGGTCCTACTCGACCATCGCTGGCTTCGCTTGGAAGCATGGAGGAAATGATTCCTCTGTGTTGACCCTCCCCTTTATAGACTGGACACTGGTTCAAGTCCATCTGGTGGGGTCTTCTCGGCCCTCTTGATCAAGAGGACAGGTGACCCATCACCATTCTAGGACATTTTGAGAGATGCTAATAGTCCCCTGGAACTAGTCGACCTAGGAAGGCTAGGAGCAAAAAGTGTCTTTTGTGTCCCTGTGACCAAATTATTATAGGCCTCAAAGTATGTCTGTTAAACACCCAAGAAGGTTAGTTCCACCAGTCTGGTATTTTTAATTACTGTGTGTCATGTAGATAAATTTTGGGCAAAGACGAGTTGTTCTCATATAAACCTTACCTAGACATATATTTCTTGATCTGCTATGTATAAATTGTCAGTAGGGTGTAGGAGTAATATGGTTTCCTCTGGTTTTCAAAACTAGCTAGGCATTGTTTATATCTTGCATTGTCTCAACCCTCCATATACTGTTTCATACAGAAAAACTCATTTTAATGCAACTAACACTTAGATGTTTACACATGTGTCTCTAATCTCTATATATCTGATTATTACTAGTCATAGTCTGTTACTTTCTGAGATCCTTGGCACCTGAGCATAGTAATGAAATCACCAAGTAGATTTCAGTTGTAATGTTTTTCACATCTACTAATTAACAAGAAGCAGATTTTTATGCTTCATCCTCAAATATAACTCATTTTTTATTGACTGATTTTTTTGTCTGTATTTCATTCAGAATATGCCAAACAATCTTACTCATCTATATACTCACATCCCAAGTGGCACCCTCCCATAGCTGCCCCCTGCACTGGAGCCCGTATACTCTGTTATCCCTGTTACTGTCCACTATGTTCTCAGTGCCCCCAGCCTTTCCCCAGTGCTTGCCCATCCACTGAGTCTAGTCAGCCTATCTAGAGTTCCTAGTTTTAGGATGATCAGCTCTTCCTCATCTAGCAGCAATCAGTATACAATATTCCTTTAGATAAGTTAGGGGTCTGCTGTTCATTTTCCCAGTTCTATGCTGGGTTACTGTCTAGGAGTCTCTTGGGCCACCCTGGACAACAACTCAGAGGAAGGTATCTCCTGTCTGATATTGTTCCTTGTTATGTAGCCTTTAGCTATACACATGGACTCTTAAAGAATTATATTGATCCCTTTAATGTTTGGTTATACCTTCCTTTTGGGTGTTTAAGTCCATGCAGTTGGCTCAGATAAACCAATTTATTTTTACTCTTAAGGTCCTCTGAGGATCTGTTCCTCTGGGTTACATGAGCTTGGGAGGGGCCCCTGACTCCTTTCTGTTACCTGTTCCATCTATGTGAAAGTAAGTCAAAGGTCCTGCTCAACCATGTCTGTCTTCATTAGAAGCATGGAGGAAATGTTTCTTCTGTGTTGATCCTCCTCTTTTTTTTTCTTTTTTGAATAATTTATTGAGAATTTCATACATGCATATAAAAGTGTTTTGATCAAATCCATGCCCACTCCCTCCCCTCCACCTTCTCCCATATCTCCCTATCACTTTTTTTCTGATAACTTCATGTACTCTTTCTTTTATTTGATTGATTTATTTTAATGGGGCTTTTGGCTACTCTAACATTGTCCCCTCAGAAGAGGTAACTCTAAAATCGTTTAAGGATTACATAGAAGCTCCCAAATACTTTCAACATTTTTGGCTTTTGGAACAGAGTATGTTGCTAAGAGGTCCAAGGACATTTTGACTTTTAGCCAAGAAACTGACAACTTTTCTTTGGGGTTTTTTACCCTAACTGCCTAGCCAATTCCTACCTCCTATTCTTATCACACCATCCTCTGAAGGGGTTACCTAAATTGCCAATAGGGAATCAAGATGCAGACCACTCTCGCTTCTTCAATGCTGAACAGGGACACAGGGTGATACAATTGGAATAACCCTTCAGTGGGTCCATCTAAAAGACTTCCAAATTGCATAACTCCTATCTCTAAGGGGAAAAGAAAGTCCTTGAATCATGAATAGGAGATGTGAAGGAGAAGTAAAGAAAAGAGTAATTAGCATTACAAGTTCTACACATGGAACTAGAAAAAAGTCAGAACAGGGAAGTTTTCAAATATTCATATGAGAGTCCATTGGAATTTCTTGACAAAGGCTTCCAAAAGCATCCCTCTTTTGGGTTCCTCCTCATTTTTCTTTTGTTTTCCAATACTAGACTCTAGAGTGATGGATTCAGGATTTGCTTTCAGGTATTTTGATAGCTGTTGGAGTGGCTAGAATCAGTGTCAGTTCCCTCTCAAAGGCTTCTAGAAAGGGGGAAAAAACAAATTTGTCCATCATTTAAAAACAATAGCTTGTTTTCTCCCTTAGGTACGGGTGGGCACTACAGTATTGGAGACCAAGATTTGAAGTCTTACATCTGAGCAGAACTTTCTAGTCAGGAACAAAATCATCAATGAGAAATAATTGTCTAAATAACTTCTTATTTAGACTTAAACCTAATGTCTGGGAAGTATACTCCCTTGAACTCTTAAGGAAATATACTGTTGACTTTACTCTTTGGGTCTGGCTTTACTTGGAAGCATGAATGAGATGGTTCCTCTGAGTTGACCCTACTCTTTGTACACTGGACACTGCTTTAAGTCCATCTCATGGGGTCTCCATGTCCTCCCTGAAAAAGAGGAAAGGTGACTCACCACAGTTACAGCACATTTTGAGAGATGTTCCATAGTCTCCTGGAACTTAGTCTACCTTGGGACCCTCCTCTTTGTACACTGGACATTTGAGCTTGGTAAAGTAATCTGGATTGGCATCTGTGTTCATTTAGAGTTGGGAATACTTTAGTGCAGGCTCTTCTGGCTTTCATAGCTTGCACTGAAAAGTCAACTGCAATTCTGCTGGGTTTTCCTTTGTATGTGACTTGTTGTTTTTCTTTTGTAACTTTCAGTATTCTCTTTGTCCTGTACATTTAGTGTTTTTACTATGATGTGCTGTGGAGAGTTTCTTTTCTGGTCCTGTCTATTTGGTGTTCTATATGCTTCTTGTATTTGTATGGGCATATCTTTCTTTAATTCTGGGAAATTTTCTTCTATTTTCCTGTTGAAGATCTGGTCCATATCATTATCCTGAGATTCTTCTCCTTCCTGTATGCCTATGATTCACACGTTTGGTCTTTTTATGGTGTCACACAATTCCTGCATGCTCCATTCTTGTGTTTTCTGAAATTTTCATAATCTTTGCTTGAGTGGTCTAATTCGTCCACTTTGTCTTCCAGCCTTGATAGTCTGTTTTCAATTTCACTCATCCTATTGGTGAGGCTTTCTCCTGTCGTTTCTAATTGGCTTACTGAGTGTTTCACTTCCTTCATTTCAGCCTGAGTATTCTTCAATATTTCTAACTCTTTTCTGAATTCATTCAGCAGTTTATCCCTATCTTCTTTCAGTTCTTTGATTTGTGTGTTCTTTAAATTCACTGAAATCTTTTATCTTAATTGTTAATTATCTTTTATCTTAATTGTTCTTTTGAATTCTATGTCCTGTGTTATCTCTAGGGGGTTCTCATTGTATTCCTTTACAGGACTGTTTTTAGTTGGTGGGGGTATATTATTTGGGTTTTTCAAGTTATTATTTTTTCTCTGTGACTTTAACATGTTGATTTCTTTTGTAGTTTCTGATATTTGTGTGAGACTCAAGCCTTCCTTTGTTGAGTTTAGGTCTGCTTCTTTTTCTGAATTTTATGTGCCTTTGTGGTCTACTTGTTGGGCATGAAAAACTAAATGGTCTAAGCTTCAGGTTCCCTCTTTTGATTTTATATTGGAGGGGCCAACTTGCTTTTGTCTTGCTGCTCAGGCATTCCCACAGAGGCCCAAGTCTGATGAGGATCAGATGCTCTCAGGATTTCTCCTAAGGTCTGGCTCCCTCCAGGAAAGATGCTGGCCCCAGGAATTTGGGGACTGGGATGACCTGGGCCCAGGGCCCAGGAAAGATGCTGGCCACAGGAAGCTGGTGGCTGTGCCACCCATGGATGCAAAGGGAGATGGGGACGGGAAGAGGCCCTGAGGACTCCAGGGACTACAGGGAGGATTTGGGTTGGTCTGGATGCATAGGTTCAGGAAGCAGTGGGGAGTCTGGGCCAAGAGGTCAGTCCAGAGGTCTGGGGTGCTAAGACAAGAAATGGGCCAGTGCCCAGGCTAGGAGAAGAGATGGGGTGGTGGAACTGGGAGGGTGAATGAGGCTGGGTAAGTCAAGGCACAGTGGGCACAGCTGAATCAGGGAGGTCTTGCCAACTTCTGATACTGTCAGTTTCTTTCTTCAGTGTCTTAAAGTATTTATTTTAGTAGTATTTTACTTCCTTGGTTGGATTTAGTCCAAGATCTTTTTTTCAGTCTATCAAGAATGGGATGATTTCTTTGGTTACTTTCTCAGTATGTTTGATGGTGGTGTATAGGAAGGCTCCTGATGTTTTTGAGTGTTAATTTTGTATCCTGTTGCTTTCTTGACTGTGGCTTCATAGGAAGAATTTGCAAGTGCTCCTTCCTTGCCTGTTTTTTGGAATAAATTGAGGAACATTAATAGTTCCTTAAACTCTTAATAGAATTCTGTGGGGACTCCATCTGGTTCTGCACTGTTTTTACTTGGGAGATATTATTACTTCTATCATGCTGGTTGTTGGGGCCTGTTTAAATAATTTGTTTCATCTTTATTTAATTCTGGTAGGTCTTATATATCTAGAAATTCATCCATTTTATTTAGATTTTTCTAGTTTAGTGGAATATGGAGTTTTGAAATATATCCTTGTGGCTTTATGAATTCCTTAAGTATCTGTTGTAATGTTTCCCTTTTCATCTCTGCTTTTAATAATTCTGCTCCTCTCTTTTTTATTAATTTGGCTAAAGGTTTATCAATCTTGTTAAATTTTTCAAAGAACAAACTCTTTGTCTCATTGATTCTTTATATTGATATTTTGTTTGTATTTCTTCAATTTCTGTACTGACTTTATTTATATCTTCCTATGTGCTTTTTTAGGTGTTTTTTGTTCTTGGTTTTCTAAGAACTTCAGGTGCATTATTAAGTTATTAATATGGGCTGTCTCTAAATTTCTGATGTAAATACTTAGTTCTATAAACTTTCTTTCTAGTATTGCATTCATTATGTCCCATAAATTTTTGTATATTGTACTTTCATTTTCACTCAATTCTAAGAATTTTTAAATTTTCTTTCTATTTTGTTTGGACAATTTTCTTTTAAAAATTTGTTGTTTAGTTTTCATGAATTTATGCACGGTTTGATGCTGTTAATATTTAGCTTTTACTCCTTTGTAGTCTGACAGAATTCAGGATATTAATTTAATTTTCCTATATTTTTTAGCCTTGCTTTATGTCCTAATATGTGGTCAATTTTGGTGGAAGTTCCAGGGACTGCTGAGAATAATGTGTATTCTTTAATGTTTGGTGGAATGTTTTGTAGGTATCTGTTAGGTACATTTGATTTAAGATGGCATGTAATTCCTGCGTTGCTTTGTTTAATTATTTTACTGATGACCTGTTGTTGGCAACAGTGGTATATTGAAGTCACTCATTATCAATGTATTATCATTAGTCTGTAGGTTTTTTTTTAATCTTTATTATTCTTATTTTATATGTATGAATGTATTGCTTGCATGACTGTGAGTGTACCTGTGTCATGTCATCGCTGTGGAGGTCAAAAGAAGGCATCAGATACCCTGGAACTGGCATTACAGATGGTTGTTAGCCACCATGTGGGTTCTAGGATCTGAACCTGGGTCCTCTGCAAGAGAAACCATTACTCTTAGCCACTGGACCAGCTCTCCAACCCTAATCTGTAGTTTTTGATTCAATAGTATTTTTTAAATGGAAGTATGTGCCCATTTTTGGTGCATATATGTTTAGGATTATGATATGCGGTTGGTGGACTTTTCTTTTAATTAGTATGAAGTATCCCTCCTTACCTCTTCTGACTAGTTTTGGTTTTAGTTCTATTTTTTCAGCTATTATATTTGCTACATCTGCTTGTTTTTTTAGTTCCATTTGCTTGAAATATCTTTTTTTCCATGCTTTTACCTGTGGTGGTTCCTATCATTGATGGTGAGGTATGTTTCTTGGAGGCAGCAAAAAGATAGATGCTGTTTTCTAATCTAAGCTGTCAGATGTGTCTCTTTATTGGAGAACTGAGACCATTAACATTCACAGTTATTCCTGAAAGGTGTATTCGTTCTTATCGTTTGTTGGTTTTCTGTAGTTTTCTCAGATCTCTTCTGTTTACCTGTCCTAGCATGGTTTATTTGTTCTCTGTGACCTCTTGAGCCCCTTTAATCATCATGAATTCCTTTAGTTTGTTCTTCTCAAAGAAAATCTTTATCCTTCCATGTTTATAGTTTTTCTGGGTATAAGAGACATTGTTGACAGTTGTGATCTTTAAGTCTACATAATGAATTCCAGGCCAGCTGGGGCTACTGGGGACCCTGTCTCAAAAAAGACAAAAAAAGAAAAAAGAAAGAAAGAAAAGAAAAGAACTTTGAACACAAACTTCCGGGCCCTTCTGACTTTGAAGGTTTCTGTTGAAGAGTACAATGTTACTTTTATAGGTCTGCCTTATAAATGATTTGATTTTTCTCTCTTGTAGCTTTCCATGCCCTTTCTTTATTCTGTGTTTTTAATTTTTAAATTATCATAAGTCATGGAGAATTTCTTTCCTGTTCCTATCTCTCTGGTGTTCTGAAGGCCTCCTTGTTCCTGGATGGGCATCTCTTTCTCTAGGTTTAGAAATTTCCTTCTATGATTTTACTGAAGGTATTTTCTATGACTTTGGTATGTTATTCTTCTCCTTCTGTGTCAGTTATTGAAAGATTGAGTCATTTCATGGTGTCTCAATTCTTTCCCATGTTCCTATTAGATTTCTTTTTCAATTTCTCCTTGACCTTTATGGACTGATCCAATTTGTCTACTTTGTCATCTATCACTGATTCTCTACTTTCAACCTGATCCATTCTGTTAGTGAGTCTTTCTACTGAAAATTTTTAAATTGCTTATTGAATTTTAAATTTCCAGAATTATTTCAGTTTTGTATGTTTTCAGCACTTTGGTCTTTTAAATTTTTTTTCTTATTTGTATTGACATCCTCATTTCACTCATCTCTTATTCTTTGTTTTCTTTGAGTTGTTTGACCACAGCTATAATCATTCTTTTGATTTCTTTGCCTGGAAATTCTTCCATAACATTTTCATTAGTGACCATTACTATAGGATTTATATTTGTTTAGAAGACATACTATTGTGGTGTGTGTGTGTGTGTGTGTGTGTGTGAGAGAGAGAGAGAGAGAGAGAGTATTTGTTTAGAAGACATACTATTGTGGTGTGTGTGTGTGTGTGTGTGTGAGAGAGAGAGAGAGAGAGAGAGAGAGAGAGAGAGGTGTCAGTTTAATTTCTACATTGCAATTTGCACGTGAGGTGTTGTTGTTGTTGTTGTTGTTGTTGTTGAGGTCACCTTTTTCCAGCAGAGGTATTTATAATGTTAAGGAGGGGGATAGCTCATAGCAGGATTGGGGTGTCACTTTCTTCTGTTTTTCTGGTACTTACGGCAACAAACATCTCTATCCTAGTCTTAAATTTGATAATTACAGTCTGGTACCTGTAGTGAATTGATGAGGGAGATTGAAACAGGTTTTCCCTGGGAGCATAGAATGATCCTGGGTCTTAAAGCTTGATGGAACAACTTGATGATCCCAGTCAGGTACTGACAGGGCTCTCATGAGTTCTGAAGAGAGGGAGGGAGGGGCCTGGGTCTCCCTGAAGTTGGAAGAGTCCCTGGTGGAGATTGGCCTGGGATCAGGTGAATCAGAAAGGAGGGAGAGGGCCAGGAGTTGTGATCCTTGGCAAGCGGAGGTAGTAGGGTTTGGGATGACGCCAAGAGGGTACAGGTAGCCTACCTGGGTCTATAAGTCACTATGGGACTACTGGAGCATCTCTGGTGGGGAACAGGCTGGGGTCAAGTGAATTCCAAAGGGAGGGAAGGGGCCTGGGAGGAGGTGGTGATCCCTAGCAAGCAGTGACAGTAGGGCTTTGGGGTGATGGCAGGGGACTGCAGACAGCCTACCTGGGTCTCCTGGCCATGTGAAGTGACTGGAAAGTCCCTGTTGGGGGTTGTGAATGAGAAGTTTATTTGCATTAGGTGCCTTCATCTTGTTTGGCAAGCATCTCCACTATCCTTCA
This sequence comes from Nannospalax galili, assembly GCF_000622305.1. Taxonomy (NCBI): domain Eukaryota; kingdom Metazoa; phylum Chordata; class Mammalia; order Rodentia; family Spalacidae; genus Nannospalax; species Nannospalax galili. The sequence goes on from NW_008336930.1 coordinate 1,555,779, forward strand.
AAGAACTGTCTTCATCTTTGCTAAAGTTTTGTAGACATTAAAAAGTAACATAATTTCTCCCATCTTAATCCCTAGCCCATTCTCTTTTATTTTCTGTCTCTATGACTATGACTATTCTAGGAACTTCATAGTAGAGGAATAAAACAATAGTTCCTCTTTTGGCTAGCTTATCTCATTTAGCTTAATAACTTTAAGATTTATCTAAGTTATAGCATGTGTCAGAATTTTATTCCTTAGTAAGACTACATGATAGTTCATTGTGTTCGTATGTGTGTGTTTGTGTGTGTGTGTGTGAGAGAGAGAGAAACAGAGAGAAAGAGAGAAGAGACAGTGTCTCTGTGTGAGAGTGAGTGTGTGTGAATTTATATGTGTTAATTTTGCTTATCTGCTGACTACTGATGAAAAATGCCATTGCTTTTATATTTTGCTAGTATGAATAATGTCATTATGAACACAAGCACAATGCCATCAATTAAAATCCTGCAGTCATGTTTATTTGGATATGAACTCATAAGAATTCCTATATCATATGATAATTTGAATTAACTTTTTTAGAAATCACCATACTGTTTTCCACAGCAATTGTACCATTTTACATCCCCAAGAGTACTCAAGGATCTAAGTTCTCAACATCCTTGCTAACACTTGCTCTTTTTTATTTTTTTCTTTCTTTGAAAAAGGATCTCCCTATAGCTCCAAATGGCCTGGAACTCACTGCATAGACCAGGCTGGCCTGGATCTCACAGAGATAAGCCTACCTCTCCCTCCTGAATTTAATTAAAGGCATGCACTGCCACATCTGGCTTGCCTTTTTTTTTTAAATATGTGAGTATATATTTTTAAATTCCCATCCTAATGATATGAAATATAAACTCAATGTGGTTTTGATTTTTCTTTCTTGAGGACAGTTTTGCTAATTTAAAAGAAAAGTACACTAGGGCAGGGAAGCTACAGATTTCAGCAGCTTCCCAGAGGAGGAGAATGGAGAAGAGAAAAATGTCATGGTACTTGAGTTACATTGATATGGAGGTCAAAATCATGACAGCAGGCAACCACATAATGAGGGGGGGCCTTAGAGAAAGATTGAATCCTAAAGTGTTAGGAAAGCTTGCTTAGAAAAGAGAAGACAAGGGAAAGTTACCCTTTTCAAAGTAATTCAGAAAGTCAGGCATATTCACAAATGGTTTTCATTTTATTTTCTATAATGGAGAGCGATGTTGAGAATTAGTGCATTGGCCATATCATGTCTTTAGAGAACTGTCTGTCTATTAAAGCCTTCGTTAGTTATTTTAATTGACTTGTTGGAGTTGCTATTAGGTAAAAGTAGTTCATAAAATTTGAATTCATCCCTTAGATATTTTTTATCATTTCATGGGCTTCCTTGAACTCTGTGAATAGTGTTATCTAATGAATTATCTTTATTTTATGTTTTTTTTTTTTAGATAGGTCTCCCTATATATTGCTAGCCAGCCTGGAACTCTCAGGATACCTGCCTCTGCCTCCCATGTTGGGATTAAAGGCATGTATCACCATGCCCAGCCTAATTAACTTATTGTTATTTTGATAATGCTCATGTATCTATTCTACTTTCTGGTATCATGCCTAAGGAATCACTGAAAACTCACTATCAAAGTTTTCTCTATGTTTTCTTCTGAGAGTTTAATAGTTTCTTTTGGCTTTTTCATTTAGGTCTTTCATTTTGAACTCATTTTTACATATGATGTAAATTTTCAATTTCATTCAATTTCATTCTTTTGCATGTGGATATCATTGTCCAAATATTATTTGAAAAAGTATATAATATTTGTATTTTTCTCTCTCTAAGTGTAATTATTTGATAGTATTCACCCAAACTATTGAACTTAAAGTTTTTTATTCCTTGCTACTGCTGACCTATATTCCAGCATATGAATATAGAATAAATTTTATTCATTATCCTGTTCATGGACCTTAGCATTTATTCTAGTTATTCACTATGACAAAGAAAGTTGCTGTGAGCATCCATCCATGTATAAACATATGCTTTCATATTTCTTGGGTAATATTTAGGCATAGAACAGTTGGATAATCCATGTACTTGACATTTTAACATACTTTAGGCAATTTTCTGAAGAGATTATCCAGTTTTATATCACATTTTATTAATTATTTTTGAAATTCATGCATGTATATAATGTAGTTTGATCAGGCTTACCCCACATTACCATTCTTTGTCCCCATCCCCCTTTTTTCTTCTGTCAACTATTTTTGCCCTTCTGTTTTGTGACCCACTGAGTTTAATTAGTGTTGCTTACTTGCGTAAACATGGGTAGGGGTATTTACTGGAGCACAGGCAATGAACCAATGGTAACACCATTGAAAAAATGTCTATCCTAGATGCAATCGTCAGCTGCAATAGCACCCCAAGAGGTGGAGTGTCTGTAGTAACCACCATGGACTTCAAAACATGGCTTCTCTGACCACAGGTACTGCAACACTAAACTATGGACAGAAATGTAAATATTTAGAATACATTTTGAATGGAATAACATAACCATTTAGCAAAAGAACAGGAATAGTTTGCCCTCTAGGGATTATAACCTCCTCAGTCACAGCTTTTAATTAGATTTATAATACCAGGCTTGAATTCCCTCCTGTAGAGTGGTCCTCAAATCCAATCAGAAAGTGGTTGATCATCTCCATAATTGTTATGCCACTATTACATTACTGGGCACATCTTGACTGGCTGTTTAGTTGGGTAGCATCTTATTTTCTATCCTCTTGATTTTGTAAAGATTTTTAAATTTAGTCCTTCTAAAATGTGTATGCAAGCACATCACTGTGGCTACAATTTGTATTTCTCTAATGATTAATGATATTGAACATACTTTTATTTTCTTAGCTGGCATTTGTGTATTTTCTTAAGAATATGTTCCTGTAGCTTTTCTCATTTTAGATCAGTTTATTTATTTTCTTATCTTTGAGTTTTCAAAATTATTCATACAGTTAGTCATGTGTATCTACTGGTTCGAGATTTGAAAATCCAACTAATCTCAGAGCAAAGTATTTTATACATTAAAAAATATACCTGTGTTGAATATGTACAGACTTTCATTATTTCCTCAGTAATACAGTATAACAGTGATTTACATAGCATTTGCATTGCAGTACATTTTGTAAGTTGTTAGGGGATGATTTAAATCATACAGGTGTTACGTATGGTTTATATGCATATTCTACACCATGTTACAATAAGGACTGGAGCATGCGTGCCTGTTGATGACACCAGAGGATTCTGAAACCAGTTCTTCAGAGGATACCAAGGGATGGGTGCATATTCCAGGTATCATTTATCAGATATGCACTTTGCAGATATTTTCCCTACTCTGTGGCTCATCACTTCATTGTTGTCTTTTGAAAACCTTTCAATTTTGATTTGTCATTTGTTTATTTTATTCTAAGTGAGTTATACTTTTAAAAAGATTTTTAAAATGCATTTATTTATGAGTATGTCTAAATGAATGCCACATGTGTGCAGGTCCTGTGAAGGACAGAAGAGGGCGTCAGATTCCCCAGGACTAGAGTTCTAGACCATAGTGAGTCACCCAATATAGTTGTTAAGAACTAAACTTGGATCCTCTTGGAAGCGTAGCAAGTGCTGCTAACCACTGAGTCATGTCTCCAGCCCCAAGTTGTTTTTGTTGTTGTTCTTGTTGTTGTTGTTATAATAAAGGAATATTTCCCTAGCCCAGGGACACAAAGATTTTTCCCCTCATACTTTTTTCTAGATGTTTTAGGTTTCATATTTAGTTCTACAGTTAATTTCAAGCTCATGTTTGTATATCATGCAAGCTGAAATTTTATACGTAGATATCAAGTATTTCACCATTGTTTATTGGATAATTCTTTCACTTTCTTGAAAAGTACTTGCCCTCACATCATGGATATGTTTATAAAATCTCCTTTGTTTTCTGCTGATCTTTTGCTTTAGTTGACTCTCACACTGCAATGCTTTAATTCTGATAGATTTAAAAAATTTAGACTGTAATTATATTAGTTCTTTAATTTGTTTTCCTTTGTCACAGTTGTTTTGGCAATTTTAATCAATTTAATAATAATAATACATGCATTTGAGAATAACTGTTGATTAAAAATATTTACTGGGATTTTACTTGTATTTTAAATTTGGTTATGTATAATGTATAATTTTTTTTTTTGCGGTAGGGCCCTACTATATAGCCAAAGCTGACCTGGAACTCACTGCATAGCCTAGTCTTGCAGTGAACTCATAGTCCTCCTGCTTCAGCCTTCCAAATGATAGGATTGCATGCATATACCACAATGCCTGGCTGGGGTTTCAGTTTATAGACTAGTATTGAAATCTCCTATTATAGTCCTACTTAGCTCACTGAGCATATGGAATATATTTATAATTTATTTAGTATCCTTGATTACTAATTCTAATATCAGTGTCCATTCTGTGCAGCTTTGATCATTTGATGATTTTTTCATCATTGTGTTATTTTCCTGTGTGCTTTCATGCATGGAAATTTTTTATCAGATGCCATAAACTATGAATATCTTACTGGATGTTACTGGATGCTAAATAGTTTAAATTCCTATAAACTTCTTGAACTTTATTTCTATATGTAGTTCAGTTATTTGTAAATAGTTTTTTACTGTTTTTAGTTTTCTCAGATTTCTTATGAAGGATGGGAACAATTTTTATTCAGTGCTGATTATTACTCTCAAAAGATTTGAGTGCTCTACCCAATGTCTTGTATGTTGCATATATTATTATGTTCTCTGTTCAGTCTGGCTAGAGAACAGACAGTTTTCTCTAGTCCTTGCAAGTGCCTATTCCCTGGGTTTCTCTAAGTTTCCTTCCATACATACATACACCTACTAAACCTTGCTGAATATTTAAGAGAGATTCTGTGCCCTTCTCAGGACTGATGTCTCTAGGGGAATCTCCTAGACCCTTGGTTTTCTGCCCACTCTGTCTTCTTCCCATGTACCCCTCTGTCTCCAACTCAAGGCTCTATCTCAGTGTTTTCCTCCTTGTGTTGTAACTTGAGAACTCCCCCAGGTCATTTAACATTGTCAGCCATAAGACTCATCATAGAATTTTCTGTCATTAGAGATTATTGTTTTCCAATACTTTAAGTTCATTGTAATGAAAAACATGGGCTCACATATTCTGCCATTTTTCCTTCTCTTTTTGTTATTACAGGTTAAAAATACATCTAATACCTATTTTGCATTGGCTATAAGTCCTTCTCTTAAACTATACATATATATGTATATATGTGTAAGTATGAATATTTTGTTGATTAAACAAAATATTCACTGATTTATGCTGTCTTACTAAACAGGAAGATTTGCCAAAACCACTCAACACAGTGGTCTCTTGACAGATAAAATGGTAAAACAATCACTCAGCAAGATACCCAAATGTTTTTAATATTTCATATTGTATTTGAAAGAAACAGATTATCAAAAAGACAAAAACTACAAAATTGTCATCTTTTCCTCCTTAGGTTCTTGTCAACATGGAGAAGATTTATTCTTCCTCTCTCATGGATGCCTGAGTTCCTGGTCTGCCTCCAGAGACTTCCTAACAGGCTACCACCCTTGATATTTCAGAAAATCACTACCCTACACTACCCAGATGGTGGTGTTAGTTTGAGGACCATTGAATACTGGGATTTTCTCCAATTTATCACAATTAAACACCTGTGCTAAATAAGTTGCACAGCTCCACTGCGGATTTAAAGCCATGAAATTGTAACTGTCAAAATTTCCTTTTATTTACTGCGATAAATGGTGTGAGCACCCTCCAGATGTTGCTTAGAGATAATGTATGATGTGAAGTGTAGAGAGGTCCTCTGGAAGCTTTGCAGACTCTTTTCTGCTGGACCATCCAGCTTGGAAATCACACAGGCCTAGCCTCAAATCCCAGCTTTGTCATTTCCCAGCTGTGTGACCACTGGTATGCTATTCAAACACTCTGGTCCTCAATTGCCCTCCATGCCTTATCACAGAGAGTATAATTTAATGTGTTTATGGGGATGAGATGCAATAATGAATGTAAAAAGTGTCAAGCACAATACCTAGCCACATCAATTTCTCAGTAAAGGTGACAGTTGGGTACACAATAAATAAATGGTAATAAGTCTAGCCTCATTTTCCCACTTTTCATAATAATCTGCAACATGGCAGTTATTTACAGAGTCTGTGAGCTATCCATTTTCAAGTAACTGATATATTATCTACTTTTCTCAAATATCTCAAACCCTGGAGCTGGAGAGATGGCTCAGCGATTAAGAGCCGGTTTGAATCCCGGACCCCACATAGCTGCTAACAACCACCAGTAACTCCAGTTCCAGGGGATCTGACACCCTCTTTTGTCCTCCACGGGCATTGCATGATGTAGAGTGCACTTGCATATGTGCATCCAATACATGCATACACATTAAATAAAAATAAAAAAACAACAGCAAAAATCATCAAATATCTCAAATCCATGATCCACAGGCAAACTGCAAATTGTCTTTTAAACATTTGAACCAACATTAAGGAAAGAGATTTCTCGTAAGATCTAGGTTTTCAGTAGAAATTCAGATCTCAACCTTTTCTAAATATTTGAGATATATTTGAACATGTTATAGTACCTGGGAACTGAGAATGTCTTGCAATGTTAATCAGGGTGGTTTTTGCTACTATCCCATGGGACAATTTATTTTCCTTCCTGTGATAGTTACTTTCCTCATCACCATGACACAAATACTAACAGCACAAACTTACAGGAAGGATTGATTTCAAATCATGGTTTCAGGGGCTATCATTCCATGATGGTGGGGAAGACATGGTAACTGGAGAGGTTTGATCTGTGGTGACAAGAGGATGTGATAAGATTTGTTTACACTTTGGTGGACAGGATACAGAGAGCTCTAGCCAACATCTGAAGGGGGCGTCATCTTCAAAGACACACCTTCAGTAACCCACTTCTGCTAGCTGGTCGTAGTACCAAACTCCCAAAACAGCGCCACCAGATGGGGAACATGTATCCAAACATGAGCCTGTAGGCGAGGTTTCAAATTGAAACCTTATGACTTCCCACAAGCCAAACTGAGTATCTTTATTGAATGATTGATTGGTTTTTATTTTATGTGTATGAGTGTTATGCCTGCATGTGTATAAGTGTACCAGAAGGTCAGGAGAAGTCTTCCAAGCCCCAGGAACCTGAGTTAAGGACAGCTATCAGCCACCATGTGGGCTTTGGGATTCAAATCTAAGTCTTTTGCAAGAACAGTCAGTGTTTTTAACCACAGAGCCATCTCTCCAGCCCCTTGAGTATGATTTATTGTAGTTCATTTTATTTTTTCTAGAATGTTCCCCTTTCTATTTGTGACCATGTTTTAGGCAGCACATTCTCTCTAAGTGAGATGCAATAGTATAGAAGAAGCATAGATAGAGTAAAATAGAATAGAGACCAGTGTAAAGCAAAGAAATCCTGTAAACATTTCTGCTCAAGGAAGTATGGATGTATTTGCCAGGCAACATTGGACAATCTGTCTTGCGGTTATTTCAGTAGAGATTGTAGAGTGTCATCAATATAAGTTACTCTGTTTTGTTTCTTTGACATAAAATCCCTACTGGGAGCCATTCTTATTGCCAAACTATAATGTATAGACACTATTACTTTCAGTATGGCATGGTGACGTGCCAGTGGGAGAACTGTGCCCCTTTCAGATAACACCTTCAGACAGAGAAGAAAGCTCCTTTCATGATGACTATTTTACTTGTAGTAAAACATGTGGAGACAATGGTTGAAATTGGGTAGCTCTTTTGTACCATGTGGTAGAAAGCATAATGGCTTAAAGACAGTGAACCTATGTCCAATGGTTTTTTATGGTATCCTTATGTGTCTGGTACCTACATTTACTTTATAGAAGTATATATTTCAAAAACACTTAAGCCACCATTCTGGGGTGATTTCTGTCATTGGTAGATAAATTTAGTCTAAATCTGAAACTACAAGTTGAATATCCCCAATGTAAAAATAATCCAAAATTGAAGTTCTCCAAAACTGAACCTCATTGAAGGCTGTGTTAGGACAGATTTGAAAAATTTCAGATTCTGGATTAGGGATACTCAACTAGTAGAAGTCAATACAATATAACTCAAGAATCTAGAAGTCCTCTGATCTTGGGCCTTTGGAATAATGGCAACTCAACCTGTTAGCAACTGTTAGTGACTGATGTAATCATAATCACATTTAAAGAGAAATGTCATTGAATGTCTCTGAAACTCACCATTTATGAACCCCAGTTATATCTTCCTGAAGATTTCTTTGTGCACTAATATATTTCAATATAAAATGTTCATTTTATTGCTATGTTCTATCTTTGTGTGTTAGTTTTTATTATATTTTAGGACATGTTTTTGTTACATTTTCTCAGTTTTATTGAGATACAAATTTTAAACCATACAATTCCCTGATTTAAAGTATCATTCAAAGGACTTTCATATATTCATACAGCTGTGTATCCATCATCACAATCACTTCCACTCATACCCTCTTGGCCCAAGAAAACCTCATGGCCTTAGATGGAAAATCTTATAGGGAGAGGTCTCACATGGAAGGGACATGTTTTAAAGAAGAATGCAACCCGTGATGTCTGTTTCCTTCCTAATGATTGTCAGGAGCCATGTATGTGGAAAAAAAGTTGACATTCTAGAAGGTTTTATTAGAAATTTGTGAATTGTATTTGCTAATAGGAGAAAATGACACTTAAGGAAGAAGGTCATTGTAAAGTAATAGAAAAAGGAAGAAAATGAATAGCTCTTGGCTTTTGTTGGTGAGGAAAATAAGTTTTGAACTTGTGAATCATGTTAGGATGTAGATAATGTAAGACCTGATATGCTGGAGAGGTATTTGAATGACAAGCTATGGTTGATTTTTTTTTTTGTAGAACACAGAAGGGAATAATAATAAACTACAAAAATAATACTAAGCTAGCTCTTTCTCTGTGACAGTCACAGGAATGTATATTCCAATTTTGCAGGTGAGATGAAACTCAATGTGAAGTCACTTGCAAATGTCAGACAATAAGTTCTACTTCTAACCAATAACTATAATTATATTCAATAAGAAATTGAAATAATGCACATCAAACTGGTAATGATGAAATATAGGATAAGGAAATTTCCCTTTATTTATGTCTCCATATTTCTTTCAGATATGCTATATGGTTTTCAATGTTAAATTCTAGGAGGTCTTTGGTTAAATTTATTTCTAAATATTTTATTCTTCTTTAATGCTATTATAGCGTAATTGATTTCTTAATTTTCTCTTTAGATTGTTTATTGCTAGTATATAGAAATACAATTGTTTTATTTATTAATCCTGTAACTTGGAGTTGAATTCATTTATTATCTTTAATAGTGTTCATTTGTAAATGTAGATTTTTAGGATTTTTTTTTCTAAATGGAATCATGTCATCTGTGAGTACATAGTTTCATGTGTTCTTTTCAATTTGTATGCTTTTTGACTTTTATTTTTAAAAGTCATGCTTATAGTTAAGCATCTAATTGGTTGATAAGTTCAAGCACTTTATGAATATGATTAAGGCTAAAATTTTAAACCATCCTGCTATTCTCGTTTGTGTAATTCGCTGAATAAGTAATAATTTTGTTGATTTCACAAGTAGCTTGTTAACTCTTTAAAGAAGGAATGAGTTACAAATTTCCTAATAAACATTCACAATTTCTTTGGCAAAAATAAAAATAAAAAATAAAAAGTCTACTGGGCTGGTCTGACTAGAATATCTAGTGTAGAGGTGAGTAACAGCAGTCCCAGGGGCCTCCTTCTCTTCCTTCTAATCCTAGTGGGAAAGCTTTCAGTCTTCTCCCTTTTTTCTTTGCACTTTAGGATTTTCTTTTCATTGTTCTGTTTGAGCCAGAGTCTCACTCTGTAGCCCCAGCTAGCCTGCAACTCACTGTGTTGTCTAGGTTGGCCTTCAATATCCAGCAACTACTAGAAACAAGCATGCACCACCAATACCCAGCTTAATCATATTTCATTTAAACAGTATGTCATTTCCAAACCCATATAAACACATGAAACTTTCCATACAAGTCATAAAATGAAAAAAAATTTACTGATGTTCTTAAAATAGAGAGTCACCATTATCCTCCTAGTGATATGGTCAGATCAATATTGAGAGCTAGCCGTCATATAGAAAGACCCCTGAGAGGGTAAAGAGGTAATTGAACATAGCTCTCCTGTGGGGACAGATGACCAAACAAACAGGGATGGAATGAGACCTGGTGGAGGTCTGTGACCCTTGAGGATCTGAAATTAGGTAGCCACCTCTATAAATGATAAGAAGGGAGGTTTTCCAGTTGCAATTGAGAACCAAAAACTGAAAGTTAGGAAATCCTGAATCAAGATAAATAATACAGTTGCTAGTTACTGCTAACCATGGTCATCAAATTATGAACACTGGAAATTCTATAAGTAAGGGCATAGGGTTTTAGGAATCAAAAGCAAGGAGGGGAAGATGAGTTTATAGAGTCACTCTGACCTATTTTATTTTAGTCGATATCTCATTATACTGTAAATTGTGGATTCTGTATTTATAGCTTCCACTTAAAACATTCTTTAAAAATATCAAGTACTGACCAAAGATTTCTATTAATTATTACAGCCATGTGAAAAATACATTCTTGGGTTCGTTATATAGAAATGGAAATTAAGATTAAGAATGGTTAAACGTTTTTCTCAACATATAAAGTGGGCAGGTTTTAGTAATATGTTTTGTGTCTGGAGTTTGTATCAAATGTGATCATTTGGGTAGATGCTGACCAGGAAGATTTTTACCTAGGAAGCATCATTCACACTATATGGTCAGGATAGGTAAGGTCATGCTGCAAGAACAAATGGCCTCTGAATTTCATTGGCTTGAAATATTTTTGGTACCCATTTTAATACACAACCCAGAGTGATGGATTCTCTAACTTGTATACCTAAACGCCTGAAATGTGTGCTGCTGCTGCTATGTCCCTATGCCTCCCATTCCAAATTAATGCTTCTGGTAGAAGCAATTGAAATATTTTTTTGAACACTGGAAGAAAGTACTTTGTAAACCAGCATCTGTCTATTTCACTGACATTCTATAGAATAAAAACTGTATATGAAAATAAATTAAGCTCCTTAAAGGAAAGAATTATATCAAATTTCAGTTATTACAATAACATTCCTTCCTCTCGTTTCAAATAGTCTAGTTTCAATATAAAGCATCCGAATCAAAACTGAAAGTAAGACTTGACCACAAGAAATTTTCTGGAAGAGTTTTTTTTATTAAAGCTTTTATTAAAGGGCAGTAGTTCAGCTTAATTGTCAACAGAATGAAGGATTGCAACCGATTACACTGTCGAAAAAGATATTGAATTTGGTTTGGACACATGGGGAAAGTAAAATTTGGCTTTATTTGTGCTTGAAAGAAGCCTCTGCAAGGAGAGAATTAAGACACTGTATCTTGTTGTCATACTATGTGCATTAGGATCTAGCATGTTCTTGACCCATCAGAAGCAAACCGGTAGTTTTTCCTGTCTACCAAGACTGGTATTATGCATTGCATTTAAGAACCACATTTGCATATAGAATGTATCATTGACCTTTGGATTTTAAAGGACAGAGATTTAAAAGGACATTCATTCCAAAGCTATTTAATTTGTGCCCTGTGTTCTTTGCTTTAGTCAGGCAAATACAACACATTGCCACTTCACAATAGGAAAATGGCACGAAGATTCTTCATGTGAGGGAGATTTAATAACGTGGTTTGAAAGCGAATGGGAATGAACTCCCATTTCTCTTGATGCTTACTTGAAGTCATTTCTTTTGGCAAGTTTTAAAATTGTATATAAGCATAATGAACTGTTTCTTTAAAAATAATAGAATTTTAGAAGCATGCTTCCCCCCTTTGGATCGCATATTCAGGGGATTTATATTACATACAAGGACACACCCTCTTCTTCCACCCTTTTCCTTTCAGTGTTACATATCTAGAAAGAAAAATCCATGTTTGCTTTCTTTCATAGCTTCCTACCTCTAGCTCCTTAGCCAGTTGTTAACGAAGTTTACCTTAGATTTGAAGGTATTCCATAGTTCACGATTTCAGTTTTTGTTCCTATGTGCATATGATGACTACCACTGAGGAATTCTTCACATGCATCAACGATGTCTTCATTACCAGGATAAACTAAGTGTGAACATGGCATAAGCATCTCTGACACCTTAGACTTTTTCTCTACCACAGGGACAATGGTGAGAAGGAACAAGAAATGAATAAACAAATGCAGCTTATAGGGACTAGAGAGATGGCTCAGCAGTTAAGAGCACTGACTGCTCTTGCAGAGGACCAGCGTTCTATTCCCAGCACCCACATGGCTATGAACAGTCCTTAACTCCAGTTCCAGGGAAATGAGAAGCCCTCTTCTGACCTCTGTGGCATTGCATGACACAGGTGCACTCATACACATAAAATAAAAATAATAAATAAAATTAAAAAAAATAAATGAAGGTTATAATTCCAGAAACTGTTTTATAAATTAATAAACAAAACAGTGTGAGATGATAAGTTGGCTGAGTAGCAATGGGTAAGTACCATGAAGTAGGAAGCTGCTCAAAAAATGTGATATTATGTTCAAAGATAACTATTTCCAAGAATGATTAAGGGTAAAATTACAAGCAAACTGGAAAGGAAAACAAAAACCAAGAACCAAATACAAATTTAGCTTGCTCACGAACTTAAGATGTTTTTATTTGTCTAGCTGTGTCTCCTCCTCGTTTTTATCCTCCTTGTGTAACAGAGATAATGTGCCAGGCTGGAGAAGGGCACAGGTTTGAGCTCTGATGGGTTGGGCTGAATTTGGATATTGTTCTTGTCTTTTCTATGACCTCAGCATCCTCACCTGTAAAATGGGACTGCTTTGGTAAAGGTTCCAACAGCAAACATGTGGCATTCCCAGTCAGGTGAACATGAGGTGGCTTCTTTGCAAAAGCTATAAGCATAAATGTGTGGGTGGGATTTGGAAGTATGAGGACTTCACCAAATTGGGGTCAGTAGTAGCAGAACTGTGCCCACCTCTCTGCCCCAAGTGATAAGGCAGTGCAACATCACTGGACCTTGGACTGGTGCTTTTCTTTTCTCGGTCTTTTGGAACTTTGAAGTGTTTTCTATTATTTCATAGTGATGTTGTGTGAGTGGAGCTAGTAGGTGTACAGTCGATGTGGGAGGAAGGATAGTAGAAGTAATGTGGCAGGTGTATTTCTAGCATCTGCTTCTAAATATTTTTCTCTTCATTTTAAAATATTTTATTATTCTTATGTATATGTATGTATGTATTACATGCATGTATGTAAGTGCACCCGTGTGTCATGCAAAGCCTGCAGAAGATAGAAGAGGGTGTCAGATCCCCTGGAACTGGAGTTACAGATAATTGCTAGCTGCCATGTGGGTGCTGGGATTCTAACCTGGGTCTTCTGCAAGAACAGCCAGTGTTCTTAACCATGGTGCCATCTCTCCAGCCCTTCTCACTTTAAAAATGCTCTATTTGGAAAGACTCATCTCATGTGATGGTTTAGCTCTCTCCAGAATTGTGCCTGATTTTTCCAAGAATTAATTCTGTATACCTCTTTATTCTGTCTTCTGAACTCCATATGGATCTATGTAACTAATTCATCTATGTAACTAATTCACACACTGGCCTTATCTCTAGGCCTTCCATCCTCTTCGTTCTTTTTGCTCTTCCTGGAAGGTCACCCACATTAAACAGAAGTCTGGCTTCTCCATGCAGCCTCCTCAGAGGCTTCAGTGGAACATGATCAGTCCCTCCTTTCCTTTTCTCTACAACAGTATCTCATCTCTCTGAGATTATAGTGTATATCTAATTCTAAATATCATTTCTTCTATTTGACTGTGTGTTAAATATACAAATTATATTTCCATATATAGTCCTCAATATATACAGCTCAGTAAATATATTTTGATTTATTAAATGAAGGGATTGTAAGTGCTATAAATTAGTAAATAAAACAGGGTGGAATGATAAGTTGGTTGTGTAGAAAAGGGTAAGTACCATAAACAAGAAAGTTGATCTGAAAATGTGACTTTATGTTCAAAATAAATTTCATCTTCCCCTACTTTGCATCTCAGGAATTCTAAAAGACTATAAAGAGATATAAAATTAAAATCAAGCATCAGAATGATATTACAAGGATTTGTTAAAGGACTTCTCAAAGCCAGAAAAGTAAAATGAACTAAACACAGTCATATACTGATGGTGAATTATATGTTGTTATTATTATTAAGTTATAATTTTTCTGAAATAATTATATGTAGATATGTATATATGAGAACTGTGCATACATGCAACCAATATATATTTTAAAAATTCATTGGAATCATCAGGCATACAAATTATACTGTTGCTTGTAATAGAGATTAAAAAAAGAAGGAATCCACATGTTCATTGATCATTGAGTTACTGTGTAACATTTTCTTTATTGTAAACAGTTTTTCTCAGTTCCTACTCTATGCCTAATCCTATGCCAAGAATTACATAAACACTAGTAAACAAAACAATAAGGCTCTTCTGAATACTAAAAATTCTCATTTAAAAAATAATTTAAAATATGAGAAATGCCAACATTTATAATATTACATGAATAAGGAAGAAGATAAATTCCTGAGATAGCCATTATCCACTTCAGTACATTTTCCTTTTAAAATTATGCATGCATAGGGAGAAATGGAAATAAATATTGTAAATGTTAACAGTCAATAGCTAGTTTTCATTCATAAATATAAACTTTTCTGTATGCTTTAACTTTTTAAGGAAAATATATACTAATCTATGATTGAAAGTGATGGTACTAAAGGGGGAAAATGGCCAGGAAGATGTCTCAGTTGGTAAAGGCATCTGCTGCCAAGGTGGAAGACCTGAGTTCAATAACTGAGACTCACATGGTAGAAGTAGAGCGCTGACTATTGCAAATTGTCCTCTGGCTTTCACATGTAGTTGTATACTGCCCCCCCCCCAATAAATAAGAATAATATGATTATTTTTTTCTAAAATGGGATAACTTTACTGCATTCAGAGAAGAGTATAGGGATGTAGTAGAAAGAAAGGAAGGAAGGAAGGGAGGGAGGGAGGAAGGGAAGAAAGAAAGGAAGGGAGGGAGGGAGGGAGGAAGGGAAGAAAGAAAGGAAGGGAGGGAGAGAGGGAGGGAGGGAGGAAAGAGTCATATTAGTTGATCCCCTACTCTACAAGGTGAACAGTATCAAGTGATGGTACCCAAGACATCCAAAAGTAATATTGGCATCCAAAGTAATTTTCAAATTTATGTGACTCTGCTTTTTATAGAACCATAGTATTTATACTTTATAATTACATGCATATTATAGACATGTATTTATGTACATATATACAGACTGAGATTCTCTGATTTTAGATATAATTGGTAGTACTATAAGTTCAATGGGAACTCAGCCACCTTACCCAGTCCAACAGCTCTATTTCACCTAGAAATAGATCTCAATATTCACATTTTAAAAAGTACTTTCAAAGAATTCTTTTGTTAATTGTCGGTTTCCCGCATATTGACCACCATCAGAGTAGATGAGGATGATGTGCATGTCTTTTCTGGGTACAGCTCATGACTTTCTAGTGCTTAACAGAATGGAAGGACAAATGGCTAATGGGGAGAACAGCTCTATTTCACCTAGAAATAGATCTCAATATTCACATTTAAAAAGTACTTTCAAAGAATTCTTTTGTTAATTGTCGGTTTCCCGCATATTGACCACCATCAGAGTAGATGAGGATGATGTGCATGTCTTTTCTGGGTACAGCTCATGACTTTCTAGTGCTTAACAGAATGGAAGGACAAATGGCTAATGGGGAGAATCAAAATGTCACACAACAGAGGTGCAGCAGTGTGCCCAAGATGGATTGGATTTTGATAAAGTAGAAATCGGGACTGTCTGACTGCTGAAAAAGAAAATTTTAAACTTAAACAGGAGAGCGAGGAAAGACATGGTGGGTGGAAGACAGGTCTAGGAAAATGGGCAAAGACCAGATTTTACATGGATCTGGATGACAAAAAAAAAAATATGACCTTGATTTGTAGGACATGGAAAATATTTGACAATTTTTATTGGAATTTAAAGTAAATTTTTGTGTATCCTATCAAGACATTGTGTATACAGGCCAGTGACATAGGATGTAGTCTGGAGGACCTTGTCTCTGGCTTAACCTTGCCATTTAAAAGCCAGTGATCACATACTTATTTATCAGAGTCTCAGACATAACTGCAGGAACCAGGACAAGGGTAAGGAAACAGTGAGGAAAAGGAAAAGAAATAACCTGAAGGAGAAGAATAGTAGGTAACAGGCCTTAATAAGGGAGATATGGATAAAAATTGGGTTAGTCTAAGGGAGGGGGGAGGGAAGGGTATATGAGGAACCTAGGGGATAAGGAGAAAAAAGAAGCTCAACAGAGATAGGATCATAGGAGCAAGGGTA
>NW_008336930.1:1573207-1577974 GCF_000622305.1 Nannospalax galili
AGGAACAGCTGATCCTCCTGGAACAGGGACCTCTGGGTAACTAGATTTACCAGAAAGGCAGATAGGGGGTAATCGATGGGGGTGATTACAGCACAGTGCACAGTTGCAGGGATAGCAGAGTATGGAGGCTCTAGTGGGAGAGGAAGGCTGTCTACCTGACGAGTTTGTATTCATGCTCAGATGCCGAGGAGCTCAGAAGGTGGGTGACTGTAACCAGTGATAGTCATGTATATAGAGATTAGAAATGCATGTGAAAACGTCTCAATGTCAATAGGCTTGGAATGAATTTTTCTGTATGAAATTGTGTGTTTTGACAACGAAGTGGAGATCTTTTTTAAACGTTGGAACCTCATTTAATTTTATGTCTTATAGAGTTTATAATGAGTAAAAGATTATATAAGGGTAATAATTCATCTGTAAACCTAGAAATGTACAGCCAATTTTGAAAGAGATGTACCCTAGCTCAGAAAAATGTTATTGAATAGGTTAATGCTGTTGTAATGAAATGCTTCTTTTAATTTAAAAAAAAAGCCACTGATCATGATATAAATTAATATAAATTTCTAAATCACACTTTCCTTATCTCCAAAATGGGTTCTTTTGAAACTTGGTGTTCATATAAACAGCCTATCTACAAAAGTATACATAAGAAAATAAAAGCAACTGGGCATGGCGGTACATGCCAGCACTCAGGAGGCAGAGAAAGGCAGATCTCTGAGAGCATGAGGCTAGCCTGAAATGCGTGGTAAATTCCAGACCATCCAGGGCTACATAGTAAGACGGTGTCTCAAAAGAAAGTATAAAAGCATTAAAGTATAAATTCATGATGAAACAGCTTGTAAAAGTGCAAGACATGGTGCTTAAGGGAACTTTTGGTCAGAATGATAAAATAGGAAAAGATGAAAAGATTGAAATCAGGATGAAGGAAAAAAACAGAGCCTTAAGTCATTTCACAGCATTTGATATGTCCTTTACCTTGTAACAGATTCTGCCTGACTTATATTAGGCTACTGCCAGTAAACTCACTCCATTAAAACTATCATAGTCAAAACTGAATTCAATACACTTGGCCTATTGCACATCACAGCTTAGCAATAGATGGCACTGTGGAGTGTTAGTCCATTTGCTTGTTGCTCACCAGGTCTACTGACTCATGGCCACTGCCCAGCATCACCAGAGAGAACTGGATCACAAAAAGCTAGCCTGGGGGAAGCCCCAAATTAAAATTTACATTGCTCTTTCTATAGAATGGGCACCATTTTCATACCATCAGAATCTAAAAAGGGCTCATCAAACATACTAACTTGAGAACCATATGTATGGTACTTTTCTCTTCTCCTAAGAATTGCAAGCTTCTTAAGGTACAAACAGGCTGTGGAATGAAATAAGTATTGCTCTGCAATAGTGTTTCTCAATGTGTGGCTCTCCAATTCCTAGTTGTCTCTGGTCTATGGAGTCTCTCTGTAATTCTACTTGCTGAAGGTTCAGTGGTGATTAGTACAGGTTGATAAATACAATTTTCTCATGTACATTTTATAATTAAGAGCCATCAACCTTGTGTGTCAGTAACAGAATTTCTACTAGGCTTGCCATGGAATTTTGCCTGCTATACCAACATGTTGGTCAAAGCATCTCAACTAACATTCAGTTAGCTGTTAACTTTGCAGTTTATTCCTATTGCCTACAAAAAGCATGTTTAAGACACAAAAAGGCATAGAGTGGTTAAGAAATTGCAGCCTAGACTCTACAACTCAGTTATATCATCATTCTTTAGTGAAGTCTTTAGTATGAAAAGTTGATTTTATGACTGGGAGTATTGGCATGTGTATGTAATCTTGCACTTGGGAGATGGAGGGCATAGGATCAGGAGTTCAAGGTCAGCCTCAACTACATATCAAGTTTGCAACCTGATTCTTCCCAACACCAAACAAACAAAAAATGTGAAAGAGCATTTTGTTAAGAAAAGAATTTTACCAATAATTCATCCAAGATGAAAAACCAAAATATAGACATCAAACATGAAGGTTAATATCTTAAATATGTCCTTAGAACTACAAGTTCAGGAAAACTTCACTATGAATCTGTATCCAATATCAGAAGAAAGTCACAGAACAGTCGTAATATCATCAAAGCAAAGTGACTTCTCTGTTTTTCCCGAAAATCTAAAAGCACATGTCTTCAGGTACAAAGCTAATGGCTTTTCTTGTCACTAGTACAGGACAACCAGAACAGAATTACAGAGACATCTTCAAGATTTCGTTCATCTTGACAAAACACAGGTATAAGACATACTAGTGCCAAAAAGTGAATAAAAACTGCTGCCTTGTTAATGACAGATAGTGTGATCCCTGGGAAAGTAACATGAGCTATTGGCAAAACTCCTTTATCAAATAATGCTGCTGGATGCCACAAAATATCAGTATAAACATTGCGAAAGAGCAGCTACACTCCAGTGTAAATGCTAATCTGCGTGTGAGTGTTTCACTTTAGACTTAGGTGGAGAGAGTATGAATTTGTTCCTCTTGGCATAAGAACAGCACCTTAAATGAAGAGAAAGAATTTGGCAAGTTTGATTCTGTTATGCAGACTCTAAGAAGTGTCATTTTTAGCTTTTGGTTCTTACCTGTGTTTCTTGTTGAAGTCCAACCAGCCATGTGTAGCAAGGATGGGTTTTGATATGCAAAGAAAAAGACATGTACCTATTGTCAGACCACAAGATGTTTTATTCACCAAGAAAAATTGGTAAGTGAAAAGCAATCCACCCCCATCATTCAGTTTTTTAAAAGAAATTGTACAAATGATGACACAAGATGGGGAGAAGGCGTGCAGCATCCTCCTCTTCTGTTCCGAAGCATGATGTCTTCAGGAGGAAGTTGTTCAGAAAGCAATTTTGAAATGAGAGATAATGTAAAAACACTCTTTTGTGATATTAATAATGATAATTTAGACGTTGTGATTTCCAGTTGTTTGTTCAAGTAGCAAATCTCAGAACTATATTCAGCATTGTGAATAGAATGAACTCAGTACTTCAGGGTCAAAGCAAGACTTGCTTTTGGTTTGCTGTCATTTTGCCTTTTCTTTTTTAATGTTAAAAGAGATATTAGGGGTGGAGAGATGGCTCATATTTAAAGAGTGTGTGCTGTTCTTACAAAAGACTTGGGTTCTAATCTTAATAGCCACTTCAGGCTGCTCATAACTGCCTGTAACTCCAGCTACAGGCAATCTGACATCTTTTTCTGGCCTCCTGGGGAACCTTCACAAATACATGTGCATACATGCAATCATACATCCATACATATAAACAAATAGACTTTAAAAACACTAAACAGAATCGTAAACAGGCCAATCGGAAGGAGTTTCCAACTTAAGTTACTTTCTTCACTGATCATGCAAACAAATTATTGGTAAAATTTAGGATGTATTTTAAAACTGCATAAAAATATCAAGGACAACTAAAGTATTTTACTATTCAGATACAAAAAAAGCTATGCATTAAGAGCTCCTGTTCATCTGTCACCCAAGGTGATGAATAAACTATCCAGATCTTAGACAAAGATGAGTCATGTGAGATGGAATCACATACGTTCCACAAGTAGTCTTCAGTGGAAGTCTGCTTGCTTTGTCTTCATATTTCACATGGAATCTGGAACTGTCTGCCAGACACATGCATTTTCCTAACACTTGTGTCAACAAAAATCACAATTTGCAATCTTCTAATCTGGTAAAAGCAAGGAATAATGAAAGCTACCAACTGGAAGTAATTCCTGACCCATAGCCACACTACCAAGCTGGATAAAATCTGCAAAGGCATTGCAAACATCTTGCCATTCAATGATGTCCATGATTATTCAATTAATGATGCTGGGTTCTGCTTTATTTTTGTTTGGTGATTATGTGTCAAATCTTCAATAAAAATTGAATATATGAGTCTGGCCATTGATTAGCAATAAAGTTGTTTCAAATTATTGAACAACTACAACGATGTTTCTTCATCTTTTTGCTCCCTATCTTTATGTTGCCTAGGTTAAACTGTCTCCAAAAATATATACTTTAGGAACCTAATTGATAGGTAAAATGTTGCCAGAGAATGAGCGAATGGAGGATGAGGCACCGAGGCACAGCTAAAACCCCATCAAAATAGAGTTTATTAGCAAAGGAAAGCATGGGACAGAGTCCCTTCTGGCCAGGAAAATGTCTGCCCAGGTCTTGAGCTGGGATCTTTTAAAAAGGGAGGCTTCTGCTTCCTGCAAAAGGCAGGAAGATGTATTTTTTTAAAAGTTGGGTCGGGAGGGGGGGAGTGGGAGAGCAGGACTGTTAAAACCTGTCCTCTTTAGAGATCAAAGGGGAAGCCTGCTGTGTTGGCCAAACAGTGGAGAAAAGTCTGCTTCTCTTGACTTCGAAGACCAGGGTGCTTATCAGCTGGGTTCCCTTTTCTCAGCAGCATGAGAAGTCCATGGGATGCTGTTGGTGAGGGGGCAGGGCTATCTGAACCTTAAC
Organism: Nannospalax galili; assembly: GCF_000622305.1. Taxonomy (NCBI): domain Eukaryota; kingdom Metazoa; phylum Chordata; class Mammalia; order Rodentia; family Spalacidae; genus Nannospalax; species Nannospalax galili. Next base: position 1,577,705 of record NW_008336930.1, read on the forward strand.
ATTCCAGCCTTTTGTGTTATAGGATGGGGGCGCCGTTGCTACTTCCTGCTGGACAGGGTCGACATGGGGGAGGCTGGATTAGGGGTTGGTCAGACAGCAGGGGTTCCCTCTTCATGCATCTCAACAGGGTCCTCGATGGTTGACAGGCACTTGTGTACATGTGGAGGGAAGGAAAGTAACAACTGATTAAAATTAGTAAGAGTTAGTTTTTGGATTTGGTCCTGAAAATATCTGAAGATGCAAGGAGCAATGGTTGGCACCTAGGTAATA
>NW_008336930.1:1578087-1586594 GCF_000622305.1 Nannospalax galili
CGTCAGTTTAGAATAATAGCTGGCTGTTTCTCTTAGCTACAGGTGGACACTACAGTATTGGAGATCAAGATTTGAACTCTTACATCTGAGTAACGTCTTATTGGGAACAAAATCATCAATGAGAGATAATTGTCTAAGCAACATAAGGACTCACGTCTAATGTCTGGGTTGTGTAATCCCTTGAACCCTTAAAATATACTGATGACTTTAATTTTGGTTGTTCTAGCTTGGAGAAAAACAAAGCAAAACAAAACAAACAAAAAAATTAAGAAACCACTAAGAACACTTTTGATAGTACCTTGAAGTTTATGGCAAAACATATTCACAAGCCAAGTAGTTTAGTCTTTATATTTAAATTTGTGTAAGAATGATCTATCTGTTGAAAAGGTTTTGGAGAATTATCTCCCACCTTCTTATCTCCCCTTATCTATTTCTGATGTTCCTACCTATAGAATCAAGGCTTTTAAAAATATATATTTGTATTGAGTTTTTGTGTATTTCATAGAGTAGACCTTAATCAAATTTAAACCCTCTCTTTCATCCTGGCCCTCATAACCCTCCCCCTACTGACTGGATTTCATGGATTCTGTCATAGGTGTAAATCTGGTCAAGAATTTGTACCCAGATGTCCCTCAGTGCAAGTTCAACCAAGGAGTCTAGTCAGCCTATGTAAAATCACTCCCTTAAAGATCTATTCTCCCTCATCCAGCAATAATCAATTGCCAAAAGTTCCTCAGCTAGGGTTGAAGCCTGTTGCCCATTTCCCTCCTTCTGTGTTTGCTTTTTGTTTGATTGAGATGGCATGGGTCTTGTGCATGCTGTCACCATTGTTACACCTTCATATGAGCAGTTCCCAGTGGTCTGAAAGCCTCTGTTTCTTTATGTTCATGAACCAACCTGGCTCTTACAATCTTTCTGCCTCCTCTTCCCCATGGTCTCTGAGCCATGGGTGGGTGATGTTTAATAAAGGAGTCACGCAATGCATTCTGCAGTCTTTTGTTCCCGAAAACTTAGCCAGTTGTGATCTGTATGCATCACACTTAGTTGTATGAGGAAGCTTTTCTGGTGAGAGTTGAGGGATGTATTAGTATTCTCTCTACCCCATTCTACAATGCTCCATGAGTCTTAGGTGCAGAGATTCCACTGTAGATGTGGCACTTAGGGCTGCACACCTATCAGACATATAGTCTCTGTGTGTGACCAGTTATGGAAGTTCTGTAATAGCCTCCATCTGTTGCAAAAAGAAGCTTCTTTGATGAGTGATGTATGATATACTTGTCAGGGTAGTAGGCAGGTCTGTGGCAAGTAGATCAGGAGGCCAGGGACAAGGTAGGGATGAGAACAGCCTATGGAGGGTCTATCAAACTAAGTTGGAGAATTGAGCTGGTCTGAGTACAGGGGATCAGGTCACAGTATGCAGGTCTGAACTAAGAGTGTAGTCCAGAGATCTGGGGCATGAAGAGGAGGAACGGGCCTGGTCCCAAGGCTAATGAGGGGACCCAGTGTAGGGAGAGAGTGGAGCTGCTCCAGGTACAGAGGAATCAAGATGCCAGAATCAAGGCATTTAAAAAAAAAACCGTTTTAAGTTGACATTTTGTGACTTTCATGCAATATAAAGACATTTGGGGACACAAATCAGAATCTACAGGCTGTATTGTATATATGAAAGTACATTAAATTGGGCAGGGGACAGTGGAGGAAGGTGCAGATAGGGGAAGGGATCGAAATACCATCCAACTGTATTGTATGAAAAATTGCAAAAATTCAATAAAAAAATAAAAATTAAAAAAAACAAGAAATAATAAAAGTATTTTTATAACATTAGCATTTGAAAATCAAACAAAACAAAATAGAATAACAAAAATTCATCTCAGACAACCATAGAGTCAAAAGGATGTGAGATAGACAGTTGGGTCTACAACCTGAGGGGAAGGATTTGCCTTTGAAAATAAGAAAGATCACTAAGAGTCTGAAAAGAAACAAATAGAGATTATGTGCAGGTCAACTGAGAACACACATTTTATTTCTCCAAATTATATTAAATCACAATGTTATTTTAAATGAAATTTAAGTTAAAATTCCAGATATCTTCTGTGTATATAAAGGAAATTACAATTTCAGCATGGCATCAATAACTAAAATAACAGAGAAGGCAATCAACTATGAGTCCTGTATAGATGAAAAAAGGGAATGGTATTGTCCTGTTAAAAATACACCTACAAATTGGCAAAAATAGCAATCCAGTATTAGATAGATAAAAATAACCAAAAGGAAAACCATATTGAAAGAAATGTAAGTTACCAATAAGTAAATGTCTTTATGGAATAGTAAGAACATTGTTTTGCTCATTCAACTGGAAATATCAGACTGATGACCTCCAGTGATGGCAAGGATGTGTAGAGATGGAGAGTCTCAGTCTTTGTTAAGACATTAGCTAACCTTGGCTATTTCAAAGGACTGTAACTAGAATGGGTGGAAAAGGACAGAATGTATCTCTATACAATTTTACATCTAAAATTAATATAGATTAATCTTTTATTTTAAAACATAACATAAATTTGGTTTAAAAGTGCACAATGTGTATCGATATTACATTATGTCAGAAAAAATGTTGGTGAAAAGAATAAATTAACAATGATGTGGAAAGTGATCTGTTGTAGTGTTGAATGCATTTCAAATGCTGTGAAGGAAACATGTAAAGGGTTTAAGGTTTCTACTTCTCTGTAGGGTGACTATGAGGTGAGTTGGAGGGCAAGAGAGAGTGAAGGAAAGGGGAATGATTTATTTCTTGCATTCAGTTCCTTTATTGTTTTATATTAAGTTCATGAAAAATTTATGTATCATTCTTCTGTACAATAATCATTTAAGAGGCTACACAGCAGTGTTCTATTATATAACACAAGGAGGGAAACTGTGAACCATTGAAATGATAGTTTAATACCTGGATGCACAAAATCTAATACCATGAAAATGGGCATCCATGCAAATAAATTTGCTGAGGGAAGAAAAGTACGTCGATGTAGTAAAAACAAGTGTTAATAATTTGTTCATAATAACTAAATATGATGATGATAATATAGTAGCCATAAAATAATTCTGGACACTAGAACATTAGATAAGCAAAAAACCGATTATTGACTACTTTTACTCAATTTAGGTGGGTGAATTATATTTTAAAAACATATTTCATTTTATTTATTGTGTGTGTGTGTGTGTGTGTGTGTGTGTGTGTGTGTGTGTGTGTGTGTATGCTGGTGAGTATGTGCTACAGCATGCAAGCAGAGGTCAGAAGACAACCTTTGAGGGCTGGGTTTCTCCTTTCACCATGTGGGTCCTGGGTGTGGAATTCAGGTCATCAGCTTTAGCAGCAGACACCTTTACCTGCTGAGCCATCTCTTTGATCTAAGTGAATTGTAATTAATTTATCAAGTTATCTTAACTATGTAAAATGAGCACATGGAATTCTGACAAATAAAATAAAAACAAAAGGTTAAATGAGAAGATGTGTAAAATATTATATGAACATTAATGCACACACAAAAATCTCTGTGCAAAAAGTGCATGAAATTGTAATTTATTGTAAAAAGTGTCTTTTAAACTTTTGTTGGCAGGTAAGAAGAGTGACGCTCAGTGAGTACGGGGACTAACGTGTGCTCTTGTACTGAATGCCGTAAATCATCGTGTCTTAATTTGACCACAGGGAAGCAAACTAAAATTTGACTAAAACTAGTCAAGTCAGGAGTGAAGCCGCTGTTGTCTCTAGGAATTACATTTCTGGAAATTTCCTGTTTCCAAATGCAGGTAACCACCCTTTTTGTCCTTCTCCCTCCTCACCCGTCCTTTCATTCTGTCCTCTTTGCCAGCCCCTGTCCCATCGCTTTCTTCTTCCTCCTCATTTCTTCTTCCTTTCAACTCAGAATTCTGCCTGAAGAGATGAGAGACAGCATTCAGCTGCCCTGAAAGCAGGAATGAGAAGACGGGAGTTCTCATTCATCAGGCTGTCACTTTGCTAATAAATCTCCCATCCATATCTCATGGCAGAAATGCAGCTGTCTTGATTTGCAAGCTGCATCTATTGCTGGATCTGTGTGGGAACTCTAGCAGTTCTCATCTGATGAGCGGGTGCCTGATTTTTATTTGCTTTTTGAAGAAGCCAGTCAGCATGTCGTGCCACTGAGTTCCAGGTACTGTGTGAGCTGTGGAAGACAAAGGACCTGGTGCATGCTAATCTAACATGCTCAGACCTTCCACTCAGGATCCCAAAGCCTTGCTGATTTCCCAAACCATGTACCTTCTTCTCATGACTAGACAGACCCAAATGTTCCTTATTTTTGCCTCCCTGTAAGTGATTTATAGACTCCTCACTCTTCCTCCATCTTGCAATGTCATCATTATCAAATGCTCTTAGATGTTTTTTCACAAATTTATTCTGTTGATAAAAAGCTGTATGTTTATAACTTTCTTCACTGTGGTGTTTTTCCATGATGCTCCTTCACACTACATTTAAATCATCAGTATTGCCCTGTTTTCTTTAAAACTAGGGAAGGTGAGATTTATTTTTCAGTCTGGTACACTGCTTTGATTGTTCATCTTTGTTATTCATTCACCCTTTAACCCCCTTGTTAATCGTTTCTTTATATGCTCACTCAGGGTTGAATCATAGGAAAAATAATACAATTTTTTGAACCAATCACTGGTTATGAATTGCTTACCTTCTTTGCACTGTCTGTAGGTGGGGAAATTTCCCAGTACTTGTCCTCAGTGGCTTGTTGCAGGAAATGACAGGGATCTTGCTTGCAAAACAGCAAGGTTTCAGACACGTTGCAGGCTTTGGCTAAGTGGACGCTATTATGAGCCTTCAATCAACAACTTAATTTAGTACATTCTCTGTGTCAGATGTCATCATACATGTTCAGGATGCCAGAAGACAGACATCTGCTTCTATGGAATTTATTTTTTAAATAAAAAATTATTTGTATTTTTATTGTCTTTTTTACTGAGCTTTTAAATTTCATACAATATTTCCCACTCAAATCCAGACCCACCTCCCCAATCCATGCCTCCCCCATGCCCCCACCAAACTATGCATTCTATAATACATGCTGATTCCTATTTATTCAAATGTTTATACTCGTTTCCTTCAGCGTAAATGCATCCATTGGAGTCTAGTCAACCCATCCAGTGGTCGTATGTAAGTCATATTCTCCCTTACCCGGCAGCAATCAGTCGTAAGCAGTTCTCACTCCAATGCTGGCCTGCCACCTATTTTTCACTTACCCTTTGGGCCCTTGTTTCATTGAGCCAACATGGGTCACATGCTTGATGCCACCACTGCCACAGGCTCCCATGAGCAAGTCTCCAGTGGCCTGGAAGCCTCCATTTCCCTGTGTTCATGAACCAGCCCTGGGTCTTAAAATCTTCCCGCCTCTTCTGCAATGGTCCCTGAGCTGTGGGTGGGTGAAGTTCTGTATAGGAGTCTCATCCTATACTCTACACTCTCTTATTATCTAAAACTTGGCCAGATGTGGTTTTCTGTGTGCATCACACTCTGATGTACAAGGGAGACTCATTGGTGATATTTGAGGGGTGCATTAGCCCTCTCTCCACCCCTTATTCCACTATGTTCCATGAGCCTTAGTTGTAGAGATTTGACTGCAGGTGTGTCACCTACTATGGGGCATCTCCCAGGTATATGTTCTCTATGCTTGACCAGATGTGCAACTCTGTAGTAGCCTCCATCTGATGCGAAAAGAAGCTTCTTTGATGAGTCCTATGAAGCATGCTTGTCACTCTAAGGGAGGTCTCTTCTGTCTGGCACTGTGTTCCCTGCCAAGCAGCTCCCAGGTATACATATGCATTAATGTTCAGACACTGTATGTGCATTTCTCATAGGGTATCTAGGGCATCACTTTTCCCACTAGGCTTCCTAGGCTGGGAGATTCATTCTTTTCCACTCTTTGTTCTCTCAGGAAGGGGCAGAGGAAATTATTTGTATTTTATATCTACGGGTGTTCTGCCTGCATGTATGTAAGTGCACCACATGCTTACAAATCCAAGGAGGACAAAATAAGGTGTTGGATCCTCTGGAACTGAAGTTATGGATGGTTGTTAGCCACCATGTGGGTACTGGGACCCAAACGCAGGTCCTCTGCAAGAGTAGCAAGTGCTCTTTCCTAGGGAGCCTACTCTCCCACATCTGGAATTAGTATTTTTTAACTTTTACTAAAACTTTATTAAAAATTTCATACATGCATAAAAAGTGTTTTGATCAAATCCATGCCCACTCCCTCCCTTCCAACATTCCCCCCTCTGAAGAGGTAACCCTAAAATCTTTTAATGATTAGATACAAGCTCCCAAATATGTTTGACTTTTAAAAAAAAAATTTAATAACTACATGATTAGAAGAAGCATTCCATTACAGCTTTAACATATTCAGTAACACACTCCAGAGCAAGTGTACATCTCTTTCAAAAGTGGCTATAATTTTCTGGGTTCACAGTTGAATTAATACAGTTATACAATATTGAACTCAGTAATATAAACCCTGTAAGACATAAAATTGAATGAGTTTTTAACCTTTAAAAAAGATCTCCATTTCATTTAAAATATGCTGTTTCCTACAGACTCATTTTTAATGCTACTAACACTTAGATGTTTGCACACATGTCTCTAATCTCTATGTATCTGATTATTACTAGTTACAGTCAGTTATACTTGGATCTTTAGCACCTGAGTATGTCTGTAAAGTCATTGGGTGGATTTCAATGGTAATGTTTATCACTGCTAATGAATATGACATAAATTTCCATGCTTCTTCCTCAAATATATTTTTAAAAATTTGTTGATTTTTTTTGTGTGTGTGTGTATCACACAGAACATCCCAAACCATCTTATTCAACTATACACCCACTTCCCAGATGTCACCTTCCCATAGCCTCCCTCCCCCAACTAGAGCCCTTATACTCTGATATCCCTGCCTACTGTCTGCTGTGTTGTTGGCACCCCCAGCCATTCCACACTACATGTCCATCTGGTGAATCTAGTCAGCCTATCTAGAGGTCTTTGTTTTAGGAAGGTCAGCTGTTCCTCATCTAGCACAATCAGTCATCAATATTCCCTTAGATAAGATTGGGGTCTACTGTTCATTTTACCAGTTTTATGCTGGGTTACTGTCTGTGAGTCTTTTGGGCCACCATAGGCAACAACTCAAAAGAAGGTATCTCCTATCTGCCATTGTTGTTTCTTATGTAGCCTTTAGCTATGCATATGGACTTTTAAAAAATTATATTGGTCCCTTTAATCTTTGGTTATACTTTCCTTTTGGGTGTTTAAGGCCACACAGTTGGCCCAGACAAACCAATTTATTTTTCTCTTAACGTCATTTGAGGATCTGTTCCTCAGGGGTCACATGGGCCCCTGGCTCCTGTCTTTTACCAATTCCACCTATGTGAAGATAAATCAAAAGTTCTGCTCGATCATGGTTGGCTTCACTTGAAAGCATGGAGGAAATATTTCCTCTGTGTTGACCCTCTTCTTTGTAGACTGGATACTGGTTCAAGTCCATCTGGTGGGGTCTCCTCGGCCTCCTTGGTCAAGAGGACAGGTGACCTACCACAATTACAGGACATTTTGAGAGATGCTCATAGTCCCCTGGAACTAGTTGACCTAGGAGGGCAAGGAGCAAAAACTGTTCTTTATGTCCCTCTGACCAAATTATTATAGGCCTCAAAGTATGTCTGTTAAACATCCAAGAAGGTTAGTTCCACCAGTCTGGTACTTTTAATTACTGTGTGTCATGTAGATATATCTTGGGCAAAGACCAATTGTTCTCATATAAACCTTACCTAGACATATATTTCTTGATCTACTATGTATAATTTGTCAGTAGGTTGTAGGAGTAATATGGTTCTCTCTGGTTTTCAAAACTAGCTAGGCATTGTTTATCTCTCACATTGTCTCACCACTCCATCATGGTTTTCCCACTTAAGGTGCCCCCATTTCCCCTCTTTATCCCTTACTAATACCCTTCTCCTATGGTCCCACCTCTCTTGAGCTCCTTCTTCCCTTTATCCCCTAGGTTCCTTGTATACCCTTCCCTCCCCTCTCCCTTAAACTAACCCAATTTTTATCTATATCTCCCTTATTAAGGCCTGTTTCCTACTGTTTTCTCTTTCAAGTTCTTTCTTTTCCTTTACCTCCCTGTGTCCTTTCCATTATCCTGGTTCTTGTAGTTATGTCTAGATAGACACTCACTTATCAGGTTTTGGGTCTAGGATCCACATATGAGGGAGAACATATGTCGGGTTTTTTTCTGAGTCCGTGTTACTTCACGTAGTATAACAGTTTCTAGTTCCATCCATTTACCTGCAAATTTCATTATTTCATCTTTCTTTACTGCTAAATAGAACTCCACTGTGTAAATATAACACATTTTTGTTGACGACTTGTCAGTTGAGGGACACTTAGGTTGCTCCCATCTCTTCGCTATTGTGAAAAGAGCAGCAAA
>NW_008336930.1:1586893-1588119 GCF_000622305.1 Nannospalax galili
TTAAGATGTTTCATAGCCATCTTTACTTCTTCTTTTGAGAACTCTCTGTTCAGCTCCTTAGCCCATCTTTTAATTGGGTTACTTTTTGTCTTGATTCTTTGTTTTTTTGAGTTCGTTATATATTTTGGATATTAAACCTCTGTCAGATGTGTTACTGGTGAAAATTTTCTCCCATTCTCTGGGTTTTCTGTTCACTTTCCTGGTTACCTACTTTGATGTACAGAAGCTTTTTAGTTTAACGAGGTCCCATTTGTTAATTCTTGCCTTTGTTTGCTGAGCAATTGATGTCCGGTTTAGAAAATCTTTTCCTGCACCTATATCTTTTAGATTTCTGCCAATGTTTTCTTCTAACAGTTTCAGAGTTTCAGGCTTTACATTGAGGTCTTTGATCCACTTGGAATTGACTTTTGTACAGGGTGAAAGATAGGGGTTTAGTTTCATTCTTCTACAGGTGCAGATCAAGTATTGCTAGCACTATTTGCTGAGCATGCTCTTTCCTCCAGTGAACATTCTTGGTCCCTTCGTCAAATATCATGTGGCTGAAATTGCATTTACTTATATTTGGGTCTTCAATTTTGTTCCATTAGTCTATTGGTCTATTTTTGTGACAGTACCATGCTGTTTTTATGACTATAGCTCTGTAATACAGCTTGAAATGTGGTATAGTAATTCCTCTGACATTGCTCTTACTGCTCAGGGTTGTTTTGGCTATCCGAGGTCTTTTGTGCTTCCATATGAATCTTAGGATAGTTTTTTCCAATTCTGTGAAAAATGTCATGGGGATTTTGATTGGCATTGCATTGAATCTATATACAACTCTATGACTTTTGGTAGGATGGCATTTGTACAATATTAATTCTTCCAATCCATGAGCATGGGAGGTCCTTCCATCTTCTGATGTCTTCCTCAATTTCTTTCTTTAAATATTTAAAATTTTCCTTGTAGAGTTCTTTAATGTCTTTGGTCAGGTTTATTCTGAGATTGTTTTGTTTTGTTTTGTTTTGTTTGCAGCTATTGTGAAGGGGATTATTTCCATATGCTCTTTCTCTGATTGCTTGTTATTGGTATATAGAAAGGCTAAAGACTTTTGCAGGTTAATTTTGTAACCTGCCACTTTACTGAATGTGTTAATAATTTCTAGGAGTTTGCGCGTGGAATTTTTAGCAGTCAGATCTCTTAACCACTGAGCCCACTCTCCAGCCCCGAAACTTACTTTTTAATGAAGA
>NW_008336930.1:1588198-1590806 GCF_000622305.1 Nannospalax galili
GCCTTGTCTGGTTCCTGATTTCAATGGAAATGCTTCCAGTTTTTGTCCATTTAGAATGATGTTAGCTGTGGGGTTGTTATATATGGCTTTAATAAGTTGAGGGATGTTCCCTCCAGTCCAGTTCTCTCTAGGACTTTGAACATAAATGTATGTTGAATTTTGTCAAAGGCCTTCTCTGCATCTATTTAGATGACCATGTGGTTCTTGTCTTTGAGCCCATTTATGATTTATGACATTTCTTGTCTTACGTATACTGAACCATCCCAGTATCTCTGGGATAAATTTGACTTGATCATGGTGGATGATCTTTTTGATGTGTGTCTGTATGTGGTTTGCAAGTATCTTGTTGAGAATTTTTGCATCTATGTTCATTAAGGATATGGGTCTATAGTTTTCTTTTTTGGTTGTATCTTTACCTGGCTTTGGTAATGGAGTGATGCTGGCTTCATAGAAGGAATTTGGAAGTTCTCCCTCCATTTCTATCTTATTGAATAAACTAAGTAGTATTGGATGTAGATCTTCTTTAATTGTGTATTAGAATTCTGCTGTTACTCCATCTGGTCCTGGGCTTCTTTTAGTCGGGAGGTTTTGTATTATGGTTTTAATTTCTTTTTGTGATATGGGTCTGTTTAAGCTGTTAATCTCTTCTTTGTTTAGTTTTGGTGGTTCCCATGACTTTAGATATCCATCCATTTCTTTTAGGTTTTTGAATTTGGTAGCATATAGGTTTTTAAAGTATTCCCTTATAATGTTCTGTATCTTTCTGGTGTCTGTTTCCCCTTTCATCTCTGATTTTGTTGATTTGGAGGTGCTCTTTCTTCCTTTTGGTTAACTGGGCTAGCGATCTGTCAATCTTGTTTATCTTTTCAAAGAACCAGCTCTTTGGATTTTTTGTATTGTTTTGTTTCTTTCGATTTCATCAATTTCTGCCCTGATTTTTGTTATTCCTTCTTGTCTGCTGGGTTTGGTTTTCACTTGTTGTTGCTTTTCAAGTGTCTTGAGTTGCAATGTTAAGTCATTTATTTGTGTTCTTTCCATTTTTTTGATGTAGGCACTTAGAGGTATAAACTTCCCTCTAAGGACAGCTTTCAGCGTGTCCCAGAGGTTTTGTTGTGTTGTATTGTCCTTTTCATTTAATTCATTGTTTTGTGCCCCAGTATATGGTCGATTTTGGAGAAAGTTCCATGGGATGCTGAGGAGAATGAATCTCCATGTGTTCATGTTGTGATTAGGGCTTCTTCTGGTGTTGATTGTAAGCTTTATTGCATTGTAGTCTTTGGAACAGGATATGTTGCTAACAGGCCCAAGGACATTTTGACTTTTAGCCCAGAAATTGGCTACATTTCTTTGAGGTCTTTTTACCCTAACTGCCTAGCTAATTCCTATCTCCTATTCTAATCATGCCATCCTCTGAAGGGGTTATCCAAATTGCCAATAGTGGATAGGGACGCAGACTGCTCTGGCTTCTTCCATGCTGAACAGGGACGCAGGGTGAGGCAACTGGAGTTCCCCTTCAGTGGGTCTGTCTAAAAGACTGCCAAATTGCATAACTCTTGTTTCTAAGGGGAAAAGAAAGTCCTTAAATCATGAATAGGAGATGTGAAGGAGAAGTAAAGGCAAGAGTAATTAGCATTACAAGTTTTAGACAGGGCTCTAGAAGAAAGTCAGAACAGGGCAATTTTCTAATGTTCATATGAGAGTCCATTGTGTGTTTCTTGACAAAGGCTTCCAAAACATCCCTTTTTTTACTTTTTACTCATTTTACTTTTGTCTTCCAAGGCTGGACTAGTTGGCTGGGAAGAGTGGCTGGATACTCAGGTGAGGGTCCAGTGATCCTGCTTAGCACTCCTTTAATGAATGAGCACAACCATCAACAAGCCCAATTGTGACTAACTTCAGTGATCAGGCTCAGCGGAAGCCATGATGATGGTAGTTATTTCATGCAGAATGGATGGCTGAATAGCATCATCTTATTAAAAGGACTTGGAATTTAAAAGGATTTAGTGCTAGGAGCCACATAAGGGAGAACATGTGTCATTTGTTTTTCTGATTCTGTGTTACTTCATTTAGTATAACAGTTTCTAGATCCATCCATTTATCTGCAAATTGCATTATTTCATCTTTCTTTACTGCTGAATAGAACTCTATTGTGTAAATATACCACATTTTTGTTAACCAATTGTCAGTTGAGGGACACTTAGGTTGCTTCTATCTCTTAGCTATTGTGAAAAGAGCAGCAACAAACATGGTTGTACAAGTTTCTCTACAATAGGATGAGTCCTTTGGGTATATGCCAAGGAGTGGTATAACTGGGTCATATAATAGATTCATTTTTAGTTTTTAAAGAGTTTTCCATAGAGGCTGAATGAGTTTGCAATCCCACCAGCAGTGACAAAGTGTTCACCTTTCTCCACATCCTTCACAGTATTTAGTATCATTTGTTTCTTGATCCTAGCCAGTCTGATTGTGGTAAGGTGATACCTTAGGGTGGTTTTAATTTGCATTTCCCTATTTACTGACGATGTTGAACACTTTTTGAGATGTTTCTTAGCTATCTTTACTTCTTCCTTTGAGAACTCTCTGTTTAGATCTTTAGCGCATCTTTTAC
>NW_008336930.1:1590899-1592697 GCF_000622305.1 Nannospalax galili
ACCATTCTGTGTTTTCTCTTCATTTTTTTAATTGTTTCTTTTGCTGTACAGAAGCTTAGTTTAATGAGGTCCCACTTATTGATTGCTGACCTTAATTCCTGAGCAACTTCTACCTGATTTAGAAAATCCTTTCCTACACCTATATCCTGTAAGTTACTGCCAATATTTTCTTCTCATAGTTTCAGGGTTTCCAGTTTCACATTGTCTTCTTTGTTCCATTTGGAGTTGACTTTTAAATAAAATAAACAAAGATACAATCTAGGAAACACAAAATTACACAGAGAACACAAATAGCATTCAAAATGATGGCAACCAATACACACCTTTCAATAATAACCTTAAATATCAATGGAATGTATTCCCCAGTCAAAAGACACAGGCTAAGTGAATGGATTAAGAAGCAAAATCCATCTCTTCACTGTCTGCAAGAAACTCATCTCACCTTCAAGGACAGGCACTACCTTAAGGTAAAAGGATTGAAAAGAATATTCCAAGCAAACGGCACTAAGAAACAAGCCAAGGTTGCACATTTAATATCTGACAAAATAGACTTCAACGTAAAATTAATCAGAAGAAATAAGGAGGGTCACTTCATTCTGATCAAAGGAACAGTTAACCAAGAAGATATTACAATCCTTAATATATATGCACTGAATTCTGGTGCACCCAAATTCATAAAACCAACTACAGGCCTTTAAGACACAGATTAACCCCAACTCAGTAACAGTAGAGGACTTCAATACCCACTGTCTCCATTAGACAGGTCAACTGGACAAAGAATAAACAGAGAGACATCTGAATTAAATGATACCATACATCAAATGGACCTAACAGATATCTTTCTATTATTCCACACAAACACCAAAGAATATGCTTTCTACTAAGCACCTCATGGAACTTTTTCAAAAATTGACCACATACTGGGCCACAAACCAAATCTCAACAAATACAAAAATACTGAAATAATTCCATGCATTCTATTGGACCGCAAAGCAAAAAAGCTCAAAATCCACACTGGATGAAGCACTAGTCACTACACGAACTTGTGGCAATTGAACAACACACTCCTAAGCAATGAATGGGTCAAAGGAGAAATTAAGAAAGAAATAAAAGAATTCCTGGAATTCAACACAATACAACCTCTAGAACACAAAGCAGTCCTAAGAGGGAAGTTTATAGCTCTAAGTGCCTACATTAAAAAGTTGGAAAGAGCCCAAATAAATGACCCAACACTGCAACTCAAGGCACTGGAAAGGCAAGAAAAAATGAAACCCAAACCCAGCAGAAGAGAAAAAATAGCAAAAATCAGAGCAGAAATTAATGAAATAGAAACAAATAAAATAATACAAAGAATCAATGAATCTAAGAGCTGGTTCTTTGAAAGGCTAAACAAGATAGACAGACCCTTAGCCCCATTACCAAAAGAAAGGAAGATCAAATACAAATCAACAAAATCAGAGATGAACGAGAAAACATCACAACAGACATCCAAAAGATCCAAACCATTATAAGGGAATATTTTGAAAACCTATACGCTACTAAATCTGAAAGTCTAAAAGAAATGGATGGGTATCTGAAATCATGGGAACCTCCAAAGTTAAACCAAGAAGAGATCAACAGTTTAAATAAATCCATAATATATAAGACAATTGAAACAGTAATGCAAAGCCTCCCAACTAAAAAAGCCCAGTCCCAGATGGATTATCAGCAGAATTCTTCCAGACATTTAAAGAAGACCTCCAACCAATACTACTTAAATTATTCAAAATGATAGAAACAGAGCAAGAACACTAAAATT
>NW_008336930.1:1593054-1601550 GCF_000622305.1 Nannospalax galili
ATATAAATGGAAAGACAAAAACCACATTGTCATCTCAATAGATGCAGAAAAGGCTTTTGACAAAATTCAGCATGTATTTATGTTCAAAGTCCTAGGGGGAATTGGACTGGAGGGAACATACCTCAACATAATTAAACCTATATACAACACACCCATAGCCAATATCATTCTAAATGGAGGAAAACTGGAAGCATTCCCATCAAAATCAGGAACCAGACAAGGCTGTCCACTATCTCCATTCCTTTTCAACATAGTGCTTGAAATTCTTGCTAGAGCAATAAGACAGGAGAAGGAAATTAAAGGAGTACTAATTGGAAAAGGAGAGGTCAAACTATCACTTTTTGCAGATGATATGATACTATACCTAAGAGATCCCAAAAGTTCCACCAGAAAACTTGTAGAACTGATCAACACTTTTAGTATAGTGGCAGGTTATAACATTAATCTACAAAAATCAGTAGCCTTTCTATATACCAATAATAAGCAATTGGAGAAAGAATACAGGGAAATGCTCCCATTCTCAATTGCTGCAAAAAAATTAAAGTATCTCAGAATGAATCTGACAAAGGACACCAAAGATCTCTACAATGAAAATTTTAAATCGTTAAAGAAAGAGATTGAGGAAGACACCAGGAGATGGAAGGACCTCCCATGTTCATGGATTGGAAGAACTAATATTGTTAAAATGACCATCCTACCAAAAGCAACATATAGATTCAATACAATCTCAGTCAAAATCCCCATGACATACTTCACAGAATTAGAAAATCCATCCTTAAATTCATATGGAGGCACAAAAGACCCGAGATAGCCAAAGCAACCCTAAGCTCAAAGAGCAACGCTGGGGGGATTTGTATACCAGATCTCAAAGTATACTACAGAGCCATAGTCATAAAAAGAGCATGGTGCTGGCACAAAAACAGACACATAGATCAATGGAACATCATTGAAGATCCAAACCTGAGTACACGCAATTTCAGCCACCTGATATTTGACAAAGGTGCCAAGAACACACAATGGAGGAAAGACAGAATCTTTGGAGAATGATGCTGGCAAAACTGGATCTCCAGCTGTAGAAGAATGAAACTAGATCCTTGTCTTTCGCCATGCACAAGTCAACTCCAAATGGAATTAGTATTTTTATTGAATGTAGTCTTAAAACTGACAAGTAAAAATAAAGAAGTAATGTATTATTTCCCATAAGAAACCTCATCCCCAGGTTGCTTTTCCCTTTGTGTTTCAGAAGGCTCTGCTGGGTCTCAGGGCCTCCTCTGAACACACCACTTTTTAAAGGTGAGAATTCTGTAGGCCTAAGAATATGCCAGTAAGTGTTAATGTTACAGGTGCCCAAATCCCTAAAATTCCTTGCCCAAATAACTGTAAGTGACATAGGATCCCATAGAGCCCTTTCTTTACCCTGTGTGACACCTACAAGTATGCAGGAGCTCCCTAGACCTGAGGGTCAGCTGTCATTGGAAATAACATCTTGGATATGTGTGTGGTTGAGTGAATTTTCCATATCCACATGCTTAATGATCTCTGGTTGGTAAAAGTCAGAGTTGGTACTGGACAAAGAAGCGAAGGTCCTTGAAGTAATCTCTAGATATATAAATAGTAGGGTGAAACCTGGTTAGAGTCCTGGAGAAGGAGAACCAGGGCAGGTCCCTGGAAAGACATGATTTTCCTGAGTTTTTCATAATAGAGCATCCGTGCCGCATGAGTGATCAGACACAAGGACTGGGTCAGGCTGTTGAAGCTACTGAAGAAGTGAAAGGCAGCCTGAGGGCAGTGACAAGTCAGAAGCTCAGGAAACATCTGGAGGCCAGGTATGCACAGGCCTGTGGACCAAGCTACAATATACTCTGAAGGCCTGGGACAGTCAGAGCACAGAAATCCTACTTTGAAGCAGGACACTGGCATGATTTCCTCCGATGCCATGTGGACATTATACTGATCTGGCATCTGCAAGGTAAAATGATCAACTTTTGTTAACTAAGGAGTAAGGATATTTTTGTCTGAGGATTTTCTATTGCAGACTCTTGGTGGAGGTTTGCAAAGAATATAGGTTTCTACTATATACTGATAAACCAAGAAGATAGAGTCTTCATTTTAAAAATTGATTCATAAGTCAAAGAAATATAGAAATTAATTTACTAGGCTTGTTTCTTGTTTGTTTTTGTAAAAAAGAAGGCAGGTTTCTAGGATATAAGGATCAAACCTCAGGACAAGAGAGCTGGGACGCTCCAGCAGATTTTAAATGGACATTAAAATTGGAGAACTACTACTTACCTTTCTAATACTAATAGAATTATATTAGCATCCTTGGTTTTAAGCATGAGCATTTTAAAACCTTTTTAACAGTAGCAAATTTAGTTTTGATTTTTTAAAAATTTCTTCTGTTAGTCGGTCTGGCCATAATATTTTATCATAGCAACAGAAAAGTAACTAATACACTGCCTTTGAGTTGTGATTTCTTTTCAGTGCTTCTTTGCGAAAAAGCTACATTCAGCAAACTTTCTATGTCTTCCTTCAGATCATTTCTTTAATTTTACATAACCAAAGATACACTAGGAATTTAATTTTCTGGCTAGGTGATAGATGTTCCAGAACCTAGTAGTCTACTGGGAGCTAAGTTTATAGGCAAGTAATGACAAGACAGGCCATTAACCTTCTCTTTGGTTACCTCTTCTTTTTGTGCATGCTTGATTTGTCTTGTTCGCTGTGCAGGAGAGACATTGCAGAGACACAAGTCTTGGAAGATGCCAGTTAAGCCCTTCTGATTATATACCTGCAAAACTAATGTTCTTTAGCACATATTCTGAGCCTGTTCAGTATTTAACCACATTCAAAGGGGTCACAAGAGCACACAGAGAGGCTTTAGAAAGGATCCCAAAAGACTTTTGAGACGTCTAAATAGAATAAGAATCCTTAGTAGGAAATTTCCCGAAGTAGGTCTTGGTATGAGGTACTAAGTTAAATGACAGAACACACACTGATTTCCATGCTGTTGGAGCACCTTGAAATAAGTCACTTGATTCTAATCACCAGGGACTAGAAAGCACTGAGGTACAGATAAATGGGGCATGTACCTGGTATGTTAAAACCACACCTGTGAGACTGTTCTCTAAGATAATTCTTCATGATACTGAATTTGTAACCACAGGAGTTTCCTGAGCTCTGGAGAGCTTAGGGAAAATGACTGATTGCATTAAATCAAGCATTAGTGAAAGACCACCAGCAGGGTACAGAGTGCAGGAAATCCTGGGCTCTTTGCCTCTTGCTGTTGTCTGTTAACATGGCACTGGCTTTCTGCAGAAATTCAGGTGTGGTTTTGTAACGCTCAGGAAGCTAATATAAATTAAATGTTTCTGAGGTTCATTTATCAGGAAGTGTTCATATGCCTGGAGATTACATTTTAGTTTTGTTTGGATTCTTGGATAAGAAATAGGAAGTCAAAAATCCTGTATATTAGCAAAATTTCTTAGGGAATCTAGCATTATTTTGTAAATTCCGGAAAAACAATGCCTTGACATGATGTATAGTCATCTACTGTACCAGAAATATTCCTTCCATTTTGGCACAATGAGCCACACACTAGTAGCACACACTGCTTTTGAGAGACTGGAGACTACTAAATGATCTATACAGTAGACAATAGCATGCCTATGACTTCAACTGTGATAATACCTAGTGAAGTTTGAACTTGTTATGTACCCTATGCCATTTAATAAGACATCCTTATATAGACAGAATCAGGAACGACTATCAGCACATTGTAGAGGTGACTAGTCTGAGGCTACAGAAAGTATAGTCACTTGTTCCACATCACCGTGTCACTAGCACCAAATCCCCAGTGTTGATCATGTGTCTGCCAACCAGAATATTCACTTAGTATAGAATAGTACAATAGGGAGGTACCAGAGAGGCAGATGGATGGTATTTGTCCTGCTGTTCTCAGGGGTAGAAGGGATTCCATAAGAATCAGAAATTATACATTTAACTCAACCATTGAAGAGTAATACCTTACCCAACCCACTCAGCTTCTGGGACTTCTTTTTCATGATTTCTGAATTGAATCTACTGGGTTGTCTATGAAGACTAAATCAATCAGTTGAGCATAAAAATGCTTTGAAATCAAAAAGCACCTACACAGAAGGTAGGGCCTCTCAGTGGGGTGAAACTTTGGTGTTAGGGCTTTGGAGCCAACTCGCCGTCTTGAAAAGAAGAATTTGCTTTGAGAGACATACATAGCCTTCTCTGGAGTGACTGTGCCTGAGGCATGTGGCTTTTTGAGGTCTGGGATTTCCGAGGTGCCTGGGTTGGAGGCTTCCTGGGGCCCCAATCATCCAACTTTGTTTGTTTCAGCCATATGGTCAGTCTTATATATTGAGGCGAGAAGAGTTATTTGAAAGGAAGTCTTACTAGTCATCAAAATACAAGTATCATGGAAAGGGGAGTACTTAGTCACTTCAGGGTGGATCAAAGCAGAAGATGCGGTTTCTCATAAGCAACCAGGAGGGGGAGAAGTTAGAGCATTTGGTAAATTTTACAACATCCCCATGCCTCCTGGCATTGGTGTGTGCCTTTGTATTTCTTTACAAGCTCTTAGCAAATACTTGAAACCAGAACTACTTTCCATTAGGAAGAAGTTATATATCTATCAGCCAGTACTGGAAAATAGATGGTATAAACCACCTCCAAGAGATATTCTTAGGTTTATAAAGAGATAGAAGAATGGGAAAGATTTTTATATGGATCCTGTCTGAGGAAAGAAAATGAGTTGTGAGACTAAGAATTAGGAAAGAAGGATCACTGTTTTCAACAGCAGCAGCAGTAGCAGCAGCATGACCAGCACCCTCAGAGCCATTAGTGCTAATCACAAGCCATCGACCCAGCTGAGAGATAAAAATATATTACTTTACTTACCATTTACAATAACCCCATGTTACCCATAAGACACCTATGGTAAAGGAGGTTGAGTAGTTCCCCTAGAGACATACAGATAGTCAGTCTCTGTATTGAATTTAGACCTTCCTTAATTCTTGACCAAAAGGAAACTTTGGTCTTAAAATGAAAATCTGTTCTTTCTCAACACGGACAGAAATCTAAATCAAGGTCTTTTGAAGGAATTTTCTGTAAGGAAACAAGAGTATATTTAATTAATGTTGGATGTAGAGACTATTAAAACCATTCTAGTCCCTTCAAAGCACCAAAATTGAAATGAAAAGACAAGTAGGAAGTGTGGAAAACATTTGAAATGTACATGACAAAGGCCTGACTATTGTGTGAAGAGCTCTTACATCTTAACAAGAAACACATCTAAAAAGTAAGTAAAGAAAATTAGCAGATCACACAGAGGAGAAATCAAATGGCCAATAAACATGGTTTTAAAATCTATTCTCTTTTCCCTAGTAACTAGATAAATGCATATTAAATTAACAAGCAACATAGATTGTATGACCAACTTATAAAATATTGAAGATAGTAATTGGACCACAGTCTAACAAAGAAATAATGATAGGCACTTTCACGATGGGTTTTTAAAAGGAAGATAACTTTACAATTTATAGCTAAACCCTGAAAGTATACAAATTATTCAGCATAGTGATTTCTTATGAAGGAATACATCCTAAGGAAATTTCAAGGCTGGATGCTATGATTTAGTAGACAGTATTTTCAATGCACTGTTATTTATAAAGACCCAAAATAGTGAACTAAGGGAAAAGCAGGTTAACTCAAGGACAGGGAATGTATAATTTGAGTTTCAGAAAGATCTATCCATAGAGGAAAAGAGCAGAAAGGCTAGACAAAAAGTGGCATCAGCTGCTTTATGTGGAATATTTTCCTCTTTTCCAAACTGAGAATGTTTAACTTAAGAAATAAGAGATAACGCTTCTTTTGAACGGAGTAAGATATGGAAATGTTCTTAAAAGAAGTAGAATAAATCATTTCTTAGGTATAAAAATAGCTAAAGCAGAAATAAATGTTAAAATCATTAAAACCCACCATAACCATCTTACAAATTTGTAAGCAGAAAAGAGGGAGAAACAAGCCATATTTTATGCATGAAGTTTGTAGCAGGCCAGACAATTAGACAGAGCCCAGTGGTTCCAGATGGAAAGCGTAGACTTTGTTCTCACTGGTTTTGTGGAAGAGTTTAGGAGCTAAGAAATACAATCAACCTATGAAGGGATTTGTGAACAGGATAGGGTAAATATGCTTTAAGTTTCTAGAGACAGCTTACTTAGAAGAGGTTATGTCATAAACATGGGGGATCTCTTCAGACAATAATAGACTCACAATCTTATTAAATAATAGAATAAAATTGTAATAAAACACATAATATAAAATTAACAACCTAAAAATTTTATATTGACAGTTCAGCAGCACTAAGGATATTCACATTGCTGTACAACAGATCAGAACATCTCCTTGTGCAAAATTAAAACTTGACATATTAGATTTTTCATCATTTCCTCTCCTGTCTTAGTCTTTGGCAAGAACCATTTTACTTTCTCTTGTTATGAATTTGACTGTTCTACATACCATATATAAATAAAGTTGCACAGTATTTGGTCTAGTTTATTTTAATTAACATAATGTCTTCAGTCTCTATACATGTAGCATTTAATGGGATTTTCTTCTTGTAATTTATTTATTGTATGTGTGTTTGGGTATGTGCATGTGCTCCTACCATGCATGGGTATGAAGGTCAGATGTAAATCTGTAGGAGTTATTCTCTCCACCACTTGGGTCCAAGGTTTTATCTCAAGTATGTCCAGCATGGCAGTCAATACCTATATCCACTGAACCATCTCACCATTTCAGGACTTCCTTTCTAGGAGTAAATAGTTTTCCACTAAATGTATGCATTATATCTTTTGTATTCACCGTCTGTGGACGTGGGTGGTAACTAGGAAGAGAAAGTAAACAAAAAATCAGGAGAATTTCAAGTGCTGTTGAGAATGGGGGAACAGCTGAACCCTGTGTCTTGCTGCTGGGGATGGAAAGTGACACAGCCCCTATGGAAACACAATATGTATTTGTTAGATCCTTCTCACTGGGATGAAAGTCTTGAGTAAAACACTTTAAGGGAGGAAAGCTTTATTTTGGTTCATGATTTCAGAGCCCTCAGTCCATCATGGAGAGGAGGGTATGGCAGGGCCTAGCAACTCACCTTGTGGTGGCCACAAAGCAGACAGAGGATGCCTGTGTTCACAGAACTCCTTTTTTTTTTTTTTTTTTTATTCCTCTTCTTTTAGTCCCCAGCTTAGTGGTTGAGGCTGTTGACATTAAAGCTGAGTCTTACTCCCTTTGTTCAGCCTTTCTGGAAATATTTTCACAGATAAACCCATGGATATTCTTTAGTCGTCTGCTAGGAATTTCTGAATCCTTCCAATTAATAATAAAGATTCATAGCAGCAGGGTTAGGGACATGGGTCTGTGGGCAAAGTGCTTGCTGCACAAGCATGAGGACCTGAGTTCAGATCTGTAACACCCACATACATGTTTAGCATGATAATATGTACTTGTAACCCTGGGATGCAGGGGAGACAGGCACATCCCTAGGATTCATTGGTCAGGTAGTTCAGTCAAAGGGTGAGCTCTGGGTTCAGTAAGAGACCCTGTTTCACAAAATAAGGTGAAGTACAAGAGAACTAAATTTGAAGCCTATTTCTCACCTCTGTAGGCACACACACACACATACACACACACACACACACACGCACACACACACACACACACACACACACACACACACCCTTCAAAACTAACCAAAATATTAGTTGCCACAATGGCTATTCCTCAAAAATATTGAAAATGGAATTATGTGGTGTAGCAATTGCACTTCTGGGTAGATCACAAAGGAGCCGAAGCAGGTTTTGAAGGAGCTATTTGCCCACCATTTCCATAATAGCATGATTCACAAGCATCAAGAGGTAGAAATAGGTTTCTTAATTGGACAATTATCATGATTTATGTGCTATTTAAAAGAAAGTCACTTAAGAAGTCATATCTTCTTATCTTCATATTTTCAAGACAGCTTGAAAATGTTTCAGAAGCATGTACAAGAAAAATAATGTGTTTGAGAGTTGGGAAGGCATCTCAAAGGAGACAAAAGAGATTTCTCCCACTTGACAAGTGGAGAAGAACATTCTAGAAAAAGGAAAAGCCTGTGCCAAGGCACAGAGGCACGACAGAATAGAGAATGCTCAGAAACCGGCAATCATTTTAGAATATTTAATTGTTTCAGTTCTTCTCTAGGAGGCACGATTCACACAAGCTCACTTGAACAGGCCTCCACTGAGGGTGTTGTGCAGCAGCCGTGAACAAGTAAAGTCTGATGATTACTTTTCCTACCAATTCAATCTCTCATTTCTCCCAGTGATGAAATTATAGGCATTTTAATATAAAATAAGTCTATTTCTACATCTTACCAAGTAATTCTTATAACTGAATGCCTTTTCAGTTTTTTTTTTTTTTTTTTTTTTTTTT
>NW_008336930.1:1601971-1611758 GCF_000622305.1 Nannospalax galili
ATTTAAAATTAGAAAAAATTTACCTTCAAACTAGTTTCAAACAGTTATTTACTCATTATATTAGGTGTCAGGGAGATAAAATAAGTGAGAGGGAAAGATTAATTACCTCTATGTCATTTTAGTATTGTTTTATTTTGCTTATTTCAAAGAATGATAAGTACATCAAAAACTCACCTATGAAAAACTGAAGGCAATGTTAGGCACAAACTTTAGATGAAGGTGGGTGTGCTGGATAGTTTCAGTTATCAACTTGACACACTTGGAAGAGAGAATCTCAACTGGGAAATTTCCTCCATTGGATTGGCCTGTGGGCATGACTGTGAGGCATTTTGTGATTACTGAATGACATGGGAAGGTCCAGCCCACTGTGGGTGGTACTACCCCTATGTAGGTATATCCGAGTTGTATAGGAAAGCAAACTGCCGGGGATGGAGAGCTGGCTTGGTGAGAGATTGAACTGGTAGGAAAAAGTAATCATCAGACTTCTTTACTTGTTCATGGCTGCTCTTGCAGAAGGCCTGGGTTCAAATCCCAACACCCACATGGTGGCTAACAGCCATCTATAACTCTGGTTCCAGAGGATTCCACCCCCTTCTCACCTCTGCAGACTTTGTGTGACATGGGTCCACTTACATACATGCAGGCAAAACACTCTTATACATAAAATGAAAATAAATAAATAAATAAATAAATAAATAAATAAATAAATAAATAAATAAATAATTGAAGAAAAGAAAGCAGACTGAGCACAGACCAGTGAGTACCTTTCCTCCAAGGTCTGTGCTTCAACTCCTGCCTCCAGGTCCCTGCCCTATAACCCTTTCTTCCCAAGTTGCTTTTGGTCACTGTTTTATCACAGCAACAAAAATTAGCTAGAAAAGTGGAAACTTCAAATTAAATGTGGTTGTCATCTGATCAAGACATGTGATGTTCCTAAAATACTTTTATAACTATTTTAGAATTACTGTTCAGTCACTGGTAAAGTTGGGCATGCATGTTATAAGTTGGAATGCCGGGGCTGGAGAGATGGCTCAATGGTTCAGAACACTGGCTGTTCTTGCAGAAGACCTGGGTTCGAATCACAGTACCCACATGGCAGCTAACAACTGTCTGTAACTCCAGTTCCAGGGGATCCAACAGCCTCTTCTGTCCTCCCTGGGCATTGCATGACACGGGTGCACTTACCTATATGCAGGCAGTTAATGCATACACATAAAATAAAGTTAAATAAAGAAGAAAAAAAAGGTGGAATGCCACAGGTTACTTTAAATTCATTGGCTGTGACAGCCCATTTCCTCATGTCATATTCTAGGTCGGAATTTATATTTTTTTTTCCAAATTAAAGCTGTCTATTCCTTATCAGACATACTCTCATATTCTTATAGAAGACTAATATCCACAAACTCCTTAAAACAAAATTGTCTTTTGTCTTATATTTTGAATGCATCCCTGTGGCCAGGAACCGTGCTCAGGGTTCATTTGTCTTCCGGAATCCAGTCTTTCGTGGAGCCACTGATAAATCTAACACCAGCACTTACGTTACTCCTCTTCCTCTTTTGTGAACTTTACCCTCTTTAATCCTCGGTCAGCAGTGCATTTTTCTTCTGAAACCTTGTCACCAAAGATCACTAGAAATGCCTAATCATCAAAACCCAGAAATTGATCTTCATTCCTAATTCTAAATAAACAATGTCCACTTTGGGTACCAATCCTTATTTTTTAAAATATTGCTTAACCTTGGTGCTTCCTTGTTGTCTCTGGGCCACTCCTCTTCTTCCTCCTTCCCTGGACTCTTCTTTCTTTCCATATGGTACATGTCTTTATGCCTCTAGCAAGTTGTTGGCTCTCCTCTTCGTTGCTGCCTCATGAAGCTAACCACTTCATGGAAAAGAAAGTATACATTAGAAAAGAGATTCAAGTGGGATCCAGGCTGACACCTTCTAGCAATGGTTTGTTTCTCTGGCTCTGTAATTATTCACTTTCTCTCTGTCAGCTAATAGAATTTCTAATCGCCATGAAATCTATGGAAGAAAAATTGAAGACATCTCTAAAACCTCTCTCTTAACACTTTCCATGAATCAAACGGTTTCCTGAGTCCTACGTGACTTCCTTCAATGATGGCTCTCAAATGCTTCAGATGTATTCTCAACAAGATCACTGTGCTACAGCTTTCTTTTATTGTAGCCCCTCACCCATCTATGCAATTTCTTCCCCCACTGCTGTCAACTTAATAGTCCTCAATTTCTACTTTAAGCAATCACTTTCCTACTCATAAAATTCTGACGACCTCTGTAGGATCTATGAAATTAATTAAAAACCGTCACCTCCATTGCTGGTCAGTTGCTTCTCTTTCTATGCTAATTGAACTGTGGCTCTAGCTCTAAAAGGACGTTCTCAGACCTTGGTGGGCATCAAAATCATCAGCTTGACTGAATCTCTGATCTTTGCGTCCTTCTCCCTGCAAGAGTTTCTAATTCAGTAGGTCTGAGTGAGAACTGAGAACTGGAATTGCCGGTTAAGTCCTTTTATGATGCCCATCTTACTGTACTGTAAGAGAACGTTATTGTAAGTACCACTGACTGACTATAACTTGGCCAGACACTCTTTCCTTTCAGTCTTTTATTCTTCCAAATAAAGTTCTCTCCCTTCTGCACGTCCTCCAAGCTCCCGCACTCCTATAATGATTTCAGTGTGTCATTCATAGAAATTGTCTACTTCTTTATCAAAACCCGCTCTTCACCACAATACAATGGAAGCCACATCCTTCTGCCCAGGCCCCTGCAGTCGCTTCTTCACTGCTCTCTGTGGCATCTGCTTGTTTCTCAACACATGTATTTCAAAAGCATCCTATCCTCACCAAAAGCACAGTCAAAATACCAGCCACTGCCCATTTCTTCTAGATAAGGAAAAATAAGTATAAATATGTCATTCTGTTAAGAAATTGATACTTGGTTCCAATGAACTAGGAATTAATTCCTCCCTTTTTTAGTTTATTTATTTTCAGGTTCACACTATTAACAAAAATGTAGCTTAAAGTTGTGTTTTCATAAAATACCAAAAGAGCTTAGTTCCTATTTTTATTTATCAGCTATAAAAACTTGAAAACATCAGTTAGTCATTTGGGGAAATACAGATCAAACCATAATGTAATATTACTATAGTGATAATAAAAAAGAAAGTGAAAATTTTAGAGAAACAACAACACTTACAAATTGGCAGTGGGAATTTCAAATGGTGCTTTGGAAATTAATGTGTCAGTTCCACAGATAACAAAAATAAAGATGTTGAGTGGTCGACAATTCTATTCCTCAATTTATAACTAGAAAAAATTAAAGAGTTTTTATATAAAAACTTGACTACTGTTATTCTGGAGAGCATTCTTCATAATACCCCAAAGTTGGAATCATTTCAAATGCCCATCAACAAATGGCATAAATGAACAAATAATATGTGCTATATCTGTAAGTAATGGATAAGTAATATGTGATGGTAAATTATTAAGCAATCAAAGGGAATGGATTCTTGGGGCTGGAGAAATGGGTTAGTGGTTAAGAATGCTTACTGCTCTTGTAGAGACCTCAGATTGGTTCCCAGCACCCACATTGGTCAATTCACAATAGCCTGTAACTCTAGCTCCAGGGGAGCTGATGCCCTCATTTTTCTTCCTGGGCACCTGCACTCACATGCACACATGCTCTCTCTCGCACACACAAATTAATAATAATAATAATAATAATAATAATAATAATAGTGGTGGTGGTGGTGGTGGTGGTGGTGTTGGCTGGAGAGATGGCTCAGCAGTTAAGAGCACTGGCTGTTCTTACAGAAGACCTGGTTTCATATCTCAGCACCCACATGGTACCTAACAATTGTTGGTAACTCCAGGTCCAAGGGATCCAACACTGTCTTCTGTTCTCCTCAACCACTGCACAACACAGGTGCAGTTACACACACGCAGTCATCACACTCCTACACAAAAAAATAAAAATACATAGCCTGGGATGGTGGCACATGACTTTAATCCCAGCACTCAGGAGGCAAAGCCAGGCAAATCTCTGTGAATCAATGTGAGCCTGGTCTATGTAATGAGTTCCAGGCCAGCTGGAGCTCTCAAAAAGACCAAAAAAAAAAAAAAAAAAAAAAAAAAAAAAAAAAAAAGAAAATGGAGGGCTGGAGAGATGGCTCAGGGCCAAAGAACCAACCATCCATAACTCCAGTTACACAGGATCTGACACCCTCTTCTGTCCTCCAGGGGCACTGCACAACATGGGTACACTTAGATACATGCAGACACAACACTTATACACATAAAATATAAAAAGAAAAAAGCCCCATTTAAAAAAAGAAACAAAGAAAGAAACAGTACAGGAAGTTGTCAGAAACAAAGTGATGGGGAGATATGGGAAATGTTGGAAGGGAGGGAGTGGATGTGGATTTGATCAAAACACCTTATATGCATGTATGAAATTCTCAAAGTATTTTTAAAAGTTAAAAAAGAGAGAAAAAAATAAGTAAATCAACAACAACATCAACAAAAAAGAAAGCTATGGTTTTAGTTTATTTTCTTGTTGGTGTGAGAAAATACCTTTACAAAGGTAATTCAAAGAGAAAGGCTTTATTTTCTGATAGTCTTTCAGGGTTGGGAAGCCACAGTAGGGAATCTGAGGGATCCAGTCACCTTGCACTTGCAGTCAAAAATCAGTGAACAAAGAATGCCAGAGCTCAGTTCTCATTCTCTCTCTCTCTCTCTCTCTCTCTCTCTCTCTCTCTCTCCCCCCCTAGATTCCCATCCAGGGAATGGTCCTGCACACAATTAAGATGGGTTTTTTCACATCAATTGATCTGCTCAAGATAATTCTCCACAGGCATAACAAGACACCCTCCCCGGCCCCCAGGTGATTCTAGAGTCTCTCAACCGGACAATTGTGGTAGTTTGAATGAAACTATCTCCCACAGGCTCCAAGCATTTGAACATTTTGTCCCCAGTTGGTGGCGCTGTTTTGGGAGGTCTTAGAAGGTGTGGCAGTGCTGGAGGAAGTGCTTCAATTTGGAGGGGGGCAGGCTTACAGATTTCTTAAGCCTTTTCAGATCTCCAGTTGTTCTCTGCTTCCTTTGTTTGAAGACATAAGAACATAGATAGCTTCTGCTCCTACTCCAGCCACCTCTGCCACCATGTTTCCCTGCCATGACGGACTCTTGCCCCTTTGGAACCATAAACTAAATAAATTCTTCATTTTGTAAGTTCCCTTGGTCATGGTGTTTTTATCACAGCAACAGAAAAGTAACACGATAATCAGCATTTAACTATCATAACTTATATTAAAATACCTCCCAGGCCTTATGTTTTAAATCAGTGTTATGTTTATCTTTTAAGTATATCTTATATAAAGCCTTTCTTGGTACACATTTTTCCTTAGCTCCTCAAGTAAAATATATCACAGCAAGAATTCTGCTTTATCAAAGTCAGAAATGATTTTCTACAAAGAGTAAAATATACATGTAGTCTTTGAAGTGAAAGAGGCAAAAAAGAAACAAAAAAGCTTCTTAAAATATTTGTCATGCTCAACAATAAAGGTTGAAGCCAAGCATTCTATACAGAGAAGAAATGTGATCCTGAGACTTGTCAAATAGAAGATTGTCAGTTGAAGCAGTCTCCCTGAGATCAGTAAGAGAAAGCCATTGGTGGGCACCTGGGAGGCTGAGTCAATATAGATTAAGTTAATTGCATATCACATTCTATATGAATGTGTAGATGAGATAAAGGCTTTAGAGAATAAGAACTTCTCTTAAAAATTATATTTCAAAAAAACTTATTTCAACAGTTCCAAGGAGCTAAATCCCTAAAATTGGATGTATAACTTAAAGTATGGGCAACAAAGTTTGAATTTTCTCATTTTCATTTTATAGCTAAAAGATTACATTTAGTATTATGTTCCTATATATTGATGGTAGTAAATATAATTTCAGTAAGTGTACATGCATTTGTATTAGGGACATATGCTCAAAAATTTACAAATAGACTAAGACAGATCTTTAGTGGAGTGTACGATGATGGGTAGCAGGTGAACATGGGCAACAGGAGGAAGTCACGTGTGGTTTTCACATCTAAAAATTGAAATAGTTGGCACATATTTGTAACCCCAACACTCAGAAGGCAGAAGCAGGATGATGGAGAGATCACAGTCTGTACTACACGATAAGTCTTTTAATAAAACCCACAAAATTGTTTTCCAGCATTAAAAAAAAAATCAAAAGATTGTATATCAAGTCTAGGCTTTCCTCAGATCTTGAGCAGTGAGAAGACCTGGGTACCCATTTGACAGCACTTGGCTGAATGACGGCTGGCTCTTTTGCTGTTGGTGGGCTCCTGGCCATCCACATTTCTTTCTTTGTAGTGTTTAGCCTTGTTAGTTTCCCCATTCTGCATCAACTGTATCATCCACAGCATAATGTACTACTGACCAAATACTGAAAGCAATAAACCATAGTCCTTATAGGTACAAATAAGACCTTATCAATGACCACCAGATCTGTTCAGCTTTCCTTCTGAACATGCAATTCAATCAATTCCAAGAGTCTCTGGAATTTAGGATTGACCCTGTGTTTACAATCTATCTAATGGAAGAGAATGTTGACCCTCTTTCTTTTATCTCCCCATATAAAATGGCTAGATACCAACATGCTTTGTGATCTTGGAAGCTATGTGTACAAATTGCAACAACTGTGTTAATCTGATATCAGTGTGACTCCTAGGAGCTGACTTGTTTCCCTCTTTCCTGCCACAGGAACCTGAATTCTAAATAAACATGTTATTTAAGCCATTAATATTTGAAGAATCACCTTAGTTAAAATTACCATAGTTGCCCCTTCATCTATCTCTGTTGTCTTCCTTCCAAGAACTGTAGCTATCAATCTTGGTAGGAAAGAAGGTAACAAGGGAACAGTTTTCTAAATCTTCTCTTTTTTTCATCCATTTATTAGTATCTTTTAAAAAATGTGTATTACTTGGGCTGGAGAGATGGCTCAGCGGTTAAGAGCACTGACTGCTCTTGCAGAGAACCCGGGTTCAATTCCCAGCACCACATGGCGGCTGCAAACCATCCTTAACTCCAGTTCCAGGGGAATTCGAAGCCCTCTTCTGACCTCCTCAGCATTGCGTGACATGGGTGCACTCACACACATGCAGGCAATACACTCATACACATAAAATGAAAATAATGAATAAAATATTTAAAAATATACATCACCTATTTGTGTCTTTTAATGGTTCCTCACCCTTCATGTCATCTTACCCTATTATGTTCTTGAGGTTGTATACAATCCAGGACGCATTCAGAGGAAATAGCAAAAGGCTCATTTCAAACTACTTTATTTTTTTAATTTTATTTATAATTTTAATTTTATGTGTATGCATGTATTGCCTGCATGTAGGTAAGTGCACCCATGTCGTGCAATGCCCGCAGAGGTCAGGAGAGGCTGTCTGATCCCCTGGGACTGCAGTTACAGACAGTTGTGAGCTGCCATGTGGGTGCTGGGGTTCAAACCTGGGTCTTCTGCAAGAACAACCAGTGTACTTAACTACTGAGCCATCTCTCCAGCCCCAAACTACTTTAAATAAAAGGAAAATTATGTAGTTTAGGTTTTAGTTATAAGTGAATCAGGGTTGGGGTCTTCTTTCCTTCAGCTCTTTAACATCTTTTCTTCTCTGGTAAGTTTCTCTGGAGCTCACTATGGCCTGATTGCCCTAGCTGATGCACAGGGGCCTAAGAGGGAATATGTACTGCAGGGTGACTGGGAAGAGGCAGAGCCTGTGATGTCTATGTCCTGGTGCCACTGCAACCTAGCTCTCCACAAGACAGTCTTACATTTTCCCAATGCTGTCTACCTTTCTCAGATTTTATTAATGAATTTTTAAAAATTATTTATTTAATAACCATATGATTAGAAGAAGCATTTCATTACAACAGCATTGACATATTCAATAACAATTTCCAGAGCTAAGATGCATCTTTTTCAAAATTGGCTGTAATTTTTAGGTTTACAGTTGAATTAATACAGTTATTCAATATTGTACTCTGTATAAACCTTATAGGATATAAAATTAAATGAGGTTTTAAACTTTAAAAAAGATCTCCATTTCACTACTAAAATACACAGTTTCATACAGAAAAAAATCATTTTTAATATAATTAACACTAAAATGCACATGCGTTTCTAATCTCTATATATCTGATTATTACTAGTAACAGTCGGTTACTTTCTGAGCTCCTTGGCATCTGAGCATGGATATAAAGTCATCAGGTAGATTTCAATGGTAATTTTATTCACATCTACCAATTATTAAGGAGCAAATTTTTATGGGAGGGTAGCACCCTCCCATACCCTCTCTCCCCCCACTAAGCCCTTATACTCTGATATCCCTGCTACTGTATTCTGTGTTGTGGGCACCCCCAGCCATTCCCCACTACTTGCCCTTCTGGTGAATCTAGTCTGCCTATCTAGAGGTCTTTGTTTTAGGAGGGTCAGCTGTTCCTCATCTAGAAGTAATAAGTTGTCAATATTCCCTTGGATAAGATTGGGATCTGTTGTTCAATTTCCCAGTTCTATGCTGGGTTACTATCTGGGAATATCTTTGGCCACCCTGGCCAACAGCTCAAAAGAAGGTATCGCCTGTCTGGCATTGTTGCTTGTTGTGTAGCCTTTAGCTATACATATGGACTCTTATGAAATTATATTGGCCCCTTTAATCTTTGGTTATACTTTGCTCTTGGGTATTTAAGGCCATACAGTTGGTCCAGATAAACCGATTTATTTTTACTCTTAAGGATGTTTGAGGATCTGTTCCTCAGGGATCACATGGGCTTGGGATGAGCCCTTGGCTCCTTTCTTTTACGAGTTCTGCCTATGTGAAGATAAGTCAAAGGCCCTACTCAATCATGGCTGGCTTTGCTTGGAAGCATGGAGGGAACGATTCCTCTGTGTTGACCCTCCTCTTAATAGACTGGACACTGGTTCAAGTCCACCTGGTGGGGTCTCCTCGGCCTCCTTGATCAAGAGGACAGGTGACCCATCACCATTATAGGACATTTTGAGAGATGCTCATAGTCCCTAGGAACTAGTCAACCTAGGAGGGCAAGAAGCAAAAACTGTCCTTTATGTCTGACATCTCTGACAAAATTATTATAGACCTCAAAGTATGTCTGTTAAACACCCAAGAAAGTTAGTTCCACCAGTCTGGTATTTTTAATTACTGTCATGTAGATAAATTTTGGGCAAAGACTAGTTGTTCTCAGATAAACCTTACCTAGACATACATTACTTGATCTGCTACATATAATTTGTCAGTAGGTTGTAGGATTAATATGGTTCTCTCTGGTTTTCAAAACTAGCTAGGCATTGTTTATCTCTCATATTGTCTCACCCCTCCATCATGGTTTTCCCACTTAAGGTGCCCCCATTTCCCCCCTTTCTCCCTTACTAATACTCTTCTCCTATGGTCCTACCTCTCTTGAGCTCCTTCTTACCCTTTATCCCCTAGGTTCCTTGTATACCTTTCC
Organism: Nannospalax galili; assembly: GCF_000622305.1. Classification (NCBI taxonomy): domain Eukaryota; kingdom Metazoa; phylum Chordata; class Mammalia; order Rodentia; family Spalacidae; genus Nannospalax; species Nannospalax galili. Next base: position 1,611,529 of record NW_008336930.1, read on the forward strand.
CTCCCCCCTCCCTTAACTAACCCAATATTTATCCATATCTCCCTAATTAAGGCCTGTTTCCTAATGTTCTTCACTTTTAGGTTATTTCTTTTCCTTTACTTCCCTGTTTCCTTTCATTTATCCTGGTTCCTGTAGTTATGTCTGGATACATACTCACTTATCAGGATTTGGTACTAGGATCGACATATCAGGCAGAACATACGTCATTTTTCGTGGAGTTTTGTTACTTC
>NW_008336930.1:1612080-1612850 GCF_000622305.1 Nannospalax galili
TAGGTTCATTTGTAGTTTTTAAGAGTTCTCCACACTGCATTCCATAGGGACTGAACCAATTTGCAGCCCCACCATCAGTGGATGAGCATTCCCCTTTCCCCACATCCTCTCCAACATTTGGTATTATTTGTTTTCTTGTCTTAACCAATCTGACTGTGGTAAGGTGAAATCTTAAATTGTTTTTAATTTGCATTTCCTTAATTATTAGTGATGTTGAACATCTTTTAAGATGCTTCATAGCCATCTTTACTTCTTCTTTTGAAAACTCTTTGTTCAGCTCCTTAGCCCATCTTTTAATTGGGTTACTTCTTGTCTTGATTCTCTGTTTTTTTGAGTTTGTTATATATTCTGGATATAAACCTCTGTCAGATGTGTCTCAGGTGAAGATTTTCTCCCATTCTTTGAGTTTTCTGTTCGCTTCCCTGTTTGCCTCCTTTGATGTACAGAAGCTCTTTAGTATAATGTGGTCCCATTTGGTAATTCTTGCTCTTGTTTCCTGAGCAATTGGTGTCTGTTTTAGAAAATCCTTTCCTATGCCTATATCTTGTAGGTTATTGCCAATGTTTTCTTCTAACACTTTAAGAGTTTCAGGCCTTAGTATAACACTTTCTAGATCCATCCATTTACCTGCAAATTTCATTATCTCATCCTTCTTTACTACTGAATAGAACAACATTGTGTAAATATATCACAGTTTTGTTAACCACTTGTCAGTTGAGGGGCACTTAGGTTTCTTCCATCTCTTAGCTATTGTGAAAAGAGCAACAATA
>NW_008336930.1:1613550-1631155 GCF_000622305.1 Nannospalax galili
ATAATCCCCTGGCATTGCTCTTGTGCTCAGGGTTGTTTTGGCTATCTGAAGTAGTTTGTGCTTCCATATGAATCTTAGGATAGTTTTTTCCAATTCTTTGAAAAATGTCATGGGGATTTTGATTGGCATTGCGTTAAATCTATATATGACTTTTGGTATGATGGTCATTTTCACAATATTAATTCTTCCAATCCATGAGCATGGGTGGTCTTTCCATCTTCTGATGTCTTCCTCAATCTCTTTCTGTAAAGATTTAAAATTTTCATTGTACAGTTCTTTAATGTCTTTAGTCAGGTTTATTCTGAGATATTTTATTTTTTTGTAGCTGTTGTGAATGGGAGTGTTTCCATGTGTTCTTTCTCTGATTGCTTCTTATTGGTATATAGAAAGGCTATAGACATTTGTAGGTTAATTTTGTAACCTTCAACTTTACTGAACTTATTAATAATTTCTAGGAATTTTTGGCATCCCTTAGATATAATATCCTATCATCTGCAAAAAGGGATAATTTGATCTCTTCTTTTCCAATTATTACTCCTTTAATTTCCTTCTCTTGTCTTATTGCTCTTGCAAGAGTTTCAAGTACTATATTAAAGAGAAGTGGGGATAGTGGACAGCCTTGTATGGTTCCTGATTACCATGGAAATGCTTCCAGTTTTTCTCCATTTAGAATGATATTGGCTGTGGGATTGTTATATATGGCTTTAATTATGTTGAGGTATGTTCCCTCCAGTCCAATTCCCTCTAGGACTTTGAACATAAATGCATGTTGAATTTTGTCAAAGGCCTTCTCTGCATCTATTGAGATGACCATATGGTTCTTGTCTTTGAGTCCATTTATATGATTTATGACGTTTACTGACTTACGTATATTGAATCATCCCTGCATCTCTGGGATAAAGCCGACTTGATCATGGTGGGTAATCTTGTTGATGTGTGTCTATATATGGTTTGCAAGTGTCTGGTTGAGAATTTTTGCATCTATGTTCATTTGGGATATGGGTCTATAGTTTTCTTTTTTGGTTGTATCTTTACCTGACTTTGGTATTAGAGTGATGCTGGCTTCATAGAAGGAATTTGGAAGTTCTCCCCCCATTTTTTTTTTTTTTTTTTTTTTAATAAATTAAGTAGTATTGGATGCAGATCTTCTTTAAATGTCTGATAGAATTCTGCTGTAAATCCATCTGGTCCTGGGCTTTTTTTAGTTGGGAGGTTTTGTATTACTGTTTCAATTTCTTTTTGTGATATGGGTCTGTTTAAGCTGTTAATCTCTTCTTGGTTTAGTTTTGGTGTTTCCCATGCCTTTAGATGTCTGTCCATTTCTTTTACGTTTTCAAACTTAGTTGCATATATGTTTTTAAGGTATTCCCTTATAGTGTTCTATATCTTTCTGGTGTCTGTTGTGATGTTTCCCCTTTCATCTCTGATTTTGTTGATTTGGAGGTGCTCTTTCTTTCTTTTGGTTAATTGGGCTAGCGGTCTGTCAATCTTGTTTATCTTTTCAAAGAACCAGCTCTTGGAATTGTTGATTCTTTGTATTGTTTTATTTGTTTCAATTTCATTAATTTCTGGCCTGATTTTTGTTATTTCTTCTTGTCCGCTGGGTTTGGATTTCATTTGCTGTTGCTTTTCACGTGTGTTGAGTTGCAATGTTAAGTCATCTATTTGTGTTCTTTCTGATTTTTGGATGTAGCCACTTAGAGCTATAAACTTCCCTCCAAGGACCACTTTCAGCATGTCCCAGAGATTTTTGTCATGTTGTATTATCCTTTTCATTTAATTCCAGGAATATTTTTATTTCTTTCTTAAATTCTCTTTTGACCCATTCATCATTCAGGAGTGTGTTCTTTAATCTCCATGAGTTCATGTGGTGATTACGGCTTCTTCCGGTGTTGATTGTAAGCTTTGTTGCATTGTGGTCTGATAAAATGCATGGAATTATTTCAATCTTTTTGTATTTGTTGAGGTTTGTTTTGTGCTCCAGTATATGGTCAATTTTAGAGAAGATTACGTGGGGTGCTGAGTATAAATTATGTCCTTTGGTGCTTGTGTGGAATACTATGTAGATGTCTGTTAAGTTCATTTGATATATGGTATTGTTTAATTCAGATATCTCCCTGTTAACTCTCTGCCATGTTGACCTATCTAATGGAGACAGTGGGGTATTGAAGTTGCCTACTATTAATGAGTTGCAGTTAATCTGGGTCTTAAAGTCCTGCAGTATTTGTTTTTATGAAGTTGGGTGCACCAGAGTTTCATGAATATATGTTCATGATTGTAATATCTTCTTGATTCATTGTTCCTTTGACCCAAATGAAGTTGCCCTCTTTGTCTCTTCTGATTAGTTTTAGTTTAAGGTCTAATTTTGTCAGACATTAGAATTGCTATGCCTGCTTTTTTCTTAGTGCCATTTGCTTGGTATATTTTTTTCCATCCTTTCACTTTGAGATAGTGTCTGTCCTTGAAAGTGAGATGAGTTTCTTGCAGACAACAAAAGACAGGTTTTGTTTCTTAATCCATTCACATCGTCTGTGCCTTTTGACTGTAGATTTCAGTCCGTTAATAGTTAAAGTTATTAATGAAAGATGGGTATTGAATCCTGTCATTTTTATTCCTGTTTATATTCTTGATATAGCTGTACTTTTCCACATTTATACCTTCATTGGATTTCTTTCCACAATCCCTTAGGTATAGTCATTCCTTTCTTCAGCTCTTTGTATTGCTTCCAGAACTCTCTGAAGGGCTGGTTTTGTGGACACGAATTTCTTCAGCCTATTTATGTCATGGAATATTTTTCTTTCTCCTTCAACTATAATAGACATTTTGGCTGGGTATAGTAATCTGGGTTGGCATCTGTGGTCATTTTAAACTGGGAATACTTTGGTCCAGGCCCTTCTGGCTTTCATAGTTTGCACTGAAAGGTCAGCTGTAATCCTAATAGGTTTTCCTTGTATGTAATTTGTTGTTTCTCTTTTGCAGCTTTCAGTATTGTCTCTTTGTTTTGTATGTGTAGTATTTTTACTATGATGTGCTATGGAGAGTTTCTTTTCTGGTCCTGTCTGTTTGGTGTTCTATATGCTTCTTGTATTTGTATGGACATGTCTTTCTTTAATTTTGGCAAAGTTTCTTCCACGATTCTGTTGAAGATCTTCTCCATGCCATTATCTTGGGATTCGTCTCCTTCCAGTATGCCTGTGATTCATAAGTTTGGTCTTTTTATGATGTCACACAATTCCTGCATATTCCATTCTTGTGATTTCTTAAATTTTTCATAATCTTTCCTTGAGTGGTCTAGTTTTTCCACTTTATCTTCCAGTCTTGATACTCTGTTTTCCATTTCATTCATCCTATTAGTGAGGCTTTCTCCTGTCGTTTCTAATTGGCTTACTGAATGTTTCACTTCTTTCTTCATTTCAGCCTAAGTATTCTTCAATATTTGTAACTCTTTTCTGAATTCATTCAGAAGTTTATTCCTATCTTCCTTCAGTTCTATGATTACCTTGTTTGTGTGTTCTTTAAATTCACTGAATTCTTTTATCATATTCATCATTGTTCTTTTGAGTTCCATGTCCTACATTATCTCTAGGGGGATATTCCTCTAGAGGAATATTGGTATTTGGTGGGGATATGATATTTTGGTTTTCATATTATTTTTTCTCTGTGATTTTGACATGTGAATTTCTTTTGTAGTTTCTGATTCTTGTTTGACACTCAGGCCTTCAAGTTTAGGTGTGCTTCTTTTTGTGAATTTTATGTGCCTTTGTGGTTTACTTTTTGGGCATGAAAAGCTGGTTTCTCTAAGCTTCTGGTTCTCTCTTTTGATTTTATGCTGGAGTGGCTGGATTGCTTTTGTCTTCAGGAGTTCCTGTAGAGGCCCAATTCAGATGAGGGTCAGATGTTTTCAAGCTTTCTCCTAAGGTCTGGATCCCTACAGGAATGATTTTGGCCTGAGGAATTTGGGGCTTGTACTGGCCTGGGAGCCTGGCCCTGGAAAGATGCTGGTCTAGGGCAGCTTGTGGCTATGCCACCCAGAGATGCAAAGGCAGATGGGGCAGGAAGAGGCCCCAAGGACTCCTGGGGACTGCACAGAGGAACTGGGTTGGTCAGCCCCTGAATCCCAGAAAGAGGCTGGCAGGTTGTGCAGGCCCGGGGAAGCAGAGGGAGTTGAGGGTGGGGCCAGGTCTAGAAGCAGTGCTCCTGGGGCCCAGAGAATGCACTACATTGGTCTGGATGAATAGGATCAGGAAGCAGTATTGGCTCCTGTGTCTGGAGGCTCAAGACAAGGAATGGGGCAGGGCTGTAACTCGGAGGAGAGAACTACGTGGAGATGGGAGGGTGAATGAGGCTGGGGGAGTCAAGGTGAGGAGACCGTGATGGGCTTACCCCAGAGAGAGGCCTGTGAGTAGGTGAGAGGCCTGGGCCAGGTCTTTCAGGCCCAGGGAAGCAGAAGGAGGTGAGGCCGGGGCCAGGCCCAGAAGCAGTGCTCTTGGGGCCCAGAGAAGGCACTATGTTGATCTGGATGAAAAGGATCAGGAAGCAGTATTGGTTCCCCAGGTGTTGGGGCCCCAAGACAAGGAGTGTAGGTACAGGACCCAAATTAGGAGAGACAGCAGATGGGAGGGTGAATGAGGCTGGGGGAATCAAGGCACGGAGGGCATGGACTTACCTGGGATAGAGGCCTTATTTTATTAATGTATGTTTTAAAAAATATTTTGTTATTTTTATTTTATGTGTGTGAATGTATTGTGTGCATGGATGTTAAGTGCACCCGTGTCCTGTAATGCCTGCAGAGGTCAGAAGAGGGTGTCGGATCCATTGAAATTAGAGTTATGGACAGTTATTAGGTGCTGAGAACCAAACCCAGGCCCTCTGCAAGAACAGCTGGTGCTCTTAACCACTGAGCCATAGCTCCAGGCTGATTATTAGTATATGTTTTATCATCCACAATTCCATTAATCCTTTAGAATGTATTGCAGTATTTTCTACGCTGATTTTACAGATAAACGTCACTCCCAAAGTGGTTCTTTAACTTGCCCAAAAATACACACTAGTTAGTGGCAGAACTAGAATTCAATTCTTGTAATGTTTGACTAAGCATTGATTCCACTACACAGGACGCTTCCCCTTTTGCTTGGCTCTCTTTGAATATGTATCAGATGAACATTGCATTGTAATAGTGTTTCTCATTCACGAAATCAAAACCGCTGCAAGGATAATTGCTCCTATAAAGTACCACTGTTGCTGCTTTTCATTCTAAATTGATTAATCTTTTCGGGTTCAGGTGGCCAAATACACTTTCAATTAGACTTCTTCCCCACGAACAGAAAGCCCCATTGAAAGACAAGGAGTAATCCAGCCTTCTTATGATCAAATCCTGGGGTTAACGGTAAATACACAATTATAGTTAAAAAAGAAAACAGGCTCTCATTCTTTTATGCTCCTCTGAGAAGTCAGTGTGCTGCAAACTAAAGGGAGTGATAGTCTGGCTGCATATAAGCATAAGGCATTGATTAGAATATTATTGCTTTACAAGTTCATTGCTGTTGAACAGTGAAAGCATATAATTATTCTCCACAGAATGCAGGGCAAAGAAAGCAGAAAGTACATTTCCAAGCCCATACATTTAAATTATGAACACAGAAGACATTTTCACCTAAAGAGAAGGCATCACCATGAGGTTATTTAATCATGCTTAAACAGATAAGACTTCACCAGGATGAGGGAGAGGAAAGCTTTCATTAAGAGTCACATTACCATCTTCAGTGTAGAAATTAATGAACCAGAAATATTTTGGGGAAATTGATGTGTCCACATTGAATTGTGCTGAACAAAAATCTACAGTGAGAATATATTCCACAAACTATTGAAACACTATTTGGGAGAGGACTGTAGTCTTTATACAGGGGCTTAGAGGGAAAAGGTTACAGTAAGGCAAATCCATTCAACCTGCATTGATCATAAACCATTCACAATAGACTTGATCCAAGAGGTAATGGGAGTATTTTAAGAAAGATGCAACAGTGAAATCTCATATCCATCAAAGATTTTTAGTCATTCAACTTCCTATCTAACTCATAAAACAAACCATAATGTCATTGATCTCCAGTTTTGTGGGTTTTCTAACAGCTTTATACTGTTCTAAAGCAAATAGACATCTTCCTACATTGGTTCAAACACATGAAAATAAGAAAATGAAGTAATGGTGGGACTGGAGAAAGGGAGCGACGGTTAAGAGCCCTTGCTGCTCTTGCAGAGGACCTAAGTTCATCACCTAACACCCATGTCAGGTGAGACACAACCACCAATAACACCAGTTCTGTGGGATCTGATGCCTCAGGTTTCCATGGACTACTAAACTCACATGCACAAATTCCCTCCCCCCATGTAATTAAAAATAATCAAAATAAATTGTTTGAAAAAGCAGTGTAAAGTCTACTGATTTTACTAATTTAAAAAAAGTTTTAAAGTTTTTTGGGTCCAAAACATTTTTAGCAGCCTATAACTTTTTCATAAGTTTCAACTTTTTTTAATCCTAAAAAGTTTACTGCAATACAGTAGCCATAGATATTTGTGGAACAGCTAATATAAGGTGTTAACTGTAAAATCTAAGTCTGTTTATTCCCTCAAATTCTTACTCCCTGGTTGATTCAGTTAGGATTTAGTTAGAAGCTGATGCTGACTAAATTAGGCAGAAAAGGAAGGTGTTGGAAATGTGATTGGCAGCTTACAGAGCCAAGGAAGGCTACAAGACTTGGGAGGAACTAGGAGACAGGGCACCCCCCAAAAGGGGATGGAGCTCCCACAGATTCAACCACCAGAAGAAAAATCCCCCTGGGGTGGATTTGTCTTTGGAAAAGGAGGGCAGTGACTCCTGAGTATGTGTCCATGTCTACACAAGCTGGTGAGAGTGGAGCCTCTGTGTTCTGAGTCTCCAAAAGAAGGTGAATACTATACAACCCCAAGAAGTAAGTGTCCATGCAATCCATTTTCTGATGTGTTTCATTCGGTTTGTTATGGAATGTGCAGTGTTTATTATGTTTACTACTTGTTTATCCCAGGTTTGTCACTCAATCATTGCTCAGGAGCGAGGACTTATTCCTAATTTGAGACAATTTTCTGGAAATTGCTAAATCAGTCAGAGAAGTTGCCTTAAAAGGAACTGCTATTCTGCACTTTGTAGGCACCACTGCTTTTAACATGAGGACATAATGGCCAGGGCATAGCAGATTGTGTTGGCATTGTGTCAAACAATAGGAACAAAACACTACCTTGCGCTATTCTATTAATGAATGCCTTGCTGTGGAATGCATTATCTCAAATGAACTTTGAGACAGGTTGATTGCCTGTCATTCTTTTGAGCATGAAATGTGGGGCCAGACCTGCAAAGGTGTGCTTCCCTGCAACTCCTACACAGATAAGCAGAGGCAACTGTAGCCAGATGCCCAGCCATCAGTTTTCATCTAGTACTCCCTGGGACAAAGTACCTTAAAACAATAGGCTTGCATCTGACTGTCATTTAAGAATAGAAGCTGGTGGCCACCTCCTAATTTCTGCAAGTGAGTCAGAACCACTGTGGCAATTTACAATGTTTTAAAAACAGTAGGACAGCCTTCAGATCAATCTGTCCATCCATCAATCATCAGAATTTACATAGTGTTACCAAATGGAAAAAAAAAAAACTGTCTAGAGTGCTTTACAAAACAAAATAAACTCTGTGAAGGCTGAACCCAAATCTCAACCCTACTATTAACATGAACCTCTGTTCTGATAAAGAACCAGTTGGCATGCAGGCAAAGAAATTCTGGAATTATGTAACATTATTTCATGATAGGCACTTATTTAATGGTGATTATGGAAAAGTGAGCAACATGGTACACCTTAAAATTATATATATATATAATCTCCAGACCATTTACCTGCTCTTCCTTTTATGCCTTATTTTCAAAAGTATGCTCACTTTCTTTTTTGTTTATTTGTTCTGTGAGACTTTTCCAAGAGAGACAAAAATAAACATCTACTCCCCACAGATAGGGCACAGAAACTGGCCAAAGAAACAATTCTATCAAAGTCCAATTTGGCTAATCAGCAAGTTCATTGGAGTTGCTTATAGCAGTATTGAGTGAAGGGTTATACAGGAGCATGGAAACACAAAGATAGCTGCATCAGCCATTGAGAAGCCCTCCCCTGCCTGGGTGCTGACTTATGAGAGCTCTCTGTAGGACTTGTAGGCAGTTGAACTAACCAGAGTATCTCCCCCTTCCTTATTGCTTATATAACCTTGGAGAGGGAAGGGCCTTGTGAATCCCATGAGTTCCAGGGACCTCCAGAAACCTGTGAGTTGTTTACTTGTGAGTTTTAATGACCGCTCCCCTCCATGAAATGCTTCAATTCAGAGGAAATTGCTAAATAACATTACTATCCTTTCATTTTTTTAAATTTTAATTAACATGATATTTCTGCATATTTATGAGGTATATAATCCATGTTCATACTGTGGAATAATCAGAGGGTATATGGCATTTCCATCTTTTCAAATATGTACCATTTCTATGGTCTGGGAACCTTCAGACTCATTGTTATTTTATAATTTAAAAAAAGTCCTCATGACTCTTTCTAGACTAGACTTCTACTGTACTCTAGAACAAGATTTTCTTCATTCCCTTCCCTTCTTTTCCCTCCTCTCCCCTGCCCTCCCCTGCCTTCCCTTCCCCTCCCCATCCCTGCCCTTCTTCCATCACCAGTTCCATAAAGAATCATCACCTCCATAATTCTCACTCTGAATGAAAAGGGTCTTTCACACTAAGCTAAAAACTAGTAAAAGGAAAATTGTCTTTGAAATCCTAACCTTCTATTAATTTTGTCAATCTCACGATCTCACTGAGTCTTTCTCTCAGAGCTGAAACTCTTCTGGAGAAATGACTTTCCAGTGTAATAGATCATTGGTATAGTAAGTAGTGATAGTGGGCTATCCATAGTTTTGCTGGAATTACAAGTGGATAATGAGAGTCTGTTTTTTTTTTAACAAGATCTAGAGTTAAGCCAAATGTCAGATCCAGGTGCCTCTTGCTTTTGTCCATTGTTTTCTTACAACACAATCGCACGGGTCTGGGTCTGTTCTCTGCTGTCAGTAGCTACTTCTATGCTACATATGCAAGGGTTAGTGATCACAGTAGGAACTTTCTGACCCATTAAGCTTAAAATGTTTGCTATCTGGTCTTTTGTTCAGAAGAACAATGTGGCCACCTTCTAGCCTAGGACTTTGCTAAGTCAGTGCTAGGGTAAGTAAGGAAGTACTGTTTATTTTAAAAAGATGCTCTCTTACTGGATTGAGAAGTTGATCACAAAGGAGAAGTTTAGATACTGATATGAGATAGTTTTAGAAATGGCAAATCTGTACAGCATTGATTGAGTTTGTTTAAATAATTCAAAGATAAGAGTTTTCAGGTGATGTTGCAGAAAAATACATGGTAGAAATGAATTTTTTAGAGAGGACTGGATTTGAATCAAAATATTTCAGACATGAAAAAGCACCTTTTGTAGACATACAGTTCTTGGGCTTCTCAAGCACTTGGCAGTAGACCACATTCCTTCATGTTTGGTTTTCCAATAATTGCTGATGGAAAAAAAATGAGGAATTTAAGACAGAGCTTCTCATCTGACTATTGTGGACCATATCTCCCTACGCTTAGTAATCATAAAGCTAAATTTATTCATGCTGAGAAATACCCCCTTTACAATTGTAATAAGATTTTTTTCTCTTTTTCTTTTCCTTCCCTCCTTCCTTCCTTCTTTTCTCCCTTCCCAAATTTCCTCCATTTCATAGGTTTCATAGAAGCCCTCATTGCTTCCCTTGGTGAGTGAACATTCATCCTGGCCATTCATGATACCTTCTTAATCACCATCTGTACATCTGCCACTAAATGGTATGCACTATGTTACTTTCCTCACTGCTCTGACAAAAAAAAAAAAAAACCTGAAGAAAGGCTTCTTAACGTGGAAAGTGTTTATTTTGGCTCATATTTCAAGGGAATATGCCTTCATGATGAGGAACTAATGGCACCTGGAGCTTGAGGCAACAGCATCCCCAGTCAGGAAACAGAGTAATGAATGTTGGTGTTCAGTGTTCAGCTCGCTTTCTTCTTTTTATTCAGTCTGGCACTCCAGCCCACAGATGCACCGCCTACATAAGATGGCTCTTCCCACCTCGGTTCACCCAAACTAGAAACTCTCTCATAGATATAACAAGAGGTATGTTTCCTAGGTGATTTTAGATCTTGTCAAGTAGACAATAAATATTTACCATCACATGCTAATTTTTTTAATTTCATAAATATTTTTATTAATTTTTTTGTGTATTTCATACAGAACAGGTCAAAAACTGTCAGTCATCTTTATACCCACTGGCACTCTCCCACAGCCCCTCCCCCCATTGAAGCCCATATACTCAGTCATCCCTGTCAGGCCCACTGGGTTGTCAGGCCTAAATGACACGTCTACAATGCAACCTGTACACCTAAGGGTCATAGAACATAGAACAAGGATAATGATGAGGGCACTAATGAATCTTTCAGTTCTCAGTAATGAAGCTTCCTCATGCAGTGGAGGCCAGGAACACAAAAGGTCATAAATAGCCAAAAATGTAGAGATCAAGGGTGTGCTGAATCCTGGTCCTTGGACAGGATCCCTTTATTAAACTTCTCCCACCCAAGGCTCAGGGATCATTGTGGAAGAAGAAGGGGTGGAAAGGTTGTAAGAGCCAGGGAAGTGGTTCATGACCATATGGAAATGGAGTTCTACAAGCTCCTGGGAACCTGCTCATATGATTCTATGGCCATGGTATCAGCATACACAGGTTCCATGCAAAATCAGGCAGGCAATAAGCCAGCATAGAACTGGGAAAATGAATAGACCTCAGTCTTATCTGAAGGAATGTTGGCAACTGATTTCTGCTGGATGAAGAAGAGCTGATCTTCCTAAAACAGGGGCCTCTAGATAGGCTGACTAGACTTAGTGAATGGACTTGCACTGTGGAACAGTTGGGGGCACTGATCACATGCTAATTTTAAGATGTTCTGTTTATTTCCATGTTAGAACTGGAGAAATGGCTCAGTGGTTAAGAGCACTAGCTGTTCTCACAGAGGACTCATATATGGTTCCCAGCACCCACATGGTGGCTAACAGCCATCAGTAACTCCAGCTCCAGGGGATCCAATACCCTCTTCTGGCTTCCATGGGCATTTCATGACATGGGTGTACTTACATACATTCAGGCAAAACATATTAAAAAACAAATTTTCGTTCACATTAAAAAATAGATTTTAAAAATAATGTGCTAGCCATGCTTTATGTTGCACTTAAAAACATTCATTTGATGATAGAATCAATAAATGAGGCAAACAGTGCACCCAGAGTACTGATGCTGTCTGATTTATGGCCCATTTTGTAGTTTATATGATGAAACCTTCACTTTTCCAGACAAAGGTTAAGGCTTAGGTGGTTTAATCTTTTTCTCTAAAACTTAGATCTGGACCTCTCATTTCAACTGCCCAGGGTTCTGAAGGTCTGCAGGAAATCATCCTAACTACATTCTAAACAGCTGGAACTTCTATTTAGTGTCATTTTAAATGCAGAGAGGATACAGTTCAGCTTTGGTGTCACCTTCCTTTGGGACAGTTCAGCTGTGGTCCTCATTAGCATCTGTAGAGGTTAAACATGATAAATTTGGCTCAGAGAAAAAGGACAGCCTCTTAATTTCCATACTGCTCCCTTGACCCAACCTCAACATTTAACAAATCTAGAAACGGAAAAGGAGATTATTGCTTGCTGCCTTTGCCTCAAGAGAAAGCTGGTGCTCCAATGAGGATCTGATAATGAAGTCTATTTAAACGACCACACAAGAAAAGCAAGTTTCCTTAATAAAACTTTTAAAGAGAGCCTAACTTTTCAAGCAAATTCATAGAGAAGAGGACTTCAGAGAAAACATTAAAGAAAAATTCCCCTCTTGTAGGTTCCTCAAGCTAGTTGGTATCATAGTTGTCATGTCTTTGATGGTGTTCTGCTACTAATAAATTTTTAAACTGGAAGGAGAAATTGGCTTCCAAAAATGAACACCAACCCCTAGGTTTCTGCTGCCAGAATCCTGATGTGATGCCTTGAAACATAACAGTAGTGCCAATGAGGGCTGTGCTAACTGTGGATAGCATACCCTGGGATCTGCTGTCTAGCCAGGATGCCTACAGGTATTGATCCTCACAGAATGAAATTGCTTTATGTGATGGGCTTGAATTTCAAACTCCCAAGCTGATGTCTTAGCTATCCATATGCAGTTAGTTTTGTTCAAGTTAAGGAAAGGGGTAGCAATTTCTTTGAAGTCAGTTTAGTGTTTCTTATTCTATTTGCTTGCATTTGCTATGGAAACAAAGACTAGTGATAAAGGAAAGTTGAACTTCCCTGTCTATGGGCTTTATATGCACAATTTTAGCCAACCACACTATAAAATTATTTAGAAAAAATGATACCATTTCACCTTTACTGAAAATAGAGACATTTTTGTACTATTGCTCTCTAAACAATAGAGTATAACAATCTTTTCCATAGCATTTACATTGCATTGGGTATTAAAATTTGTCCAGAGTTGATTGAAGTGTACAGAAGGATGTATGTAGTCTTTGTGAAAATGCTGTGCCATATGATAAAGACTTGAGCCTTTGAAGCTTTTGGTACTAGTGCAGATGGAGGTCCCAGAACAAACCTTGGATGACAAGGCATTAACAGTAATATCTGGAGGTGATGGAGTCTTGGATCCTTTGTTGGTATTGAAAGATGAAGATATCATAGGAGACAAGAGTTCCAAGCAACTTTCTGAGACTAGAAACAGAAAAAACAATATTAGACATGCTGGTCAACCATGAAAACTGATCCCAAACTGTCCTATATTAAGGTAGCTTTCTGAAAGATTTATCTTGGTTTTGTGACCAAGATAGTAGTATTCTGTCTTTTAAATACAACATCATCGACAACCCAAGTGCCCAGCATCTCTGGGTCTGAGTTCCTGTAGTCATACTTATGAGAACTAGATGGACTTTAAAAAATGGACTAAGACTAGTGTATTGTGGTCCTTTTTAAAATTATGACTTCCCATTTGTCCTAGTTGTTTCTCCATTGCTATGACAAAATATTCTAACCAACTTGGGGAGGAGAGGATTTATTTATCTTACATCTCCCAGGTCACAGTTCATCAGGGAGCCCAATGCAGGAACCAGGAGGCAGGAGCTGAAGCACAGGCCATGGAGGAATGCTGCTTATTGACTTGCTTCCCTGGCCCCTGATCAGCCTGCTTTCTTATGTAACACAGGTCCACATGCCTGGGGGTGGCACCACCCACAGTGGGCTGAACCTTCCCACATCACTCAACAATCAAGAAGATGTCCCACAGACATGGCCACAGGCCAGTTCAATGGAGGAAATTCCTCAATTGAGGCTTCCTCAACCCAGGTGTGTCAAGTTGACATTTAAGCTATCCAGCACACCATTCATCTTAGAAAAATACTTTAAATACAGCTGGGCTGCTAGTGCAGCTCTATAATCCCATTACTCAAGAAGCTAAGGCTGGAGGATCATGAATTTGAGGCCAGTCAAGGCTTCAAATCAAAACCCTATCTCAAAACAAGAACAACAAATGCCTAAGATAGGACAAGCCACAGAATACATTAAAAAATAGTGTGACTTGAAAAAACTGTGTAAATGAAGGTGCAATGAGATATTACTTTTTTAACCTATCAGGCAAAAAAAAGGCATTATTATACCCAGTGTCAGATGGGTATGAAGAAGTGACTATCGTCTTGTATAGATTGATGTGAATTGTAAAATGATTTTGGCCTAGCAATTTCAGTTCTGGGAATTGATCACAAGGAACAATTAATAACATATGCAAAGATGTATATTATGGAGGCTTAGTGAAATTTTATTCATTTATTTAATCTATAGTTATTCATGCAGTAGTCAAAGCAAATGATTGATAAAATATAATATATGAAACAGTAGAATAGTACAAATTCGCTCATCAAGTAATTTTAATTTAACTCATTCAGTAAATAGTGAGTCATGTTGATCAAGTCACTGCTTTTCAACTTGATTGTGGCAAGGTTACCATTGGTTTGCCTGCTTTTGACCCTGTTCCCTTTAATCCATTGTCAATGCAGTGGTGAGACAGATAGTCCTTAAACATACATCAGACCAGCTTCTCTTTTCTTAGAGTTTTCCAATGAGAGTCGTTTCTTATTAACTCAGTGTAAAAGCCAAAGTACAGTTCAACTCCCCACTCACTCATAGCTGCCTCAGTACCCTTACCTTGTGCTTGTGTTAATAGCGCAGTAGTCAGTCAGAACAAGTAAGTAAAAGAATATTAGATATTTAAGTGATTGGAGGAAATGAAACATGGATGGGATGGAAAGCCTTGGATGGATTTTAGAGAAAGCTCCTTAGTGGTGACTGATTTATTCCTCAGCATATCAGTGGTGCCTAGCACAGTGCCTGGTGTATCATCGGCAATCAAATAAATGTTAAGTATTTATGAGTGGCCTTCAGCCTGTGTACAGGGACCTCATGAGCATGCCTCAAGAGAGAATCGGCAAATGGAGGAGTGTGTCTAGAGTCAGTATCAAGTGCTAGAGAAGTGAAGAATGAGACTGGAAGAGTAGTTGAGAGAGATGTAGTACAGTCTTAACCTATCAAGTCAACTCTGTGGTTTTTATTCAGAAAGCAGTGGGGCGACACCGGCAGGGTATAGTTAGGTGAATGGCTTGGTGTCCTGATGCCTTAGAAGGATCTCCTTGGGAACAATCATTGGGAGTAGGTGGGAAAGAACATGAGTAGACACAGGACAACCAGTAGGAGGTGTTAATGATATAGCTGATACTATCAGACTCTATTCCCTATAACCATAGAGATTTTCCCAGACAACTTCCCCACCACACATATAATCATGGCTTCCTGTGTCTCTTCCTATTAGAAGCATGTGCAAGTTGTTAAATATCAGTTTTGTTACAGCTGAAGTGGACGCTTCTATGTCATGGTCTACTGAGTCCCCCAGGGGTCTACATGAATCAAATCTTAATCACCCACAGTGGTTGGTGACCATTCCTTAATATACTCTTCGTTGACCTCTTCCCTTGTCTATCTTAGATTATCACCTTGTAACAGCAATTCCTAGAATCACTTTCAAGAATTTTTGCTTATAAATGGAAAAAGAGAGAAAAACAAGGAAAGAAAAAAGAGGAATAGAGAAAAAAGAGAGAGGGGAGAGAGAGGAAAGACGGGGTAGGCAAGTATTTCAGTTTTAGATAGATGGGCAATGAACTTCACGGGGATTGAGGAGGAAGAGCAAAGTCCTCCAGGAAGTTGGGGAGCCAGGTATGTGAAACCTGGGAGAAAAGCATCAACGCAGAAGGAGCAGATCCTGAACAGGGGCACACCTGACATGCTCCATGACAATCGCAGCGTAAACCAAAACGTAGAAATGAAACCACAAGGGAAAACTAATGGTGTCTGAGGAGGCATAAGAATCCTTGGGTTTTTATGCTGAATGTAGTGAGAATCATGGTCAGAAGAACTTGCTGAACCAAGAGGAGATGGTCTGATGTAGGTTTAAGCACTGTCTGGTCTCAGTATTGAAAATAGGCTAAGGGAAATAGGTAAACCAGTGGGAGCACTGCCATGTGTATTGGTTACTTTCTGATTCTGTGAGAAAACATCATGACCAAGGTGACTTATAGAAAGAAGAGTTTTTTGGGCTTAAGCTTCCAGGGGAATATGAGTCCATCATGGTGGGCTATACTCTCAAACCCACTTCCAGTAACAAGTAAGGTAGCACTTAAACCTCTGTAAGCAGCTCCACGACAGGAGACCTGGAACCTATGGGACACATTCCTTTAAACCTCCACATGATGTAGAGATGAAGACATGCCTTGAATTAGCATGGTAGCAGAGGGGATGCTGAGAAGCCAGTGAAAACCATGTTGAAGGAAATTATCATACTCCCATGAAAAAAGTTTTACATGTAAGCAAGCAAATGAAAATGAATTTTGAATCCTCTACAAAAGATAAGTAGATAAATAACACTCTCATGGTTTTGTAGACTTGGAAATATTAGAGGACACATTTTTAATCACATTGGTGATCTTGCCTAGCTGTTGTCTGCTTAAACATTCTGAGTTTTCTACACTGTTTTCTAATGAACCATAGAGGATTTGAAGCTCAAGAAGTAAAGGGCTTACTCAAGCCACTGAATTCTCATCACTGGAACCCAGTCGATAGAATTTTATATTTCTACTAATTCGGCATTGGACCCTTTCATGGTAAACAGTTTTCTCTTTCTGCACTAAGACTATGGAGGAAAATATAGGACAACTGGTACTTTTAAAGACTAAGAGATGTATCTTTGCTCTGGAAACTTTTGAGTATGTTAAAGCTGTAATGAAATGCTTCTTCTAAAAAATTAAAAAATATATTTTAAAAAAGACTCCTTTATTGCTCCAAGTTCACCTTGTAAGAGCTGGATAGACTCACAGCAAGTGAAGTTTGCATATTTTATTGTGGTACTCTCTGGAGGACACAAATAAGGATATTATCTTTTGTTCTTGTGTCAAAAAGGATGTATTTGCTACCTCATTCTTCCTACCTGAGTCAAGAGGGACCATTTTGATGGTTTATCATGTCCAGTAGTCAAGAATATAACACTTAAACTGTCAACTGAAAACATTTTATCTATTTGGATTAAATTGAACAATCCTCTTGTTATTCAAAAATCTGAGTGTGTTTATCACCAGAAGTGTTTTGTAGAGATACTTCAGGGACTCCAGGACTTCTTAGACACAAATTTCTCTCAATTTTATTAGGAAACTATTCTGTTTTCATTTATTGTCTACGTTTAGTGACTAAAATGAGTATAAGTAAACATTTTTTAAAAAGCCAAGTCAACAGAAAAATGCTAAATTGCAAAGACATGGAAATGCTGTGCAAATCCCTAAAGTTTAGAAAACTAAACTAATTGAATGAAAGCATCCTTTAGCTATTTAAGTGGACAGTATGAGTGTGTGTGCGTGTGTGTGTGTGCGCGCGCGCACGCGCGTGCGCGCACACTCACACATTAATGTTTATTTTACAGCATCATTCCACATTCAGCCACAGAGTAATAATATCATCAGAAACAGTAATAATGTTGGTGATGGTGATGTTAATATGTTAGCTTTTATTATCTCATCTTGTCTTTTCTAAGGAGAAATGTAATACTATTTTTCTCATTTTGCACATAAACCAAATCTATAATAAGGTCATTTTGTGTGTGTGTGACATCATTTAGAGACTGGAATTTAGATGAATATTTTCACTCAAAGCCATTTAAAGTTTAGTTTGACATCTTGAATTTCTCTTGCCCGTTGAACCCAGGAAGCTTGATGAGTACAGAGAGGGGCAAAGCTTCCTTGTGGAAACGGTTGCCTTGGTATCCCATGAAACTCTTTTTTTTTTTTTTTTTTTCTTAATGAGACAGGGTCTCCCTTTAGCCCCAGCTGGCCTGGAACTCACTATGTAGACCAGGCTGGCCTTG
>NW_008336930.1:1637387-1648168 GCF_000622305.1 Nannospalax galili
ATGTGGCTTGGGGAGTCCAGGCACAGAGAGCTGCGCTATGCACTTACCGCAAGAGGCCTGAGGTTTGGAGTGCAGGCTAGGAGAGTTAGCCAGTGGTGCATGTCCAGGGACTCAGAGAGAGAGGTGAGGGCGGGGCCAGGACCAGAACCGGTGCTCCTGGGGCCCAAGAAAGGCACTAAGTTGTTCTGGGTGAAAAGGATCAGGAAGCAGTATTGGTTCCCCAGGTGTCTGGGGCCCTTAGACTAGGAATGGCGCAGGGCCCAAACTAGGAGTATAGAACGGCGGGAGGGATGGAAGGGTGAATGTGGCTTAGGGAGTCCCATCGCGGAGAGCTGCGCTATAGACTTACCCCAAGAGGCCTGAGGATAGTAGTCCCCATGAAACTCTTAATCGGGCATCCTTTTCTCATGAGCTCTTTGGTCTTTTCTAGTTCTGAGGAAGCCTCGTAATATTTCTGATCTCAGATTCCCTAAAGAGAAGTCTAAGAAGGAAGACTCTGCAATTTCTTGCGTACTTTTCCAATGCAACATAGAAAAAGGGTTCACTTGATTTCTGCCATTAGGAGATGAAGCCTTTGTAAGCTCATCAGTGAGGACTAAGATATCGCTACTTTCCCTTTTTTTATTGCATTGTTTAACACAGGGTCACACTGTAGCCCAGTCTGGCCTCAAACTCATTACGTAGCTGATAATGGACTCCTGAACCTCTAGCTTCAGCCTTCTCAGTGCTCAGATTATAAGCATGTACCACCATGCTCAGCATTCCATCTGTTTTAATCCGCTTGATTCACCACCAGACAAGGCTGGGCTGAACGGCAAGTGAGATCAATAACTGTATTTGCTCAGAAAAGTGATTCCCAAAGAAATAGCTAGGAAGGACCTGTGCCTTCAGTTGCCATCAGTTTCATTCCTTAGCTTGTGAAGATGGGCACTCACTTGGTGTTTTATAGTGAATTGGTTTCTGTTAGACTCTTGAATGCTAAACATCAGTTGATCTGTTTATTCCCGTGTTCTTCCTTCCTTCAATCTTAGGTTTGATGCTTTGTGCATCATTTAAGAGTCTTTCTGATGCAGGAAAAAGAATATTTCATCCAAATTAGTTTGAGCCCAAAGGGAGTTCACTGCCTTATATAGCCCAAGAGTCCTGAGATGTAATTCACTCTGATTCAGGATGCAATCAAATCATATTTCTCTTCTGAGCTAGTTATATCTTCTATTGATTGGCTGATGATAGATAGATTGATTGATTGTAGTACAGGAGTTTGAGACTAGGGCGTCACATATGGTCAAGTAGGTACTCTCCCACTGAGCTATATAACCAGTATCCTTCATAGCCCCTTATTTTGAGACAGACTCCTGTTAAGTTATCTAGGCTGACCTTGCCCTCATTCACTACAGAGTGAGGTCACTCACTAGGCAAGCCTTTAACTTTGAACCTCTGTCCCTGGCCTCCTAAGTAGCTGGCATTACAGAAGTGCACCATCAAATCTGGTGATCAACTGTACTGAGCTGCATCTCAGTGTAAGCTCTAAGGGAGAAGAAGCACCTGGAATGGGAGCTCCTGAGGGATAGGTACCGCAAAGTGAAAAGGGATGCAGTTCAAACAAAGCTAAGTAGAGGTTAGCACAAATAGCACGTGTCCTGTACTGTATTTTCTGAGTGAACGAGAGGAAACCACATTTGGACATGAGGGCTTCTTCCAGAATATATTTGCTCTAACAACAAAGGTAGACTATAGCATCTCAAAAACAGAGGAACTTACACAGTCCATTCTTCCATATTTCACTGGTATAGAAACAAACTTACTAATGCAGACAGATATTTGGGGCTATATTGTATGAATTGATTCAATATCATTTTTAATATTCTCTTGACCTTGGAATTTATAGAACAGCTAGGAATAAGATTTTCTGCTCTCTTTCATTGCACCATTGAATTCAACATCTGGAGAAATTAGCATAAGTGGAATTTGAATGTGTGTTTTTCACTAGAGTTCTACTGGATATTGACTTGGTTTCTTATCTCCAGCAACCATTTTCTGCACATTTTATCATTCAATCTTTTTATCTTTTAATTTTAACACATATTCTGTGGCTAATCCTCAGAACTGGCTCAAAAACTATTAAAAAGAGTACAGGATGGCGTTGGAGATATGAATCAGTGGATAAGAGCACTGGCTGCTCTTGCAGAGGACCTGGGTTTGGTTTCTAGGACCAACATGGTGGCTCACAACTATATGTAATTCCAATTCCAGGGCATATGACACCCTTTCCTGGCTTCCACATGTATTGCACACATGTGGTACACTTACCTACATACAGACAAAACACTCATATACATAAAATAAAAATAAAATAAAATAGGAGTACAGGAGAAAGAGTGAAAATGATGTGTCATATCTTAAGGAGTTTGGAAAAAATAATTACCACTTCTATCATCACCTTGGTTTTATGCTGCCAAACTGCCTCCTAATGATTGACATGTTGATATGCTTTAAAAGGTATTAAATAAACCAAACTCAAAGGGGAAAAGATAACACAAGAATCCTCAGTGAGTTAGTAAGGCCTATGTATTATTAACATTAACATGCCCTAAAAGAGGACTGCAGTCCTCCCCCTCCCCAGGGAGGATTCAGGATATAGAAGATCTGAGAGGCCAGTAGACCAGATCTGGAAACAGAATGGGAGCTGATGCTGTCAGTATGATGCCAGTACCGCTTGGACCCTCGCATCAGTCAGGAATTTCCCACAAAGAATCAAGAACTCAAATGCCAGTACCCCATGGGCCCTTGCATCTGCCTGGGATGGCCCTGAGGAATGAGGAAAGTCAATGCAAATCCAGGCAGTTTCCCTGGCAAGAAAAGTTAACCCACGGGGTCTTTCCAGCTCTGGGATAGTTTTGGAGAGCTGAAATAAAGGCTTTAGTAAGGCAGAGCTCCAGAGAAGAACTAATAAGGAGTTCCATGTCGAAACAGTTTATAATCAAAAATATCCTCTCATTTTCTCTCTCACTTTGTGTCCTGTTTCTTTTTGCATTCTGCTTCTTTGTTCTTTCTTTTTGCTAAATAGTTATTACAAAATTTTTGTTTCTGAGATTATTTTTTCAAAATTTGTGAACTGTCTCTATAGATAAATTAGCTTGACATGTTCTATCTGGTTGAACAAAATTCTATTTCGCTCTCTCTCCCCACCCCCTTTGTGTGTGTGTGTGTGTGTGTGTGTGTGTGTGTGTGTGTATGTTTGTGCACACAGGATCTCACATTATAGCTCAGGTTGGCCTGCAACTTTTTATGTAGCCCAGGCTGGCCTCAAAGGTGCAGCAATTCTCGTTACTTCAACTTTCCAAATTCTGAGATTATAGATATGTGTCACTGCCCAAGAATTCCTTTATTTTATACTTTCAAAATGCATTGCACCCTAGTTTTTTCTCATATTTTCAAAATAATACTGAAAATATTATGATTGAAGAATTAGAATTTTATTCTCTTTAGTGAAAGAGAAAATCAAATCTTCCTGTTTGATTCTGGGCTGCATTCCCAAACTGGAAACATGACACACACGTTGCTCTCTTTCTGCACTGGGCTTTTATCCACCAGAAGCGTACTAAAGCTGAAATCTAATGGAGTCTGTTGGCCCACAGAACCCAACCTCCTTCTTTGTCCTCAGTAGCCAGTACTGTAGTGTGACTCTGAGCCTCGTAGGGACCTTTCTGGCCTTTCAAGATGGCTCCCAAATCCAGAGACAGGTGAGGCTATTCAGGGCTTCTATATGTTTAGAAAGGAGCCACAGAGGCCACAGCAAGTAGCTGAGGAGCAGGTGCTCTCGGGTCTGATAACTAATTAGCTGAGGTTATTAGCTATACAATGGCAAGCTATTTTCAGCTTACTTCTCTTCAATATACTTTCCTTTATAAAGTGTGGCATTGTAGTAATAGCTATTCATCTTTCTATTTTAAATAAAAGGAAGGAAAAGCTTATTTTACTAAAAAGACTAATCCCAAACCTCAAGCTTATCACATCTCATGGCCACTGATTTGGCTGTATTTTGTACCCTTCTGGTCTATAACTATGAGTATAAAATTTGCAGAATTTGAGCAGAAGTAATAGATACAATTATTAGTCTTCAACGTACAGATGCTGAATTTGTATTTCTCACTTTCTTCCTTTCCTATACAAAGGTGACAACTGGGAAATCTAATTGGAAAGTGGTCCCATGACTATAGAATTTGTGTATCTGCTACTTAGATTCACTGGGGTACCATGTGAGACAAACAGAAACTTTAATTTAATCCACAAGCCTTCTTTTTTTAGCTTTTATGGTATGTCCCGGTTTGTATTCTTTTATTTTATTTAACACCTTTCTGTGACAGTGTGATTAATAGTTTCTCTTGCATGTATTGTATATTTCAGTGTCAGTTTAATTTGATTTGAGAGTCTTTGCCTTTTAACAATAATATGTAGCCCTTTTATTTGTCCTATTTGAGCATGGCTCTTCCATCTTGTTATTGCTTTCCCTACAGCTCAACATGTTTATGACCCTAATATCTATTATACTTTAATGCCAATATTATTAGTTTTCATGACTATCTCCTATTTGATACCCTAAAGTGAAGATAATATAGTTTGACTAATATTTATAAGAAAATTAGTCAAGTAGTTACTTATTTCAGACATTTTGGTAAGTATTTCAGATTCAATAATTTCTATAACTCACAATTCAGTAAAGTTGATGCGGTTTCATCTACATTTCATAGAATAGCAATGGATCCTGGGTACTTTGTTACTTTTCTCAAGGCTATCCTAATAAAATGCAGTAGATTACAAAGTAGTTTGTCAATAGCTGTCTTCTTAATATCAAACGAAAGAATAAGACACATAAGATAACCTTCTACAGATACCTCACAGATAAGTTTATTCTATTCACCTAAATTCCTTGGGATTTAGTTTTTATCTATTTAGACAGTTAATGGCCATTTAATGGCAGTGGGTGAACTGAGGAGCTCACTGAGGAAAGAAGAGCTTCTAAGTTTGCCACAATTCAACATAAACTGTATATAATATTATCTCTGCCATCAACACTTACTGATCTTGGATTGTTCAGACTAGGTTGTGGGCTGCTCACACTCTTTGGATGGGCATTTTCCTGCTCTCATTATAACAGACACATACACAAGTCTATTATGTACATCTCTCAGTGTCTCCCTAGAGACACCAGCAGCCAATCTGGTGGCATCTTTCTTGTGTGACAAGAACTGCACACTTTTAAGAAACTTTGAAGCTAAGGTCAGGAGTTACTTCTCTTTATCCTTTCAGCACTGGCACTTGCAATGCCAATCTAGTTTATAGCACTCAAGTGTCAGTTTCCCTTCATTTTATAATGCAAGGCAGGCAATTTTATGAAACAATATCCATTTGATTCAGGAAAGCAAACTGACTTCATCCAAATGTTCATTTTGTAAAGATACTCTTAAAATTGTGGCAAAACATTGAAAGCAGGTAAATTCCTTAAATTAGTGAAACCGTAAAGAGTTAGAAACAGGCAACATTCTTTCAAGAAGATAAAACAGACTGGAGCAGAATGAAGAGGGTATAGTTGAAGGAAATAGAGAAACCTGAAAAGGAAGCGTGGGCACGGGGGCGGTGCCAATCATCAACCTGGAAAATGCTGGAAAATGTGAAAACTGAGAAATGGTACTTACACTCTTGAAGAGATGAGAAGGAAAAAAGTTGAAGTCAAACAAACTCCATTCCTAACCCTACATGACAATACCATTCAGTAGTTCAGAATTTATTGTCCCCAAGGAAAATGGAGATTCGCTCTAGTGGGTCTGTAAGTATGGGTGTTGATGCCCATAGTAAATACCTTTGCATCTAGTATTCAGAAATCCTGCAATAGATGAAAAAGCCTTCTTACCTATCAGCTTGTGAGAAAGTCTACCAGCTGGCAGCCCTGTATGTAAGCACAAAGCTTCCCACTGGCAGTTTTGTTGGGTCGTCTTTAACTAACAATAAACTATTAACAAACTTTACACATTTGCTAAAATCTAGAAGACAAAGAAAAACAGAGTGAAACAGGATAAAACCACATACAAACACACAGACATAGTCACAAACACACACACACACACAGAGAGAGAGAGAGAGAGAGAAAGAGAGAGAGAGAGAAAGGAGAAAGAAAAAATTTTCATTATTGCTTGCAAGGAAAGTATGAGCCTGTTGCAAACATAACAAGAACACAGTGTGACTGAGAAGGAACAGTCAATGAACACAAATTCTCAAGAGTTAAAAATCCACTTACATACCTGTACTCCCAACACCTGAGGCAAGAGGAACTTGAGTTCAAAATCATACTGGGCTATGTAGTCAGAGATTGTCTCAGAAAAATGTTAAAAAGGCCTAAAAACTTTAAGGTACTTTGTAAATCATCTTGAAATTTTATAGGAAAAATAAAAGTCTAAGAAATAGCCAGTGTTATAAGAAAGCCTAACTTGATAGACTACTGTGCATAAGAACACACAGACAGCAAGGGAGCCTCGGTGGCTCCAAGAGCTAAAACATATCTCTGAGACAGTGTCTTACATCACTCAGGCTGAATTTTTCTGAGAATGACATTGGCCTCCTGATCATTCTACCTTCGCTTTATGAATGCTGAGTTTACTGCCATGTGCCACCATGGCCACTTAAAAATATGTTTTTAAGGAATATGTTTTACAATAGCCTCAGACCCCACCAACAGTATCTTTAACATTTAACATTAAAATGGAAACATTTTTAAATCTAGAATTTTGTACCCTAAAACAATTCTGAAAAAGTATTTTAAAAATAGGGAGAGAAAGAGAGAGAGAGAGAGAGAGAGAGAGAGAGAGAGAGAGAGAGAGAGAATTCAATTTCATTCTGGTAGTGGATTGAATGGTGGTCCTTAAAAATATGAGTATGCCCTATCCCCAGAACCTGTGCATTAGATCTTCTTTGAATAGGAATCTCGGTGGTTATAATCAGCTAAAAGAACTCAAGACAAAATCATCTTTGGCTATCTGAATGGACCCAAAATCCAATGACAACTGTTTATACCAGACACAGAGAAGGAACAAAGTAGCATGAATATGGCCACACCATATTGGAGCCACATACATGGGGAAGCCAAGGATCCCCTAGAGTCACCCTAAGTTGGAAGAAGCAAGGCAGCATTCTCAGGACCTCCAGGAGCCCAGCCCTGCAAGAGTTTGATAATAAATTTTTGGCCTGAAAAACTAGGAGTCAACAAATATTGCTTTAACCCTTCCATGTGTGGTGTTTTCTTGCAGTAGCACTAGACATTGAAAGCACTTCCTTAACACTTAGGATCCCATTGGATGGTGTGCCCTAAGATATAGGAAAGTAAATCAAGGAAGAGGAAGAGCTAGACCCTTGCACAGAGTGGTTTCAGTTCAGCAAAGGAAGAAATGGAAACTCAGGATGACAACAAGAACAGGTCTAGAAAATACACAGTAAAGCAAGAGATGAAGAAATCCAGGAGAGAGGTGTCTGTAAACTTCCATACAGAAGACAATGAAAGAGCATGAGATGGCCTAAACAGCTGATGCAGGAGAATGAAAACGGAGACATGATAACGAAGAATAAAACTTACCAAAGAAATAAAATATAGTCATAGTAGCCAATTGGCTCTACAGTAAATATTTATACTATGATAGCAATCTAATAACTGTTCATTGACTTGTACTTATTAGATTCAAGCTGTCTGTAATATAGAAAGTATTGATTAGCGCTCTGCAAATCACAAACTCCAAAAGTTAGGGTGTGCACACATACTGATTTAGAAAACAGAAGAAAGGGAGGAAGGCAAAGAGAAGTAATAGAGATGAGCCAAATTTTATTGCAAAAAGAAATCAAAAGCTATTTGTAGTGAAAATAATGCTAAATAAAAGCAAGAGTATGAGGCTTCAAGTCATAAATATTGCCAAATGGGACAACAGTAACAGCATGATTCTATTTTAGGGAGATGAGCTAGAGCATTGTATTACTAAGTACTTATCTGCCATGTTAGGTAAACAAGATAATATTTAAAACTGAATATATTTGGTACTTTTGTGTTGCAGTGATAAAACACCATGATCAAGGCAGCTTAAAGAAGGAAGAATTTATTTGACTTATGGTTCCAGAGGGTTTATAAGAGTCCGTCACAGCAGGAAGGCATGGCAAAATGCAGGCTGAATAGAAAGCTGAGCATTCCTATCTTCAAGCATGCACAGGAAAGAGAGAGAGAGAGAGAGAGAGAGAGAGAGAGAGAGAGAGACAAGTCACGAAGCACAATAAAGCGAAAGAGAAAGTGGGGCAAGCTATGAAGTCTCAAAGCTCACCTTCAGTGACACCTACTGCAAGGTCACATTTCCTGGTTTCATGACCCTCCCCAAACAGCATCACCATATGACCAAGTATTCAAATAATTATAGCCTACAGGGGATATTCTCTTTCAAACCACCACACTGAGTAGCTAAGAAATGGCAACATGGACATGTATTTAACAATGTAATCAATTAACCAATAGTGGAAAAAATAGACAATGACAGTTATAATATATGGCAAGGGTAGTCTATGGGACTGTTTCTTTTCATCATAAGGTTTTAGGCACGTTTTCATGTGCTTAATGATTTTACAAAATGATTTTGAGTTACTGCTTAGAATGTAGTAAACTAAAAAAAGTCTGCTCACATTTATGGAAAGCAAAGTGCCAGATGATCTGCCCCTTTGCAGCTTTCTTTGAACCCACCAGAGAGCTGTAACAAATATGAAATTTAAAGAGACTGCTCCATTCAGGATGAGAGGGAACCTGAGACCTTAGTTGTAGCAGATGGAGGAAACCAAATCAAGAAGTTGGTTATGGCTGGATGTGAACTGGTGAAAAATTACCGAACCCTTGGGAGCCACAAAAAGATTCACACACTCCTTGTATGGCTCTCCCAATGTGTTCAAATGCAATGTAAAATCAGAGCAGAATCCAGAGTATGTGTCTTCCCAGTATAAGCCTGAGACCCAGCCTGCATTTAATATAGATGAAGGCCATTCAGCTCCTTCACCCTTGACTGTCTGTGGAATAAAATCTTAAGCTATTGGGTGAAAAGTCACATTGTCATATTCAACACATAGGCAAAGCCCCAGTGATTCTCATTTACCTAAACCTGGATCATTAGATGCCTTGAGCATGTGGAAGAGACATCATTAAGAAGTTCCCATGTCTATGGCCCAGAAATAGCAACATCCTCTATGTCTGGGATTGGAAGACAGACACATGGCAGCTAACAACCATCCATAACTCCAGTTGAAGAGAATCTGATGCCCTTTTCTGGCCTCTGTTGGCACTGCATACACAAGTACGCTTACATACATGTGGGAAAAACACACATTTATATTTTTTAAGTAAAAAAAAACTTCACTGTTTACTGATCTAATTATCTCTAAAATTATATTTTAAGACACATATTTACCATAAATTACTTTTACTTTATGCTCTTGTATTATATTTAGGAATGCATATTAAATATTTAGCTCTATTTAGGTGAGTTATTATAGATAT
Organism: Nannospalax galili; assembly: GCF_000622305.1. Lineage (NCBI taxonomy): Eukaryota > Metazoa > Chordata > Mammalia > Rodentia > Spalacidae > Nannospalax > Nannospalax galili. The sequence goes on from NW_008336930.1 coordinate 1,646,956, forward strand.
AAATTAAAATGTCTGAGGAATTTTTATTGAATTCTCTCTTTAAAATTGAATCCTGTTCTCTAGACTCTTGCCAAGATTTATCACTTCTCTTTTGAAAATGGTGATCCTCTCCATAGTGAGTGATATAAATTAATTGTCACAATTATGGAAAACAGCAGGAGGTTACTAAAAATATTAAAATAGAACAATCATATGATATATCAATCCATTATTGTGTATATGTCAAAAGGAAATAAAAAAAATCAGTATGACAGAAAATCAACTGCATCCTCATAGCTATGGCACGGCTCTTCACTATTGCCAGGAAATGGAAACCTCTGTCTTGATAGATGGATGGGCGTATGAGTGAATGGATAGATAGAAGAGTGGATGGGTAGATAGGTGGATGGATGGATGGGTGAATGGATGGGTGGATGAATGGGTGTATGGGTGGGTGGATGAAGAAAGCATGGTACATGTACATCATGGAATAATATTCAATCACAAAAAAAGGAGGAATCCTCTTTTTTGTGTTGTGGGTGAAATTAGGGATCATTATGTTAAATAACATAATCAAGAAGTGTTATATCAGATAAGTACTATATGATCTCACTTAGATGTAAAGTCTGAATATATTGACTTCAAAGAAGTTTAGAGAAGAGTTGATTGCCAGAGGCTAGAGAGAGGAAGAGATGGGAAAGGTGATCAGTAGCCTCTAAGTTATGGTTAGATATGAGCAAGAACTTTTGAGTCGTATTGCATGACCAGGTAATATAAATAAAAATACTGGTCTGCATATTTTTGGAAAAATAGAAGAAAAGAGAATACTTTTATAATAAATAATAAGTGTTTGAGGAATAGCTATGTTTATCATGACTTAAATATTATAATACTCATATGTTTTAAAACATGCTACCTCATAAATATGTACATTTTGTTAGTTTTTAAAAAGAAGTCCTGTTAGATTCTCTGGGTTCTGTTAAAACAAAGACAGCTTGTGAGCCAGCAAGTTGGCTCAGTGGGTAGAGGTATTGCCACTAAGCCTGATGACCTGAGTTTGAAACCCAAAACCCACATGGTAAAAGGAGAGAATTCGTTCCTACATATTCTCTGACCTCCAGAAGTGCACCACGTCATGTGCACCCACACGCATGCATTCATACATACGTAGACACACACACAGGCAAAATAATAAATAAATAAATAAATAAATAAATAAATAAATAAATAAATA
>NW_008336930.1:1648363-1693655 GCF_000622305.1 Nannospalax galili
ATAAATAAATAAATAAATAAAAATAAATAAATAAATAAATGTAAAAAAGATAGTTTGTAAATTGTTCTTGACAACATACCTTTGGAATAAAATATATATGTTATGCAAAATCCCCTAAGTACTTTAAACTAACCTATTTTGCCTTTATGTGTGCCAGTAGCCTGAAAAAAAGGACGTTTAAAGATGATTCCATTTGACTGCATTTTGTTTGTTACTATATTTATTTCATAAAGAATTTATTTAGTACTTAGTAAAAACTAAGCCTGTTGCTAGATCTCAGCAAGCAATCATACCCTAGGTGGAATTAAATGTCCAACTAAAATGACTTCGGTATGTATCGCTTAGTGTAGTGTGAATGTCAAATGCATGTTCAGTTCTTTAGAAGTCCAGGGAGTAATTGGTTCTGAGGACTGCAAACCAGAGCTCTAATGACTCATTCAGGTTGGGCCTGGGTTTGGACAAAGAAGTTTATTTAAAAATGTATTTTTTTTAATCTTTCTTCCTGTGATGATTTATATTTATTGTCAATTTGACATGATATAAAATTGCCTTAGGGGGAAATCTCTGGGCTTGTCTGTGAGGGAAATTCTATATTGTATTAATTGAGACTGAAAACCTACCTTATATTTGGGTGGCACCATTTCACAGCTTAGGTTCCTGAGTGCATGAAAAGCAGAAAACAAGGTGAGGACAAGCACTCATGGCTCCTTACTTCCTGATTGTGGACATAATGTGACCAGCAGCCTCACTCCTGCTGTCAGTCCTTCCCTGCCATGAGGAACTATCCTCCTCTTGAACTATGTGCCTCCCCTCCTTAATTTGCACTGGTCAGGTATTTTTGTCATAGCAATGGGGAAAGCATTGGACACCCCAGACTTCTATTTTGTGGTCCCCAGGAATCTACAGTGTTAATTAGTACTTGGAGTGAGTATTTATTCTAATCTATGTCATAATCTTTAATTTTTTTGATTCAAAAAACAGTGCACCTGTGTTGTACAATGCCCTCAGAGGTCAAAAGAGGTCATCAGGCCTCCTGGAACTGGAGTTATGGATGGTTGTTAGCCATCATGTGGGTGCTGGGAACCAAACCTGGGTCCCATGCAAGAGCAGCCAGTGCTGTTAACCACTGAGCCTCCTCTCCAGCCCCATATGTCCTGATCTTTCATAGTGCTGTGCTATCTCAAATTTGATCTAAACCTAAGCCTATTGGGTCTCCCTATAGCAAGACTGGCTACAGACAATCTCTAGACTCAACCCTCTGCACCATGCATTTCTGCTCTCAGTGGTCCTGATTTTCACCTTGGCCTCAGCTCCCTTCTGGTCAAGAGTACTTAGCTGAAGGATCCCTTTCCAGCACAGAAGCATCCCCTTAGTGAGGGGAAAGTAGTGATTAAACAAGATATTGAGAATGCATCACAGCATAAAAATTTTGTAGAGGACCCAAAGTATCTAATTTAAGCAGGAGGAATGGCACTCTTAAATTTCAATAAAATTTTGCCTTATATAATTAAAATAGAAGCTGAAAGAACAAATATTACAAAGGCGGAGAAAACATAGACTAAAGAGTTTATTCAAGGGATTTTTAAAGCTCCTCACCATTTGAGCTGTTACTGTCTGACCACGGAAATGATTTGGATCATTAAGCTTTGCACAGTGAAAAATGTCAGCCTCCATTTTTCCTATTGAAAATACAAATATGTTCTTTTCATGAATTTTTTGCGTAACTGCTGACATTGAACATAATGATTGCACTCAACAAGTATTTAAAATTTGTCATTGAAATTTCTCTAACAAAGACGTGGAAATATTGAAGAGAATAAAGCTGCAGGGAACAGAGGAAATGGGCTGTCAGTCATGTGGGCCGTTTAGTCCCTAGGAGGCCAATTTGAAAATAATGGAGAAATAGCAGGGAAAATAATAATAATGATAACAATAAAACTATTATTTATCAGACCTTGCTAGACTGCCAACTAGACTAAAAACTTCATCTCTTCTTTGCAAGTATCTTGTGAGAACTCCTGAATATGCCAGGCACAAAGATACACCAGCAGACAAAACTCATATTTTCTGAGATTATAATCGATACAAAAGCACTATGGGAGAGGGGTTGATACTGGGAAGATGAGATGAAGATACTGAGACTTGCAACCAACAATGAATTGCCAAGGCTATACAGCTTGTTAATGATGGAGCAGCGGTTAGAAGCAGAGGTTAAGACTGGCTTAAGCACTAGTCTACCTAGTCCTATTGAATAAGTGCTTTCTTCTCACTCAGCCAGCTTTGGAAAATTAGAGTAAGGCTGTTCTACTACCCATACTGCCCTGCTCTAGTCCAGGAGAGCCTCCCTTAATCCTTTTAACTAAACATAAGCAGTGCCTCCAACCCAGCTGCAGTAGCTCTATGAGGAGGAAAGTCATTTTCTGCTTCAGATTTTCAGCTCACTTGCTTTCACATCATTAGGATAAGCCTTGTGAGAAATTAGGGGAAGAAGGATGGTTGAGTTGCTTTTCTATGTCATGAGTATGAGGGAGAAATCCTAAAGAGCAAAGCCTAGATCACCAGGCACCACCTTACAGTGTCTTCTTTCAACAGTCTGCAGGAAGAGAAACAAATGGAACGGGCTGAAGCTGCTGATCGCTCTTCCTTTTGACATGTCTGTTGTTTGCTTTAAATAAAGTCACAAGAGGGAACAGCATTGAAAAATAATGCTATTTATTTCAGGGGTGCCAATGCCAGGTTTTATAAACAGTTCTCAATGTAGCTGAATCATCTTTTTTAAAATCTGGAGAAGTTTCATATCTAAATCCAAACTGGCTCCCCCTGCTGCCCCTCCCCACTTCAAACCATTTATGTTGTCCAAGAGGATGTGAAATGCTGTCCCTTATGAGATTTATATATATTATTTTTCCAGGAGTGACAGTGAAAAGAGAAATGCTTTGTCAAAAGTTGACCAGGGGCCTGGAGAGATGTCTCAGAGGTTAAGAGCACTGGCTGCTCTTGCAGAGGACCCAGGTTTGGTTCTCAGCACTAACATGATGAATAACAACCATGCATAACTCCAGTTCCAGGGGATCTGAAACCCTCTTCTGACCTCTGCAAGCATTGCTGCACACAGTCCACTTACACATAATCAGGCAAACATTCATATATATATATATATATAGATGATAGATAGATAAAATGTATATTTTTTCATTTTCTCATCCTCTTCTTCCTCCAAAATCAATGACTATGCGTATTTCATTTCTAATTTGATAGAAAAAAATCCCATAGGAATTAGTTAGTTCAAAGAAGTTATAATTACTCTCATTTTCAAAGGTCCCTTATTAAAGAACACAATCACAATGTTGTCAACTGCTCGGCTGCTTTTTTGGGCAGACAATGTTAATACACTGAAGACTTCTGCACAGGGAGTCTCACTGAAACTGCAGGACAGTAGTTGTGCCCAACTACCCCATGCATTGCTCAGTTTCTGTGAATTGGGACTGAGCAGAGAAAACCTGCAGGACCATGAATTGTGCAGACTTAGATACATGTTTACCAGTGTGTTGCTTAACCAGACTTGACTCTGGATGACCCAACATGTAAAGTTTGAGATTTAAAAAAAAAACGGAGTCATAAATTATGCACATGCACCTTCTACAGTTTGCAGAAACAAGGAAAACCTGGCACAAACAGGACTCCAGCATATCAGGTGATGAGGAAGCACAATGTTAACCTAGTGTTATACTTTATCCTGAAGTTAGAAGCCCAATGATACTGATTTGATTTTTCACCGTTAAAGTGAAGTTGGCAATTGTTGGGGAAAATTGGAAGAATTCTTCTGGTTCATTTCCATCTGCCTGGTCTGGCCTGGGGAGACCAACAGAATCACAGAAGAACCCTGGGCAGAACACTGAAGTTAGATCAGGGAAGGGTTTGAATTCTCCTACCTCCTAATGTATAATCATTTAATGTATATCACTTAATCCTTCGGAGACCACATCTTCTGTTTGATATCTATCTCATGAAATTGCTCTAAGCAACAGAAAAATTTCATCTATAAACTATTACAAAATGGTCTCTCCCCCATCCCCTTCCCTTTTCTCTCTTCCTCCCTGTCCTCTATCTCCCTGTCTTTCTCCTTCTGTGCATTAGACTGCGATGGACTATTCAGTATAAACTAATCATTGGTTTTTGCCCAGTAGGATGTGAAGAGGCCTCAACTTTGAAGTTGAAGAGAGCTAAGTTGGAGTCCTCTTGCTTTTTATTTTGCTGCTTGTATTATTTTGAGCCAAATGAAGTATTCTCTTAAGATTGGATTCCTTCTCTAGAAAATGCATGTGATCATGGCTCTTACTACATATATGTGTTAGGAGGATTCAGTGAGGTACTATGGGCATGATCTTAGAAAAAGTAGAAAGCAGTGATTTTTTTTTCTTTCATGAGATAAAAATACAGCATTGTTCTAGTAAGAGGCCAGGCAGGGCTAAGGGCTGAATATGTAGTCATACAGGAGCAGCAGGGGAGCAGAAATAATGATGACAGTGGGTGGGGAAGGTAGGATGTGGATGAGGAGGGCTCAGACAAGCACCGTGCACTATGGGGTTCAGAGCCTCCTCTGTGGTGCTGTGCTTGTACATTTGCCCATGTGCACAGCATCTCCGAAGTACCTGATCAGCCCCAAAACCTGTGTTCACCCTGTGAGCTCAGCTGCAAATACAGCAGACTCATTTTGAATTTCATCCTTGGAGCAGAGGATCCAGATAACTAGGGAAAGATGAGTGAGTGATGAGGAGGAAAGAAGAGTTTGGCTGGGAGATTCACATATGACAAAAAGGGTCATGGGTGTGAGGGCATGTTGAGTCACTTGAGTAGATAGTATTCCACTCACTAGCTCTGCAGACTGGTGAATGTTTCAGCTGGGGCCATGGTCAGTAGACCAGGGTTGGCAATGACTGAACTCAATAGCTTGAGTTTGTAACCCTTTAATTATAAGACCTTGTGCTTAGCAGACAGTGTTGGTATTTCTGTGTAAAAAAGGCCAAACCATTCACATTACACTCAGATACTATTGAAAATTGCTTAAATTTTTCCATGCCATTTGTACTTTGCATCAATATTTCTGAATCCCCCTTAGCATACTGTATTTATTTAATTAATTAATTAATTAATTAATTTATTTATTTATTTATTTTTGTCTTTTTGAGACAGGATTTCCCTGTAGCCCCAGCTGGCCTTGAACTCACTCTGTAGACCAGGCTTGCCTTGAATTCACAGAGATCTGCCAGCCTCTGCCTCCCAAGTGCTGGGATTAAAACCATGCACCACCACGCTGGGCAGCATACTGTTTTTAAAAGAATAAAATAAAACACGGAAAAATCACAAAGTTAATTGGAGTAAGTTATCAAAATATTAGAAACACATTTGTAATATAATAGGTGCTTCTTTTTAATGAATAAAATTATGAAAATTAGGTTCATATCTGATAATTACTGTAATTTCAAAATAGTGCTGAACATCAATGATGATTTTACTTATCTGTAACGTAACCATTATAACATGATCTGGTAATATTATGATTTCTATTAATGACAAAGCCAGAGTCACTGCTTATCCTATTGGGATTTTATTTTTTGTCCAAGGAGATAGTGCAGTTCAGTTAGAATTTAGACACTATAGCAGGTTTTTTTTTTTTGCCCATCCAAATTCCTGGATTCTGAACTCTGTCGATGAACTAGAAGTATAGATTCAATGTTGAGAATTGTTTAGACATAGTTCACAAGATGGGCATAGTGACATACTCCTGTAATCCCAGCACTCAGGAGTCTGAGGCAGAAAGATCACTGTGTGTTCCAGGCCATCCTGAGCTAAAGAATAAGAACCTATCTCAAAGAACAAAAGCCAAACGAACAAACAAATAGACACAGACTGTAATAAAATTCTGAGAAGACTATAAGAACCACTCTCTCTGGTGATAAATTATGATCAAATATCCCTCTACTCAAATATTCACTTCAGGTAAGGAAAAAAGAAGACAAAAGTTCTTATTCATCTCATCAAGCTACCATAACAGAAAGCCATAGTCTGGGTGGTTTAAACAACAAAAATGAATTACGTCATCATTCTTGGAGTTAGAAGACAAAGCGAGGTTGGTTTTCCCTGTGGTCTCTCTTCTTGGCCTTCAGATGGTCACCTCCTTGCTGTGTCTTTACATGGCTTTTCTTCATTGGATGTATTTCCTTCCTTCCTTCCTTCCTTCCTTCCTTCCTTCCTTCCTTCCTTCCTTCCTTCCCTCTCTCCCTCCCTCCCTCCCTCCCTCCCTCCTTCCTTCCTTCCTTCCCTCCTTCCTTCCTTCTTCCTTCCTTCAAGACTGGCCTCAAAGTCAGCATTCTCCTGCCTTAGATTTTAAATTGCTGGGATTATAGGTATATACCATCACTACTACCAGTCATATGTGATGAGTCCTCCACCTTTGTGATTTATTTTGACATTAAAAGGTGTCCTTCCAAATATAATCATATGAGTGGTGAGAGGTTCAATACATGACTGTCAGTGGACACAGTTGAATTCATAAAAGGCTAATTGGTATAGACCATTAACAGGTAGCCCACAGTTAGAGCTACCCCCCAAACAAGATGCCCTCTTAATGTTGATTCACACCATGATTGTGAACATTATAAATTAATTTTAAATATTAAAAATGTCAGAATTAGGGTCAGAGAGATGACTCAACAGTTAAGAGCAGTTTCTGCTCTTCTAGAACACTGGACTTCAGTTCCCAGCATTCAAGTTGGGTGACTCACACCTGCAGCTACAGCTCTGGGTGGCTCATACCACCTGTAGCTCCAGCTCCAGGGATCTGACACCCTCTTCTGGCTTCAGCAGTCCTCTGCACACACATGCCAAACACACACGCACAGAGAGAGAGAGAAAGAGAGAGAGAGTCAGAGACAGAGACAGAGACAGAGAGACAGAGAGAGACAGAGACAGAAAGACAGAGACAGAGCAACAAAGAGAGACAGAGAAACGTACATACATAAATAAAACAAGTCTTTTTAAAATGTCATAATCTTGGGAATAGAGAGGCAGGTCAAGTCACTAAAGTGCTTGTGACACTAGCAGTAGGACTTGAATTCTGTACCATGTGACCCTGTACAAAGCCAGGTGTGGTAGCACAGTTTTAATCCCATAGCTGGGAAGGCAGAGACAGGAGAATCTCTGAGGTTTGCTTACCAGCCACTATAGTCTAATTGGTGAGCTCCATGTCCCAGTGGGAGGCCATGTCTCAAAAAATAAGGTGATGATTTCACAGAATGGCATGTGAGGTTTCTCTCTTCCCTCCATATACACACATGTACATGCACCTATACATACACACATAAATGCAGACACAAATACACATAAATAAAGACACACGAACACACATCAAGATCTTGTTATCACATGATCCAATTTCCAACTTCTTTAGACTTGGTAATACTAAGTCTCAGTTCCCACTTGTTTTTGTTGTTAGAGACAAAGTCTCACTATGTAGCTCTGGATGGCCTAGAACTTGCCATGTAGACAAGACTGGCCTTAAACTTACAGAGATCTATCTGCCTCTACCTCCAGAGTGATGGGATTAAAGGTATGCACCTGGAATGCTCAAGCATGGCTCAAATTTCAACATTTTATACAGCTGTGGTAACCAAAGGAGGGTATTCCATTTCTACTCACCACGCTGACCCTCCATGCTTTCTGAATGGGACAGCAAGGAAGACTGAATAAATGCTTAAAGTCTTATCTAAGATCCCAAGAGTCTGACGTCCCCACACCTATCAGCGTTGTTCATTATTGTCTTCAACTAAGCAAGAGCTGGGATATAGGAATATCCTTCTGAAATAATATAATGTTCAAGGAAAGGATGAGACTTACAAGACACAAAATACTCTTTCAAAGGAAAGGGAAAATGCCAGAATTATATTTTATGAAGGTGAGGACAGAAAATAACCTGCTTAATTTCTCTGTTATTAATTTTATGCCCATTGGAAAGGGAGATAGAAAACATTTTGTTATGTTCACCCAAAATGGATTTTATCTAGACATTAGAACTTTTCCATTGGATCCTTGACAGAATCATTCCAGGAAACAAAATTTGCCCGACTCACTTTCTGTTGTACCTCAGCCTAGCCTGGAACCATATGGCATGCATTTTCCCTTATTTTTCTGGGTAGAACTTAACAATAATCAACCTAGCATGACTTACTTGTCCTTCGGCCTCAGATTGGTAAATAAAACCTCTCATAATTGTTTCTTGAAGCATACATCTCAGTAGGAACCTTACCTGCAAGGAATCTATTGCAGCCATATTTTAAATCTCATTACATAAGAAAAGTTCAAACTTAAAAAAGCATTTTAAAAAGAGTTTAAAGAGATACTATATAAACCTCACTCCAACTTATTAGCTTTATCAGTTGCTCCCCCATTTATTCTCTGTCTCTGTCTCTCTGTCTCTGTCTCTGTCTCTCTCTCTCTGTGTTTCTCTGTGTTTTCATAGATATGAATATATGTACATGCAAGCTTATTTGTTGCAATTGTTATTTTCTGTAACATGGGAAATAAGTTGCTGTATATTGTTTTGCTATGGGAATATTCTAATTATTTCAATGAGCATTAACAATGGTTAAGTTCCCAGAAGCAACTCATGAGCCTACTTAAAGCACATGGCTTTCTTAATTGAAGCACTTCTTGTGGACCCAAATGATAAGCACGAAAGAGACCTGGTGTGCCCTTGCTGTCCCCATGCTTAAAAGTTTAAGGTAGAATTTTTCCTTTCATTTGTTTATCTTATATCCTAGCAATATATTCAGAGATTGACTATATCCCTCTCATCCTCCGATTTTTCTCAGACCTCATCCCTTGAGGTTCATATTCTGTGACACCTGTCAATCTCCAGATGCCTGAAATCCTCACCATAACTGAGTTCACCCAATAATTAAGAGAAAACAAGCTGATTGATCTAATTTAGTTTATGCCAACGTGTGAAGGATGCTGTGTCTAATTTCAAAAACTGGCGTTTTCCAGAAGAATGTTCTTGACACAAATTAGCTACTCTTTGGTGAAAACAGAAATAATATATTAAATTAACTGGAAGCACAAAGGTGCAAGGTAAGAAAAGATGTTTTCCAGTTGGAAACTGCCACCGGAACATTGATGCACAGCCTCTGTGGTCAACTATCTGAAGGGTCAACTATCTGAAGGTCAACTATCCCTTTTCACACTTTCCCATCCTCCTCCAGATGTAGATCAAAGGCATTATCAAAGTTATGAGCTCCCAAAATTGGCTGGTATTTTCACACTGACGTCAGTCACTTGCTCGCAAATATTTGCTTTGCACTGATTTAAAGGTGAGCAAAAGACTGCTTAAGAACTGGGAAGTAGGATGACTCATCTCAAAGTGCTGCTCTCTTCTGAGCAGTTCACCTCAGGTCTCAAGTTTGTATCTTCCATTCAGCACAATGAATGGACTAACTTTCAAAGATGCCTTATGGAGGTCAGTGACTATCAGTTACTATGATCCAAACATGTCTCTCGCTGTGTGTCTCCATTCCAACCACTACCCAAACACACACACAGATGCACACACACATATGCTCACATAGTCTAGCTTTATAATGCAGCTTTGTCAACCCCATTCACTTTCAGCAGAGGTTTTAAAACCCTGACACCCATGTACAATATTTCTGCCTTGTCACTGATCTAAGATTTGAGTTAGGTTCCTGCAATAAAAAATCATGAGATTCTCCACATAAGAATATGCATTTTTCTTCTTTTAAAGAAAAATCAAGAGATGCCCCAAATTTCTCTATAGCAACAACCCCCTGGTGCTGGATTCTGACATCCACAGAAACCTCTTACATGGGCCTTCATGCACTCCTTGCCAACCCAGTCGGCTCTTCCCCACGCCCTGACAACTCCTGTAGGTTAATTAAAATTGCTACCCTGGCCTTTAAAACTTCCCCTGAGAGAAATTCTGGGAAATAGATCTTTTTCTCCATGACTTTACTTTTCCAGCAGTATTTTGACTTTTCCCATGATGTCCTTTGATGTTGGTACGTGCCCAGGCTAGCCAGACATCTGTTGGGGTTTGTTGAAATTCAGAACATTCTCTAAAACAGAGAGATTTTTTTCAATGTACTTTTTATTGAAGTTTTATGCACTTCATACAAAACACTTTAATCATCTTTATACCACTTCACCATCTGTACCCTTCTATCCCCTCCCACCAGATTTCATGCATTCTGTCAAATATGCTGAGGTCTATCGAGCCATCCACTGGAGTCTAGTCAGCTTATCCAGTGTCTCCCCCTTAAAGATCTACTGTCTCTCACCAGGTAGTAATCAGCTGCCAACAGTTCTTCCATTAAGGTTGGGGCCTGTTGCCCATTTCCTCAAGTTCTATGCTGAGTTTTTGTCTGATTGAGTAAAATGCAGAGATTTTCATAAGACTTCTCCTATCCTAGCAGTCATTAAGGTAGGAGAACAGTGGTTGAAAGGTAGGACAGAGGTAGTACAGGATTGCCTTCACAGCCTGATCACGATTAATTCAAGGCAGGCTGTAAGAATGAAATGTGATGATTGATATGTTTTAACTGTATACACCTGAAATTATGTTCTGGAAACCTAACCCCGGTGTTATATGTTAACAGTATTTGTAGGTGTAGACTTCTGGAGGTAGTAATTATTAGATAAGATCATGAGGTGAGATTCATACTATGGCATTGATGGCTTTATAAAAACAGGAGACAAGAGTTTACCCTGACCCTGTCACCCTGTGATCGATGCCCTGTGTCATGCAGGAAGGAGATCCTCACCTGCTTGCAAGCAGGTGGCAGTAAGATGCTCTTGGACTTACTAGCCCTGAGAACTGTAAGCCACACAAGCCTCTCATTTTTACAAATGACTCAATCGGTGGCAGTCAGTTATAGTATCAAAAAATGAACTCTAGATAGGTCTTAACATATATGACAGAATGCATGAAATAGGGGGTGGGAGTGGGAGAATGGGGATGAGGGAGGGGGCCTAATTTGATTAAGAACTATGATATGACATGCACAAAAACTCAATAAAATATTTTAAATGGACTCTGACAAGCCAGTTAAATAAAAAAAGGAACACGCTGCTATTTCTGCCCCTTTCAAGAATGTCCAGGTCATATTTTTGTATTCACATTATGCTTCCACTTAGAGTGATTCACATAATCGATAAAGTCAGAGCACTGGAAGTTAAGTCCAAATTCTAATGTCCTGTCAAACAGAAACTCTCTTAATGATCAATTTCAGTCATTGACTCAGATCACTCTTTTAACTAAGCAGTATGCTGTTCACTGACCATCATGTCATGCTCCATAGCTATGGTGGAAAAATTTCTTTCCCTTTCCAGTTGCTTCATACTGGATTAAACTGTCAATTTTCAGAGGTGGCCTCCTGCCAATTATTAATGAGAAACAGCCTTGACGTTTGCAGATTGAATTTTGTAAATTGATTTTATTGAAAGTGAGAATGGCATCAAGAAATACAGAGAAAGAAGAATTAAATCCTTAAATGGCCAGTAGCCAGGTCATTATCTTGCTTTCACTGAATTGTGAGGTTTAGGCCTTGGCAAAGCACAACATAGCCTGAAATTCTGTGCCAGGTTCTCATGCAGACCTTGTCCAACCTAATTTACATGTAGGCAACTGGGAGTTGCCATCTCTGCATACATCTCATGCATTGTGGGAATTAATGGCTTTCAGAGCATCCCTTCACTGAGATGTGAGAGGTATCACTGGAGAGGAAGTTACCGTCGTCATCCTTGGAGCAGGGCCTCCTCCTTCCAAAGAGGTGATGTTGATAAACTCTACCCCATGCACTTGAGAGAGGTCTTCTTTTTCAGCTTTCATTATGAACTGTGTCGCAGGGCTGAGGAAGCCAATGTTCTTTATTTTTATAATACAGGCACTTTTTTCATTTCTTTAAAAAGAAAGGTCAAGGGTGGGGGTGATATTTTACACCCTGATGTTTAAACTGCTATGCTATCTGATTTGTAGCTATCATTTTTATTTTTCTTCAAAGAAGAAGAAATAATTTATGGAACAAAATTTGACATGGAACATCACAACCTTCTGATCCACTATGACAAGAGTGCTTCATCTCATCCACATACATAAATTTGCTTTATCTCACCACTATGTTTTTCTAGCATAATGTAATTATAAAATGAAAAAAGCAGAGTAAGAACCTATTGAGTACTCTAAGGTGCCCTGAATTGTGCTCAGCAGACATGTTAACTTCCTTAACTCATATCCTACAACCCAAATGGGTCATGATTGATATCATCCTTTAAAAAACAGACTGCGAAAACTGAGGCTGAGGGAAATCATATAATTTTCTCACTGTCACATAGATATTGAGTTGTTAGATACAGGAGCCAGGAATCAAGTGGGGTAGTCTTATCTTAGAACAGTACTGAAGGTGAGACTCTTGAAACTTCTTTGTACCCTCCTGGTGGAGAGCATATTAGAACACTCTCTCGGTCCTTCAGGTTAGAAGCCTATCGCAATTTCTTTTAGCCTTCTTCTCCCTTTGAATGCCAACACTAAAATTCTTCCCATGCCTTGTCCATCTGAGTGTAAATTGTCACTCCACACTGAGCCTCTACAAGAAGACTGTCTCTGAAGCTTCATCTTAATTACTCACCAACCATCACTTAAAGTTCAGTATTATTTGTACTTCCTTTGAGAAGTCTCTCCCAAGGTCTTAGAATGCTGATGTTCTAATAGTATCCCCTCCTTAGCAAAACCCAAATAGAAGTCAGTGTTCTAGCACCAGAATATCCTCTTCTTACCACCGGTTTCCATGTCTCCCTTATCCACTTCACTGTGAGCTCAAGGATCACTCATATACTTGTACACCTGTTGGCCAACATAGCCCTTGACACACAATAATCAATGAAAACTGATGAGACAAATGGTCAACCCTTTAGTAACTGAGGGAATAAAATATATGATTGTTTCAGACTCACTCATTGTTCAAGAAAACAGAAGTGATTCAAGAGGAGACACTGACTAGGAGGAAAAAGAAAAGAATGAAGATAAATATAAGAAGTGCTTAGGGGCTGGAGGCATGGCTCAGTAGTTAAGAGCACTTATTACTCTTGCAGAAAGCCTGGGTTTGAGTCCCAGCACACACATGCAGGCTAACAACCATCCTTGGCTATTTCACGACATGGGTACACTTGCACGCATGCAGGTAGTACACTCACATACATAAATAAGAATAATAAATAAAATAATTTTTAAAAAGAAGTGTTCGTATAATGTTTGTACTTTATATTTATGATTTAATTTTTTGCTGGTATTGAAATGTAGCTATGCTGTGACCCATAACAATAACAGAAACAGTAGTTTTCGTGGGTTTCCTATATGCTGTGCACAGTTATTTACATGTACTAATTTAGGAACGGCTATCTTGAACAAAACAATGGAAAATTTCACACATAGACCACCAACAATGAAGAAAAATGTGTCAATGTTGTACTCATTGATAGTTATGTACAAGGAGTAAGTTGTTGTGTTATTGCATAGCTTAGGGAATACAGGTAACAGGACATCATGGTTAGCTTCAGCTGTCAACTTGACCCAAACCTAGAGTCATCTGGGAAGAGGGAATCTCAACTGGAGAACTTCCCACATAAGATTGACCTTTGGCATGTTTGTGGGAAATTTTCTTATTTGCTAATTGATGTAGGCAAGTCCATCCTACTGTGAGCAGCACTGTCCCTAGGCAGGTGGGCATGGGTTTTGTAAGAAAAGTAGCTGAGGGACCCAGTAAGCAACCCTGTTCTGTGGTTTCTCCTTCAAACTACTCTCTCTGGAGTTCCTTCCTTGGCTTCCCTTGATGATGAACTATAACTAGGGAGGTGAAATAAACCCTTTCCTCCACCTCAAGTTCCTTTTTGTCATGATGTTTATTCAAAGTAATAGACACCTAACTAGAACAGTATGGCGTTGAATATTATTGACTATGGTTTTAACTTGGCGTACAAAGTAACAGGTTTCATTATGACATTTTCTTATATGCTTTGTTCTTATTCTCTCAATGCACCCCCCAGATCCCTTTCCTCACTCTCTATAAGTCTGACCCCACTTCTGCTTGTAGTGAATATTTTGAAGGAAAGATTTTGAATGTTCTTGCCACAAAGAGTGAGGTTTACTTGAAGTGATGCATTTGCTAAATACCCTGGCTTGATAATTACACACATATCAAAACATCAAACTGTACCCTGTAAATATGTACAATTATTGTGTTGATTATAAACAAAAAATAAACCCAAACAGTAGATCTTTAATCTCAAGCTTATAGAACTTCCTACTGTTTTCTAAAACAGCAGGCAAAGCAGATGTTGACCTGACTTGCACCGGCTGCAATGTAGCTTCCTCGTTACTAGCTCTTCTTCAGACATTTAATTAGGTTATCAAGGAAGGCAATGGCCTTGATGTATCTGTAAGAGGTGGGCTGGCGTAAATCAAACCTTCTTGCCTTCTCTTAGTTAAAACTCTCACTGTTTTCATGGGGGTATATATTGTATCTGTAGCAATGCAGAAGAAGAGAAATAAGTCATACTTCCCAGGATTCTAGAAAAAGTAACAAATCCGCCAGCTTGGTGGATGGATAACTCTGCTCTTTGAAGACACATGCATAGGATCACATTACACACAGAAGCTCATTTAGTATCTTTACCCTCCTCTTGTCACCTGTGGATGAGTTACACATTCTTTTTCATTAACTAATTTATAGTACATCTGGCTCTGAATGACACTGGTGAGGCCTGACATGCCCACATAGATAACACCAAGTCTTTGTTGGCAAATTGTTCACTACTGATTAGATAAGAAAAAGGAGATACATAAATAGCTAGCTACCTTCCATACATATAATGGCAAAGCGTCAAATGGCCTCCACCCCTTAGGGACCAGCACTTTGCCAGGCTCAATGAAGTACTAACAATTCCATAATGAGGAACCCAGCTGTCAGCCACAGGAAATATTAAAGCAGGGAACAGAACATTTTCAACAATTCAGATAATGACTTCCAGAATGTGCTTGCCAAAGCCTGATCAGCATCCTGGAAAGGCCTTGGCTTTCAAATCTCCTCTTGATGTTCATCACTGAATGCTGGTGAGGTCTGTAATTAACAGGTTAAATGCTGGAGTGAGGCCTGCACTAATTTATCTGTTATGTGAATGGTAACATACTTGGCTTCCTACCCTGTAAAATGAGAGCAAAGTGATGTTGCCTCATAGGATTTGGAAGACAGTCTATAATAAATGCAGAAAAAATGATTGCTAGAGCAAATTGTGGTAGTGGTAAAAACAACAGAGATAAGTCTACTTCTGGTTTTCCAAAATCAAGTACAATATTATATTAATGTGTGTTGGTGGGTCTGTGTATGTAGATGGTACACATACACATTATGCATAGGTGTATATGCATGTATGTTAACTACTCTTATCATCTGATCAGTTTCCTTTTTTATACATTTTCGTGATTTGCATTATTCCAATGGCTAAAGACTAAATTTTTCATTTTTTTATTGGTCGTTTATACTCTTCTTGGAAATGTTCTATTTGCTTCATTTGCCATTTAGTGATTGGACGATTTCTTCTTTTGATGTGCAACTTAAAAAATAATCTTCATGTAATCTACATTTCACTCCTCTTTTGGATGAATAGTTGGCAACTTTCCCACTTTCCGTTGTGCAACGTATGGGAGTCATCATGATAATTTTACATGCATGTAACATATTGACACTTTGATAAGATTACACGCTTTGATCTCTACTGCCCCTTTGTCTTGGTCCCTTCTGCTTCTCAGTTACTCTGCCTTCTAAATCCATGCCTTCTAAAAATATAAACTCTACCTATGAAAGAAAATGTGAGATTTGTCTTCTGAGTAGTTTATTTTGCTTAACATGATGGCCTCCATTTCTATCTGCCTTCAAGCAAGTAGCATGCTTTGATAGTTAACTAGACTGACTTCATGACTTGGCTCTCATGAATGACACCAGTAAGAGTGAGCATGCAAAAATGTCTAAACTTAAATTCTTTTGGGTGAGTACTCAGAAGTGATATGGCTGAATCATACAGTGGTTCCATTTTCAGATATTGTGAGACATCCATACCCATAATAGGTGAACTAACTTACAATCTTACCAATAATGTACAAGGGCTTCTTTCCCCTCACCATTCTTGCCAGAATTGTTGGATGTTGTTTTCTTGTGATAGTCATTCTGACCAGCATTGGATAAAATCTCAATGCTTTAACTTGCATTCTTTATACGGATACAGACATAGAGTGCTTTTACATTTTTCTTGGTCATTTTCCTTTTTGTGGAGAACTTTTTAGTTCATTTGCCTGTTTTTGTGAGGTCTCTTGGTTTTCCTGTGATTCTTTATATAGTCTACATATTCATCCTCTGTCGGATGAGCAACTGACAGTTGCCCCTCACTCTGTAAGCTTTCTCTCCAATCAGTTGTTTCCTTTTTCCGTCCAGAAGATTTTTAATATAATGAAATCTGTTCATCAATTCTTACTATTATTTCCTGAAAGGTGTTGCCTATGCATCTATCTTGAAGCATTTTTTTCTAGATTTTTCTCTAGCAGCTTCAGAGTTTCAGCTGGTATACAAAGGTCTTTGATCCACTTTGAATTCATATTTATACAGGCTGAGAGGTAGAGATCTATTTTCAGTCTTCCACATGTGGATATCTAGTCTCCCCCGCATCACTGTTTGAAAGGACTCTCTCTTTTACAGTGACTGTTTTGGCCATCTCTTTCCCCATATATCTTTTTGTCCCAGTGACTTCATTGTGTACCACTAGACTCTCCTTCGTAAATGTACTACCACTACCAGCATAACCACACTGGAGACTAAACTCCCAGCACCTAAGCACTTGGGGGATCCACTCATACCACAGGAAAGCTATGCTAGCTCTCTGAGTTGAATTACATTTTTTGTGTGTATTTGATATTGGGTAAACCACCTTACTTCAGATACTTCTGAAAATACTGGAATAATTAGCACTTAGTGTTTATATTTATTCTAAGGGTGAAATAGCATGACACATGAAATAACTGGCAAATGGTCAGTAGTTAGTAAAAGTTAATTATCAAAAATTAGTTTTTGAAAAAAAAAATGCCTTTTGAAAAACAAGGAGCTCTCATTTCTATAGATGGAAAAAGATTTATTCTTCCTGCTTCAAATTTATAAGCAACAACTGGGACTGGTTTTCTAATAGTTCCCTTGAGTTTGCTAAGTTCTAATGAATTTTAGAGGCACACATGAAAATACACATAAATAGCTTTACTTGCAGGACTAATACATGGTGTTCAGTGTGAGAACCTCCCTGTTTAAAGCCTAGGAACTCTTGAGTTGTTGTTATTTAAGCTGAAAATATAGAAGTCTGCTTTGTCACAGTCACTTTCAATGAAAACTGCAATTTATGATAAGTCCCATAAAACCTGCTTAAATTAATATTTATGAGAGACACTGAAGATAGATGCAAGGTATAGAATGGAAACTTTGCTAATCAGTCACTATGTCAAGAATAAATGACAGGAATGAGAGGCATACAGACTATAATGTGTATATAAATAATCCACTAGAAATAAATGATTATATTTTTATGAATTGAGCCAAGATAATCTTAAGTCTGTAATACAAAACTTAATTCAAGAGCACCTATGAAATACAAGGTACACTTTCACTCAAAAACATGCTAACATTACCCAGGTTAGGGTTTGGGGATGCAAGAGCCACACACATGCCTTCCAACAGGAGTAACAGACCACCAAGAGCTGACTTCACAAGACTAAGGGCAACTGCTTCTTTATCCCTCTTTAATTAGCAATATTGTTTAAACTTTATTGTTTATAGTTTGTAGTTTAAATAATGCTTAAACTCCAGGAGGAAGTTATATACTGAAGTGCAAAACAACAGCGGCAAAGAAAAAAGTAATTCTGTGGAGGTAGTGGAGAGGTCACAGGCAAAGCTATATGGAATGTCCAACACTTAACTCAGCAGATGGGTTAGGTGCTAAACATTTCCTGGTTTAGCCAGAAGACTGGAACTCCATGAGGAAGGCAGATGTACTTTTCTCTATAGGATGAACCTTGTTTCCCTGGGAACATTTGTTAAGTACCAGAGATAGGGTATTATTTATTTGTTGGTTTGCTTGGTTGGTTGGTTGATTTTATTTTTTAAGACCATGAATGGGGAAAAGCTTCAGTTGTTAATTTGACAGAACTGGGAAGAGAAAACTTCAATTGGGGAATTTTTTCTATGGGATCAGCCTGTGGGTGTGTCTGTGAGACGTTTTCTTGATGGTTGAGTGATGTGGGAGAGCCCAGCCCACTGTGGGTGATGCCACTCCTGGGCAGATGGTCCTGAGTTGTATAAGAAAGCAGGCTGAGCACAGGAGAAGGTAGCAAGCCCTTAAAGAAGCTTTCTTCAGTGATATTTGCTTCAGTTCCTGCCTTGAGTTTTTGCCCTCATTTCACTCAGTGATGTATTATTACTTGGAAGAGTAAAATGAAATAAACCTTTCCCTTCCCAAATTGCTTTTTCTCATGGAGTTTATCACAGCAATAGAGAAATCTAACGAAAACATTGGCTCTCACTAAGTAGCCCTGGCTGGCCTGGTACTCATGTCTAGACAGATATGGCCTGGAATTTGTAGAGAACTACCTGTCTCTGCTTCCCATGCTGGGGTATTATAAGTAATCCAGAGCTGATTCAAAGCACACCAGAGAATGGGTGTAAGTCCTAGGCAAATACCATTCCACTTTACATAAGGAACTCTTTATTCCATACAGTTTTGTGTCTTAAGGATCTTGGATACAATCCTTGTTAGATATAGAGAGATGGTTTTATGTATTTTCTTACATTCTACGAAATAAGAGATAGTGATGTGTGTCCATGTGACCAAGTTCCTTCCATGCAGAAGGGTTTGGCTATTTCAGAAGCATATTAAATACCTTGATAAACTGTGCAAAATATTGCCTCCAGACACAAGTACTCCTGCAGCCAAGGTACATGCCAACTGGGACTCTAGGTCTCATTCTGTGGTGTCTTCAAATGAATGAATGAATGAATGAATGAACGAATGAATGAATGAATGAAGTTCAACATTCAAGAGAAAAACTCTCTCCTTAAAGTAGAGAATCATGGGCTAGAGAGATGGCTCTGTGGTTAAGAGCACTGGTTGCTCTTGTAGAAGACCCAGGTTCGAATCGCAGCACCCACATGACTGCTAACAACTGACCTAAAATCCAGTTCCAGGGGACCAAATGCTTTCTTCTGTCTTCTGTGGGCACTGCACAATATGGCATTTATATACCATACCAGCATACCATACCAGCATCTTCTCTGGTATTAGTGCATGCGCTAATTTACCAATTATTTGGGCATTCAAACATGTTTCATTTTACTTTATTGAATAAAGAGTTTTCTATTATGCCAACCCCCAAACAGATACTCTTTACTCCACATTAAGAGGCTCATATTTGGTGACATTTGAAATGGTACCTACTACCAAAGTGGTTTCATTTTGAAAGAGCTAATGAGGTATAAATTAAGTATCTGCTAATTCTTGGTGTCAGCAAAAGCTTATGGTGAAAGTATTAGCAGATGCATTTACTGCATATTCATATATTATGAGAATCCAAGATATTTTTAATTTTGCTGTTATTTTTTAATGTATAACTGTAATTTTTATTGTATTCATGGATCATGTAAAACATCACTTCAGAACAATTTCATCATTCCAAGAAGACACAGCTTTCTCATTAGCAGGCTTCTCTCAGCATTCTCACCTCAGCTCCTCAGCCCTGGTCAAACATTAATCTATTTTCTACCTCTATGCATTGGCCTATTCAGAAAATTTAATATAAATGGAATTATTTGATATGTAGTCTAGATTTTTAAACTTGTGGTGATTTTAGTCTCATCTGTGCTGTAGCATGAATCACTATGTGACATTTTATTACTGAAAAATATACTATTGCATAAGTGTAACTGTTACAGTGTTTATGAATCCTAATTAATGGAAATTTGAGTTGTGTACACTTACTTATTATTACATGTAATACTGCTGTGGACAATTGTGTATATATCTGTATGTCTATGTGTTTTATCTTGGATATATGTACATACATACACAAAATATACATATATATATATAAATACTGAAATTGTTAGGTCTTATGGTAATGCTATGATTAACCCTTTTTACGTGCCCACAGAGTATATGAGGGCTCCAGTTGCTCTATATTGTCTTTTTAATTGAAGTGATCTTGCTGTCTTAATATTTCATGGTTTTGATTTGCATTTTTCTGATAGGTAGTGTAAGTTTACCTTCATTAAATTGAAATACATGCAAAGGATTTATTGTAAGCTGAAAACTTGGAATTTTACAGTGCAAAAGCTTGATTGTGTACAAATCACTCTATTACTTTATAGAACTGGAGAACAATCTACATATTTTATTGTTCAGTGAGTAGCTAATATTTATTGTGCATTTACTATGTGCCTCTAGAATATGCTTAATGACTGATTAGTATGGTTACAATTATCTTTCATAATAATTCTACTTTCAAGTAGCAGAAATAATTTCATTGAAAATTTATGAAATCTGAATTGTACAGAGTTTATGTGATTGTTTCAGATTTCTCAGATAGATGTTAATATTGTGTAGACATAAAGTCAAGTCCAAAGCCCTCTAAAAAGCATGCACTTCATTGCTAAATGGATCTGTTCTTATTTTCAAGTGAAGATTTACAGATAGAAAAGGAAATAAAAGCAAAGCAACTTTGCTGATTAGTATTGTACTTGACCACTCACTTCATGAAAATCAAAGACCTAAAGTTTGAGTTTGGTTACTTAGGCAAGAATTTGTTCTCAGCTTGAAGTCTGGGATTCATGAAAATAAACACATGTTCTCTCTCATTTCCCTCTGTACACAGAGAAATGTCATTCAGTCAGAATTTCCAAACATGAATTATAAAATACTTTGTTATTACTTTATGAACTACCTATGCTAACTTCTTGGATTTAAAACATTTATTTGGAAGTTTGTTTGCTATAATTTGAATTTAAATAATTTCTGTCCAGTAACCAAAGAACTATGAAATTCCATTACATATCAGTCTTCTTATTAAATTTACAATGTTCCATATGTACTTACTTCTTGTCTTTGTACAATAGTCTGTTAATGCCCACTCTTTCCAGCTACCTTACTGACCCAGAATGGATAATGGAGTAATTCCAAGAACGAATGTGAATACACTTTTTGAAGTTTCATTGATTTATTTTGGTCAACTAACTTACTGTAAATACTGTTGCTTTTTTTGGCTCTTGCAAAAATCTATGTGGATAAAAGACAACATTTCCTGAACATACTGATTATTCTACACTGACTAATAAGACAAGAGAATTGTTATGCCAAAATAGGACAGTGTAAGTACTAATGAAGGCCATTTTTCTGCCGTTTTGTTTGACTAGATTGAGCTCTCTGAAGAGTTCTGCCCTGCTGCTTACCGCATTGATAATTTCTCCTTATAACAGGAAGGATATTTTGTTTGTCATTTTCCTAGCCCTTTTTGATTGCATAATGTTTAAATTCTCAGGTTCCATCATCGAATTTCTTCATGAATGATAATTCAATATTTCTGGTTAGCCAGTGAATTCTTTGCTTAGTAAAGCTAACTTCTTTTTCTAAAATTTTAGAATATTTTTATTATTCCAAAGAGAAGCAAATTTTAATACATTTCCAGAAATAACTTGAAGCATGTTACATATATATATATATAGTGAAATTTAAAGGGGGAAAATAGGAATAAGAAATCAAAGACCAAAGGATTTGCCTACATGGGGTCAACTTTGGTGGAATAATAAAGGTTTCCATTAGCTCGGTTTCTTTGTTGTTGTTATTGTTGTTGTTTTTATTTTTTTTAAATCATAACAAGTTTATTGGGCTTGCTAACAGAGCATAGTGTGGGGGTTGTTTTAGTCACTATAAGAAATCCAATATACTTTCAGGATTATTGAAAGGTTAATTTCTAAATTTGCCTGAATAAACCCTTTGAGTAGGTCACGTGTATTTTCCTACTCCAAGGGATTTCAAGTTTATAAACTCATGAATGCTTAATTTTTTTGTATAATTTTGTTGAGTTTTTGTGTATTTCATGCAACATATTTTAATCATCTTTGTATCCTGTCCTCCATACACGCCCTCCTATAGCTTCCTTCATCAGATTTCATGCATTGCATTCTGTCATTTATGTTAGGGCCTATCAAGTCAAGTTAGTGAACCCTGATATCCCTCAATGTTTGTTCATTCCCAGGGGTCTAGTCAGCCTATCTAGTGTTACTCTCTTAAAAAATATCAACTCTCCCCCACACAGTAGTAATCAGCTTCTAATCACCCAGTTGTAATTGACTAAGATTGGGCTTCTTGCCCATTTTCACAATTCTATGCTGGGTTTTTGTCTTCTTGTGTTTGCATGAGCCTTGTGCGTGCTGACACTATTGCTGTAAGTTCATATGAGCAAGGTCTCAGGAGCCTTTCCATGTGGTCATGCATCTCCTCCTCTGGCTCTCACAATCTTTCTGCCCTCTTCTTCCACAATGGCCCCTGAGTCCTGGGTGGGTGAAGTATAATACAGAAGTTCTGTCCAAGGACCTGCACTTAGCAGTCTTATTCTCTACACTTTGGTCATTTGGTACCTTTTGTGCTCATTGCTCTCTGTTGCATGAGGGAGCTTCATTGATGAGCACTGAGAGATACATTAGTTTCCTCTTCTTTACCCTTGTTCTATGTTTCATGAGCCTTAGGTCCATTGTAGATGTATCATTTAGGGTTGGGCATCTCACAGATACTTATTCACTGTGTGTGACCAGTTGTAGAATGCTGTGGTACTCTTGGTCTGTTGCAAAAAAAGCTGCTTTGATGAGTGTTGACTGGCATATTGTCTGTAAATATAAGGATCCATAATTAACATATAGAAAGAAATCATATTTTTCTAGAGATGTGACAGCCTTGGGGTTTTCTCTAAGATCTATTACCTCTCCAGCCATGTGTATTTGGCTATCTTTGCAGTACTACACATGAGTTCCCTCCCATTGAATGGGCTTTAAGTTCAATTAGGTAGCTGTTGATTACTCCCAAGATAAAAGTGCCACTATTGCTCCAATGTAATTTGCTGTGCCAGTCATTGTCGTGATTAGGCCTCAAAGCTGGAGTTTGGAGATCAACTATTGTTCTTCCTTACCAGCTTGCATAGTGTCCTCCAAAGCTATGAGACCTAGCCTTCAGGGAGGTGACTTCCAAGTCAATTCCAGCTCCATTCCTTCAAGTCCTATGTGTGAAGTATATTCTTTCTTCAGCAAAAGGGTCTTACTTTCAAGTTCTGGGAGGTAATCAATGGCTGTGGCAATAGCCTGTGAAACTTTGGGAGTCTCTTGACAACCCTAGCCAACAACTCAAAGGGAGGTTTCTCCTGCTTGGCATTGTTTTTTATTAGATAGCCTTTAGCTACACACATGGATTCATGTAGAGATACTGTAGGTATAATTCTTCAGTAGACTTTCAACTAATACATTCTCCTCTGGTTTTTCACTACAGCTAAGCACTATTCATCTCTCTCCTCTCTCTCCTTGTCTAACTGTCCCTCCTCCTTCCCCAGTTAAAGTACCCTCATTTTCCCCATTTTGCCCTTGATGATATCTGTCTCCTATGGTCCCCCCTACTTGAGATCCATCTTCCATTTTATCCAATAGTCCCTTGTATAACTTTCCCCCTTCCCCTCCCAGTTAAATACTCTTATTTTACCCATTTCTCCTTTAGTAACACCTGTCTCCTACTGTTCTTCTCGCTCAGATTCCTTCTTTCCCTTTACCTCCCTGGTTCCTTTCCATTTTCTTGACTCCTGCAGTTACATCAGGATATAACTCACATATGAAGATTTTATGCTAAGATCCACAAATGAGACAGAACATGCGCCATTTGTTTTGGAGTCTGTATTGCTTTACTTAGTTAAACAGTTTCTAGTTCCATCCATTTTCCGGCAAATTTCATGATTTTGTCTTTGTTTATCTCTGAATAGAACTCAATTTTGTAAATGTACCACATTTTCATTATCCACTCATTATCTGAGGGACACTTATTTTGCCTCCATTTCTTAGCTATTATGAAAAAAAGGAGCAGCAACCGTGGATGTATAAGTATCTCTGCAGTAGGATGAGTCCTTTGGGTATCCACCAAGGAGTGGTATAATTGAAGTATATAGTGGATTCATGTTTAGTTTTAAAAAAATATTTTATTTTTTATTTTTATTTTATGTCTACAAGTGTATTGCATGCATGCATGTAAGCACACCCATGTTGTGCAATGCCCTCGGAGCTCAGAAAAAGGTATCAGATACCTTGGAAATGGAGTTACAGATGGTTGTAAACCTCCATGTGGGTACTGGGAATTGAACCCTGGTCCACTGCAAGAGCAGCCAGGGCTCTTAACTGCTGAGTCGTTCCTCCAGTCCTCAGTCTGTTTGTGAAGAGTTCGCCCTACTGCTTTCAATCCTGGTTGTACCAGTTTGCATTCCCATCAGGAGTGAATGAGCATTACCTTTTCCCCATATCCTCCCCAGCATTTTGTATAAATTGTTCTCTTGATTGTAGTCAATCTGACTGAGGGAAGATGGAATCCTAAAATGATTTTAATTTGCATTTCCCTGATTGCTAAGGATTTTGAACACTTTTTAAGGTATGTCTTAGCCATCTTTATTTCTTCACATGAGAACTCTCTGTTCAGGTCCTTAGCTCATCTTTTTATTGAGTCATTTGTTTTCTTGATTCTTTGTTTTTTGAATTCTTTATATATTATGGATATCAATCCTCTATCAGATGTGTAGCTGGTAAAGATTTTCTCCAACTCTGTGGGTTTTCTCTTCACTTCCTTGATTGTTTCTTTTGCTGTACAGAAGCTTTGTAGTTTAATGAGTTCCCAATTGTTGATTCTTCATCTTGATGCCTGAGCAACTGATGTCCAATTTAGAGAGTCCTTTCCTACACCTATGTCTTACTGTAGGGCACTGCCTATGTTTTCTTCTATCAGTCAGAGTTTCAGGTTTCACATTGAGGTCTTCAATCCATTTAGGTTGACTTTTGTGCAGAGTGAAAGATAGGGGTCTAGCTTCATTCTTCTACAGGTGGAGATCTGGTTTTGCCACCACCATTTGTTGAAGATGCTGTCTTTTCTTCAGTGTGTGTTCTTAGCACATTTGTCAAATATCAGGTGGCTGAAATTGCATGTACTCATATTTGGGGCTTCAATTATGTTTCATTGACCTGTGTGTCTGTTTTTGTGCCAGTACCATGATGTTTTTATGACTATAGCTCTATAATATAGTTTGAGATCTGGTATGATACCCACCTACCCCCCGAGCATTGCTCTTTGTGCTCAGTATTGCTTTGGCTATCTGGGGTCTTTTGTGATTCCATAAGAATTTTAGGAATTTTTTTTCTAATTCTGTGGCCAATGTCATGGGGATTTTGATTGCATTGTAACAACATATTGCTTTTGGTAGGATGGTCATTTTCACAATATTATTTCTTCCAATCCATGAGCATGGGAGGTCCTTCTATTTGATGTCTTCCTCAATCATTGTCTTCAAAGATTTAAATTTTTCATTGTGGAAATCTTTAATGTATTTTTCAAGTTTGTTGATCTAAATATTTTATTTTTTAAGGCTATTGTGAATGGGAGTGTTTCTATGTACTCTTTCTCCAATTACTTGCTATTGGTAATGGAAAGGCTACTGATTTGTAGCTTGATTTTGTAACCTGCCACTTTTCTGAAAGTATTAATCATTTCTAGGAGCTTTCTGGTGGAATTTTTGGGACCTTTTAAATATAATATCATATCATCTGGAAACGGGGATAACTTGACCTCTTCTTTTCCAATTAGTACTCCTTTAATTAGGACTCTTCTCTAGTAAGATTTTCAAGTTCTATATTGAAAAGGAGTAGAGATAGTGGACAGCCTTGTCTGGTTCCTTATTTTAATGGGAATGCTTCCAGTTTTTCTTCATTTAGAATAATGTTGGCCCTTTGTTTGTTGTATATAGCTTTAATTATGTTGAGGTATGTTCCCTCCAGTCCAGTTCACTCCAGGCCTTTTAATGTGAATGCATGTTAGATTTTGTCAAAGGCCTTTTCTGCACCTACTGAGATGACCATGTGATGTTTATCTTTGAAACCATTAATATTATTTATTACATTTATTGGCTTACATATATTGAAACATCCCTGCATCTCTGGAATAAAGCTGACTTGATCATGGTAAATGAACTTTTTGATGTGTGTCTGCATATGGTTTGTAAGTATTCTGTTGAGATTACATTTATGGTAAAGACATGGATCTGTAACTTTCTTTTCTGGATGTGTCCTTACCTGGATTCTCCCTCTGTTTAAATCTTTTTGAATAATTTAAGTAGTCTTCTTTAAATGTCTGGTAGAATTCTGCTGTGAATCCATCTGGGCTTGGGCTTTTTTTTGTCAGGAGGTTTTGTATTATTGTTTCAATTTCCCTATTTATTATGAGTCTGATTTAAACTGTTGGATCTCTTCTTCTTGATTTAGGCTTGGTGGTTTCCATGAATTTAGATATTCATCCATTTCTTTTAGGTTTTCAAATTTAAGAAAGTATAGGTTTGTAAAGTATTCCATTATAATATTCTGGGTCATTTTGGTGTCCATTGTGATGTTTCCCATCTCTGATTTTGTTGATTTGAATTATCTCCTTCCCTCTTTTGGTTAGCTGGGCTAAGGGTCAGCATGGAGATCTGCATGGCTGCTCTGTGGGTCCTTAAACATTAGGTCATACTTAGAAAGGGAAGGGGCTAAACTGCATAGATGAAACTTGATAACAGATAAAAGTACTGAGTGAAAAAGAGGAAAAGAGTAGCTGCCTGCCAAGAGCCACCTTGGTACGGCCAGTTAGGCCCTGGTATTGCCATGAACTGGATCCTTTCTCATAACTATGACATGGTATTCTCTTGCACATAAACAATTTCATCAAACATCAGCATAAAACAAGACTGTTCCGCCACTTTGATAAAGTAAGACTAATAAGCCTACTCAATTTTTCTAAGAAGAGACTGAAGGCAGAGTCACTATACAAACCACTAAGTCCCAAGCATCCTCTTTCATGACTAACACGAGTAACTGTTGCTCTGTTATCAGTGACAGCTTTATTCTTGCTTAGCCTAGCATACCTGCTGGAAAGTCACAGTATTTTGTCAATACAAATGAAGCATTGGAAACTTAATTGTGAATGCATAAGTGTACGTGGGTCTTCATAGGAGGTGTTCAGATCATGAGAGCTCCATCCTCATGAGTGGGTTAATGCTGAATATAAAAGTGAGTGAAGTGGCCAATCTGTCCTTGAACTCTACCTCTCTCAGTCTCTTGCTCTTCTGCCATCTGCCATTATGATGAAAGAAGAGTCTCATCAGATATGACCACTAAGTCTCCAGAACTATGAGCCACACAAGGTTCTGTTCATTATAAACCGCACAGTCCCTCTAAATCAGCATAACACAGACTAAGGCAACACCCATTCCTGGAATAACTGCCACCTTCTGATAGTATCCAATACAGAGCACAGTTTCACTTTCTTAAACTCCTTCTAAAAGCACAACTCTTCCTAAAACCATCTAACATGGCCCAGATCCTCTAGCAAGTTGATTCCGATACCTTGTGACTGAGAAATCTTAGTTCCCATGGTGCATATTTTTCCCTCTCATGCAAAACCAAGTAGCAGTTGCAGCTTTTTGGTTGCAAATGTGTTCCTGGTGCTCTTTGATCATTGACAGGGGAAAGTTATGGGTTCAACCTGAGAGTTTTTCAGTGGACAGGAGATATTAGACAGGATGGAGTTGAAGGCAGCTGTGGTACTTTGATTGCTGACATTGAGGATGCAAGAAAAACCTCAGTTTGGTTCAAATCTATAAAGCTCAACTTGATCATGATTAAGATAAGCAGATGTGGTTAAATGTTGCTCATTAATGTCCTTGAACTACTATACAATATTTTCTTCAAATACATTTATTCTTAGAATAATTTAAAAGCATGACCACGAAGATATGATGATGTACGCCTGTAATTCCAGCATGCAATGTCTTATATAGCCCAGGCAGAATTGGGAGTAAGTTCAAGTTCAGCATGGGCTATATAAGATTCAGTTTCAAAAGCAAAAATGAATGAAATAAAATAATATAGTAATAAGTTAATAAAATTGTACAAACATGTAACTTACAGGCAGAGGGACAGATTTTATTTCTTCCATTCTAAAGGTTCTCCAGTCCCCATTTCTATAATACATGTGGAATAAATATTACTTGATTTGTTTCAATGTATATCAATATGCAAAGCATACTTTGATGAAAGTTTGGGATGGCAATCATAAGGAGATTAAAAAAATAAATTGGAGGACTGGAGAGATGGCTCGGCGGTTAAGAACACTGACAGTTCTTGCAGAAGGTCTAGGCTTGAATCCCAGTACCCACATGGCAGCTAACAACTGTCCGTAATTCCAGTCCCAGGGGATCTGACAGCCTCTTCCATCCTCCGCAGGCATTGCATGACATGCGTGCACTTACCTACATGCAGGCAATACATACACATAAAATAAAAATAATAAATAAAATATTTAAAACAAAAATTGGAAGGCCTAGGCTGACAGAAAACTATGGCCAGTTTCATCCAACTTAACTCTTACTTGTCTGTAAGTAACCTTCAAATTCCCATGTTGCTCATTCCATTTCCTTCCTTCCCCACTTGCTAATTAATGAATTAAATAAATGGAAAATAAGCTAAGCTTAGCTATAATCTTTTTCCTTTTTAAAAATTGCTTCACTGGGGCCTCTGCTCCTTTCCTGAGGCCCCATCTAGAAAAAAACAAAAAAAAAAAGGTAAATTCCTTTGAGAAAAAAATGTATTTCTCAATGTCATGGTGTCCAGAAGACAATTTCCTCCCCTTGTTCCTGGGCATTACTATTGCTTGCATTATCCTTAAGACAGTACACACCATGTACAATCCTGGCTCTTAAACTGAATGATTCAAGTTGTTCATTGAAATGTCTCCCCATATGATGTTTTAAACATTGAGATGGTAAAGTCTTTCAGATTTGAACTAGGTGCATTCCTCATTTCTTTCAATAAAACAGAAAACTTTCGATGAAAAGATGGAATTATGTCAAGAACAGATTATTTTTACTCAAAAAACCTGGAATAGATTGCACATATATCCCTCTTTTTTAACATCCAAGCCATTTAAAATTGACCTTGAATTTCTTTCTTTTTTTCTTTCTTTTTGTAAGGGTCTTCCTAGTCCCAGCCTATCTAGAATGGAAGTCTCTATTTGGACCAGTTTAGCCTTGATCTCACAGAGATCCATGAGATGGAATTAAAGGCATATACCACTATACCTGGCATGAATTTCTTTTTTAATTCACACTGATTATGAACTAAGAAATGAAGACATCAAATACATGACTAGGATAGGACAATGTTCAGGAAACAGACTTGTTCTTAACGTAGTCACTTCTTGACCTAAAACCTGGTAAGTTCTGTAATTTTTCAATCCTTCATTAATCATGTTTTCCTTCTTGCTGGAGCAAACATATAGCCATAGAGAGTAAATATTCATTTAAAGAAGTTATTTTTTATCATTATTCTGATTTTCAGACTTCCTAGAAACCTCAAAGAAGAAAATAAATAGTTCTTATCGAAGTTCTTAAAACTGTATCATATCACTGTAAGCAACAAGGTCCATCCAGGTGTAATATGAAAAGACACACGTCAGTTTCTCTCAGGTGAACTCAATGTTTAGATTACCACGAGCTGATGTGAACAGGCTATCAAAACAGAACTCCTTCCCTCTTTGGGCTCTGAATTTGAATCAGAGAACACCAAAAGCCACCAGAGCAGGACATGATAATCATTTGTGATAATAGTTTGTGAATGCATGTCCTAAGGTGACAGTATCAAACAAAATGTTTTCTGGCACAGAAAGGAAGGCGTCTGAGTATCCAGCCGGCCACTCTTTCCAGCCAACTAGTCCAGCCTTGGACGATAAAAGAAAAATGAGGAAGAACCCAAAAGAGGAATGTTTTTGGAAGCCCTTGTCAAGAAACTCCAATGGACTCTCATATGAACATTTGGAAACTGCCCTATTCTGACTTTTTTCTAGTTCCCTGTCTAGAACTTGTAATACTAATTACTCTTGCCTTTACTTCTCCTTCACATCTCCTATTCATAATTCAAGGACTTTCTTTTCCCCTTAGAGACAAGAGTTATGCAATTTGGGAGTCTTTTAGGTGGACCCACTGAAGGGGTACTCCAATTGCCTCACCCTGAGTCCCTGTTCAGCATGGAAGAAGCCAGAGCGGTCTGTGTCCCTGTTCCCCATTGGTAATTTGGGTAACCTCTTCAGAGGATGGCGTGATAAGAATAGGAGGTAGGAACTGGCTAGGCAGTTAGGGTAAAAAGACCCCAAAGAAATGGCTAAAAGTCAAAATGTCCTTGGGCCTGTTAGCAACACACTCTGTTCCAAAGGCCAAAAATATCAAAATGTCAAAAGTATTTGGGAGCTTGTATGTAATCCTTAAAAGATTTTAGGGTTACCTCTTCAGAGATGAGAATGTTGGAGAGGAGGGAGTGGGCATGGATTTGATCAAAACACCTTCTACACATGTTTGAAATTCTCAATAAAGTTTTTGTACAAGTTAAAAAAAAAAAGAAAGGTAGGCAAATGAAGTAGGTTTCCTTTTGTACGGGCATACAGAATGGATTAATTCATAGAACAAAGTGAATAGAGATTATTAATGATCACTAATGGAGAGCTGTTGTTTAAGAAAGACAGAACTTGGGTTTTGGATGATGTGCATGCACTACAAATGCAGACTAGTATGGCTTTCCCCGGCTCCTCACTTCACATCCATGTCAGGTTTGGGAGTCCAAAGCAGATCTGAGCTACTAGAGGAAAAATGTTAAACTTTTAGATGAGAAACTGAGATAAGTGAGAACAATCTGTGAGATGAGGCTGAGACATTGCCCAACAGGTAGAAAAGCATACGTCTCGAGAATGAGCATACAGAAGCATTGTGGGAATGAGGAGGCTTACTTTGTGTTCTGTGGATTATGGCTTGTACAACAAACTCATCACACAACTGTTTCTTTACAATCTGATTTCCCAAATAACAGCAAAATGCGTCTATTAGGGATAATATTTAACTGATGTTAAAAACAGTACCAAAACTGATAATGTCACATTGTGCAGTATGAATTACTGTAATTCTCCCAAGTCTCACACTATAGTCAACCTATATTAAGGACAGGTATCTGCAGATTCATTTAACCTCAGATTGCTAACTTTAGGAAAGAAATTTTAAAAAACCACTGAGTATGAACAAAACTTATAGGGTCATTATTTTTCCTTTTTATTCCCCCAAACTATACAACAAGGTATTTGCATTATAGTAGGTATGCTAAGTAATCTAGAGGTGGTTTACAGTATGCAGGAAGATGAATATGTTATATGAAAATACTATAGCACTTTGTGTAGGGACTTGAAAATCCATGAATGGTCCTGAGACATGTCTCCCTGTACATTCCAAGTGCCTGATATATTAGCACAGATTTAGTCCAAGAAAATGACCTGATTTCCTTTTGTTATTATGGATATGTAATTTGTTCTCTATAGTCTGTTCAATGGTCATGTGTTGCTTACATCATTAGAAAATGTGACAATATTATAATATGAAAGAATATTTCCCTATTACAAAGAAGATGTGATTAGGAAAGTTGAATTAACAGGGATGAGTTATACAGAGCAATCATGACCAACAGATTCTATTCCCTCATTAGGAAAAGTAACTCATGTTTTTTGATGAAAACCTCGAGCCACTGGAAGATCAAGAATTGTGTTCATATCATTGAATATAGATTGATTCACAAAGTTAATTCTTTAAGAACCAATTGATTTGTAGCTATGATGAAAACAGATCTGGCTGATCTAACAGTGACCCAAGCCTATCATGATAAATCAGTGAGGTTAGCATGTTTTCTGAATTGTAAATTCCAACAGGAGCAGTGGACATCATCTAGAGGCCTCAGTAGCCTCTGTTCTTAGAAATTCCATCCATCATTTGGGCTTCACAGGCCTCCTTACTTTGGACAATGCTTTAGTGCAAAGACATCCCTAACTGTCCAGCTGAGATTGTCTGCTAATTAATTTTTTTCTATTATAATAATTAAGGACCTTTAAAAGTCGTGATTTCTTCTTTTTAATTAGATCCAATGATTAGAAAGCATTTTATATTACATAGCACTTGGCTCTAATTGCTTCCATTCCTTACTTTCTTTAATTAATTTTTGTGAAATGATAAAGAAGTTTTTGGCCTTTGGGCCTTTGTGAAAGTGTATACGAGGGCTTGTGCTTGTTTGAAAACACACGTGCATCTGGGAGTGCTACTGACTCACTGATTTACGGAAGAGCAATCTTGAGACAAGAAGCAATGTACACAATAGAAATATTTTCGCCACATCTTTTCAGTCATGGATTTAAGGCATATCTTTAGTCACTTCTTCAACAGGACTTGACTTGATGCTCTGAGCATTTGAAAGCTAAAGATTTATAAAGCATTTTGATGTCTTCTGCCACCTTCCTCTGCCCCATATATTGAGAACAGCTTACCAATTTGTAGGCTTGTGACTTGGGACTTTGAAATGCCACAGAACTCAGATCACACTTGGCTGATCACTGTCAGTTCTTCCTACTCTAAGAGAGATACTGATTTGGGTGCTTACACTG
The DNA here is from genome assembly GCF_000622305.1 of Nannospalax galili. Taxonomy (NCBI): domain Eukaryota; kingdom Metazoa; phylum Chordata; class Mammalia; order Rodentia; family Spalacidae; genus Nannospalax; species Nannospalax galili. Next base: position 1,681,295 of record NW_008336930.1, read on the forward strand.
CCTCAGGGCAACATCTCCTATTTGCCTCTTCATTCTCACCTTCACCAGAGATCTCTTGTGGTTTTTCTCACAGAACTTTTAAGTTCACATGTCTTCAGTGAACTTAATTTCCAGCACTGTTTAAGAAGAATTATTTTGGCTCTTGGAAAACGTCTTTTCACATTATTTGTATAATGGCATGCTAGTAAGAAAAGAAAATAGCCTTTTCAACAATCACCATGGGCAACTCAAAAGTAGTAGCTATCTCCCCTTTCTATCCTGTAGAGTCACCAATTGCTCATTCTGAACATTTTTGCACTTGACATATCCTTGTATTGTAATAAGCATGTTTTATTTATTTGTACCTTGTCATTTAAAGTAGATGGAAAATTTCTCAAAGGAGGGACCCGTATCTGCATATATGTCTATCACAGGGGTGCTCAAGGATTACTTGCTCAAAACACTAAGCAAAGATTTAATAGTCTCATGATTGATGATAGGACTATAAAACAACAATCTCTTCCAAAGTATATAAATATTTCAAAAGTCTATATTATACTTATTCCATTTGAGAAATAGTCTTAGTGGCATTTCAAAAAGTTTTCATACATATATGATTAACAGTGACCTGAGTTTAGAGCTGTGCTGTTCCAAGTGTGTTCTTCAGATCAATAACATTAGGACCCCATGAGATATGTCAGCAGTGACAAAGTTTGGCCCTCAGTCAAGCCCTCTGAATTATAATAGACAGTTTATCAAGATGTGTGACAACTAGTAAAGTGGACTCACAGAAGTTCCAATAGCAGTACACGAATACGGTGAATCTATTCCGTGCTTTCTTTTGTTCTAAAAATATTTTCCTTGTTCATTTCATCACCTTGAAGAAAATATTTTCAAAGAACCAAGATTTTGTTTTTGAGACAGGAATTGATTTCGGACTTTGTTTTTGAAATCTTTTTTTCTTATTTCTTCTCTTTTGAGTAACAAAGTCAACCCTTTCTGACCCCAGAGTAGTCAATCCTTATGGTGTCGTAGATAATAACTTGAACATTTTTGGAGCTCAGCCTGACCATTTCAACACCAATTTCCCTTTATTAGACCCAGACATTACTAAGAGTGTTCAAGCACTCTTAAAACACATTAATTTTACAAAATAATGGGTTTTGTTATGATGTTGTATGCATGTACATAGCATGCTTTGATCATATACATCCCCTATAACCCACATGTATTTCCCTTCCCCTTCATCATCTTCACTTTTGCTGATAAAGTGACCTTTTAATGACCTTTTCTTCCCTTAGATTAGACAGATGAGAAGAAATATGTGGTACTTGTTTTTCTTGGGCTTGATTATTTTCTTTAACATGATCTCCAGTTCCACCCATTTTCCTACAGATGACATGTTTTAATTATCCTTTGTGGCTGAATAAAACTCTACACACCACACTTTCTTCATTCATTTATCTTCTGAGTGCACTTGTGCTGATCTTATGCCTTGTCACTTATTAATGGTGTTGCTATTAACATGAGAACTCAGGTATCTATCTCTATTGCTGCAGACTGATTATATGGATATATACAGAGGAATACTATGACTGGACCATAAGAAATTCCACTTTAACTTTTCTGAGGGCTGTCCATATCGATTTATTTCCTTGTTAAATGCACTAGGGCACATTCTCACCTACCATCTAGAACAGTTCCTTTTCCCTATATCCCAGAAGGATTTGTAGGGCTTTATGTATGTGCATGTTCATGTGTTTGTCAATAATTATGAATGCACATCACAGCATGCATGTGGATGTCAAAGGACAACTTCAAATATTGGTCCTTGACTTAGACCTTGTTTGAGACAAAGTCTCTAGTTCACTGCTGCATATGGCAGGCTAGCTGGCCTGTGAGCCTCCAGGGATTCTTGTGTCTCTGCTTCCCACCTAGCTGTAGAAGTGCTGGAATTACAGACCCATGCTACTACAGCTGGCTTTACATGGGTTCTGGGGATCCAAACTCGGGTCCTCACACTTGGACAGTAAGTGCTTTACGTACTCAGTCATGTCCCTAGTACTTTATTGTTTTCTTAATGATAGCTCTTTTGACTGATATGAGATGAAACCTTGTAGCTAAAATTTCTTCTGGGAGACACAATGTCCATTCTGCTGCTCCCTTGGTCCCAATGACAAACTGAGGTACAATTTCCAGAAACTGCAGTTCTAGGAAACAAGTGAGTTTATTGGACTTACTTACAGAGTAGTGGGTGAGGGTTTTACTTACAAGAGTGTGGGTGCTCCCCCTACTAAGGTTGCACTGGAAAAGTCTCCATCTAGGCATGGATGGGGACTTCCCCACAGCCTTGCAAAATGGGGAGAGGTTCTCTATACCTTCCTCCACTTGCATACCCTCAGTTCCTCCTTCTCCTAAGGCTGACTCTCCCTACCTTCCTTCTTACAGAGCTTCAATAGTCAACAAGTTTGTGATGATCCTAAGCAAGCAGGTGCAGCCAAGCTTAGGAAGGAGGTGTCTATGTCTTTCCAAGCTTGCCAGTGGGAAGACAGTCCTGCACAATAAACCCAAACACAGCTTTGATTGCTATCTCCTGATAAGGACATTAAACACTTTTTTTCAAGTATTTATTGGAAATTTGTACTACTTTCTAAAAGTGCCTGTCCGGTTCAATGGCCTATTTGGTGATTAGATCATCTATTCTTTTGTTTCATATTTTGAGTTCTTTGTAGAGTCTATATATTAATCCTCAATGAAAGTGAATAGCTAGAAAAGATTTTTCTCCCATTTGTTACTACCAGGCTGTTTCTACACTGTGTTGATTTTTGTTTATGCTGTACAGAATTTTTTTAATTATGTAATCCTATTTGCTATTTCTTACCATGATTTCTGAGCTACTGGAGTTCTGTTCAGAAAGACATTGCTTATGCCTATGTCCTGAAGATCTTCTCCAACATTTCCCTGTAGTACTTTCAAAGTTTTACATCTTACGTGTAGGTCCTTGATCTACTTTAAGTTGAATTCTGTGCAGGATAAGATACGATAATTGCCTTTATTCTTCTGTATGTAGATAGTTTACTCAGCAGTATTTCTTAAAAAGAGAAAGTTTCTCCAACTTATGATTTTGATACTTCGAGAAGAATCAGAAGTCTGTAGCTGAAGAGGTTTATTTCTGTGTCTCTTATTCCACTGGGCTGGATATCTGCTTTGTATCAATAATATGTTCTTTCTCTTCCTAGGGTTCTGTAGGATAATTAAAAGTCAGGTGTTGTAATATCACTAGACTTGCAATTCTTTTCAGAGTTGCTTTGGCGATACAGGATTTCTTGTACTTTCATATGAATTTGAGAGATATATTTTCTAGTTTTGTGAAGCCAGGCATTGGAATTTTCATGGGAATTTCATTTAATCTACAGATTGTTTTTGATAGTATGGCTATTTGTACAATATTCATTCTGCCAAATCATGAACACGGGGTATATTCCCACCTCCTACTGCCATCTTCATTCCTTTCTTCAGTGTTTCATAATGTTCACTATACAAGACTTTATCCTTTTCAGTTTATTCCTATGTAACTTTTGAGTAACAGTGTGAATGGGATTCTTTTTTCCTCTTTCTTTCTCGGTGAATTTGTTATTGATGCATACAAAAGCTAGATTTGATCTGTTCTTTCTTCCTACTACTTTGCTGAAAGTTATTAAAGATCTAGTTGTTTGGGGATAGAGAGATGGCTCAGTGGTTAAGAGCACTGGATGTTCTTGTAGAGGATCTGACACCCACTTGACAGCTAACAATCATCTATAACTCCAGTTGCAGGGGATCCAACACCCTTTTCTGACCCCCACGGATATTGCACGACATGGGTGCACTTATATGCATGCAGGCAATACACTCATACACATAAAATTTTTTTTAATGTTTAAAAAAGAAATGGGTTGGTCTCAAAGTACTCTTTTATTATGTTTAAGAAACGAAGATTTACATGTATTAATGAGTTACAGATTCTTATTAGCTGCACTATAACTATGTATTTTGTTTACCATCCCTTTGTGATAAAGCATTTAAAAGAATTAAGATATTTGGACGTCTTCATTGAAACTTTGTTTGTCTTATCTTGAGCACAAAAACCAATCATTCTAATGCAACTGTATTGGTTCATTTATGTTGCTATAAAAACTCCAGGAACTAGGTAACTATAAATAACATAAACTTAGAGTCTGGGAAATTGAAGATAAAGGATCAGCAGATTTGTCATCTACTATCAGAAATTGTTTTCAAGATGACAATTTTTTTGTTGTGTCCTTCAGAGGGACCCTGTATCCTCACAAGTGGGCTTAACTAGGTCCTGTAATGATGTTTATAAGGTATTAACACAGTACACGATATTGAGCCCTAACACTTGTGTACTAGGGAGAAGTTTCTGCATGAATTTTAGAGATAAAGAAGCATTCAAGCCATAGCAGAAAGTATAAACTGTTTTAATGGCAATAGTCTAATATGACTATTTTTTTCTTTTATAGAATAGTGGCACTCACAACCTGATTTGTTGGTTTTTAAAACTTCCTCATTGTCTATAATCATAGCTAGCACTTTCTCCACATAGATTCTGTACCACACAATACTGTTTGCATATATTAGATAATTTACCCCTTTAAGCATTCAGATGTGGTAAGAATTAATGTCCTGTTTACATTGCCAATTAGATTCAGAGAGACCTAATAAACTTTAATAAACTCCTAATAATTACACCTCTCCTAAGTGTGTCACAAGGTCTAGACTCAATTTACCTCATTTCAGACTCCTACACCTTTAGCTCCTCTATGCCATTTTCCTTTAAAAAAAAGTAATAAGGCTTTTACTCCATCATCTGACACTCTTCATAGTATAACTTGATATCATCTCAGCTGATAGAGATGATCTCTGCCTTGTATTGTATTACTAATGGTGTTTAACATTTGTGCTATTCCCTTGCCTTTAAATTCATTACCCATGGGATAAATGCTCAAAAGGTCCATGACCCTTGAAAGTCAACACCTATGCTAGATTTTCTGTAAGTTTCATCCAAATTAAGCTCTTTCCATTTTTTTTTCTTGGCATACTTCTACAAACTTATGTTGTAAATTTCCTGAGAGTAGAGAGCCCCATAGATACCTTTTTAGTAGAATTGAATTCAATCTATTTTCTTGAAACTTTAGTTTCTAATAGAGTCTAACTGGATAAATACAGTTTAGCAGTTAAAAAGTGACCTTAATATGTTTGTTTCTATAAACTAGAAAATGGAAATAAAACGTGATATTTTTACCTCTTTCCAAACATTAAAACAAAACAAAAATTCATGTTTGATGGAGTTGCCACTACTTTTGAAGACTTTTTTTCACAGCCATGAAATTTTACTAGGAAAATTTTTCCCTTGAAGTGAAAAAAATTATTTTGTATGATCCTTCTCCTTAACTAGAAATCAGAAGAGCAAATCGATACATAGAAATGGAAGAAGGTGGCCATGGGGCTTCCCCTGAGGAATTGCATGATAGTGGAGCAGTGTGTGCCATGGACCCTTGCAACTTTATGAAAGCTATGTGGCCCCAGTTACTTTTGATTTATAATAGAAACAAGGTCATCCTTGCAATAAAAAAATAAAGAAACCAAGGTCTATATTTTCAGACCCTGAGATACAATTTGTCTTGGAGATCAATGACAGTTTTATTCTCTAGAGAGATGAACTACCCTTTTCTGTTGTAAAATTATTTTTTAAACTTTATGTTGTTGCTAAAAAAAAATAGTAGAGCCAGAGGAGTAATAAAATACGTCAATAATAGAAAAGCAGAAAAGCGATGTATTTGAACGTCAGATTGTATAACTGTTTTCTTCTTCCAAACTAAAGATTTCTATGAATCTAATTTTCAAATAGGGAGGGCTGAATGAGAAAGTGGCCTAGATTCTGGGTTGCTGATGCAATAAAAATAATTGGAGGTGTTCTGAGGGTCATCTAAGGCATGAGAAGGTAGGAGATGAGATCAGAAATATTTGGGAAGTCAGTTCAGAGAGTAAGAAAGAGATGAAGCAAATATGAGAAATCCTTGACGACCTCCAGATGGTTATAGAGTACAAAGAAGTCCAGAAGGAACAGTAAGTGAAAGTTCCAATAGGAAAGGTATTGCTCAGTATCACATATTGCTACTGGGTTTCAAACTTTACCATCTTATTTAGAAACCAGGCAAACAGTCATTTTGTTACTTGTTTCTCAAAAATATCTTTCTGTGTCAGTCTCTAAAGTTATTTGATCATAGCCACGTGCCAGAAGATCCTCCCACTAGAAACATATGTAATTGCTACTCAGAACAAGCAACAATATCCAAGCTCCACACTCCCACAAACCTATGAAAACTATAACCATACATCTGTCTTCTTATGCTGTTTACATCCTGGTAGTTGTTGATTCAAAAAGTCTTTGGAGTTCATTGTGGAAGAGGAAGTGGGAAGATGATAAAAGCCTAGGTAGGATGTACATGACTATATGGAAACAGGGTCTACAGCCTCCTGGGACCTTGCTCATATGAACCTACAACAATGGTGTCAGCATGCACAAGACAGATGCAAACTCAAGCAGACAAAAACCCAGCATAGAACTGGGGAAATGGGTAGCTGACCCAAACATTAGTCAAAGAAATACTGACAGCTGATTACTGCCAGGTTAGAAAGAGTTGATGTTCTTTAAGGGAGAGACTCTAGATAGGCTGACTAAACCCTAGTGGATGAACTTGTACTGAGGGATATCTGGGTACACTAACTTGGCTTGAAAGGTCTTAATATATATGACAGAATATATGAAATCCTTGGGAGGATGCAGATGGGAAAGGGAGTATAAAGATGACTAAGATGTTTTGTATGAAATGCACAGAATTTCAATAAAAATATACATAAAACTTCCTTCTAGCTGGGTGTGGTGGTGCACGCCTTTAATCCCAGCACTAGGGAGGCAGAGGCAGGCAGACCTCTGTGAGTTCAAGGCCAGCCTGGACTACATAGTGAGCTCCAGGCCACCTGGTGCTAGAGGGAGTTTTTTGTTTCAAAAAGACCAATAAATGAATAAATAAAAGTTCCTTCTACAAAGTGACTAGGATGAGGATCTTGCTACAACTTTAAAAATCTTTGTATTAGAAAATTCACATGGAAGTTCAGTCCCCAAAGTCATAGGTTAGTGGTATTAGGATGGCATAACTTAATCTGATCATGCTGTGTTGAGATGGAGCCTTTGGGAAACCACTAAGATTACATAACATCATCAAGATGGACCTCCATTGCTGAATCTTGCTACCTTTATAAACCAAAGGACAGAGACATGCTCACAGACAGAAATGTGTGATCTTTGCTTCTTATGCTATAATGGGACTCTGTCAACTAGATGTGACACCTGGACCTTGAACTTCCAGACTATGAACTATAAAAGAATCTTATATTTATAAAGTCAGCTCACCTCTGATATTTTGTTACAGTAGTGAAAAATATATTAGTGTAGGTGTTGGAGAGATGGCAGCATATAAATGACTGTAATTCTACCTCCAAGAACTCCAACACCTTCTCCTGGCTTCTGCAGGTTCCTGCACCCACATACATATACCCACACACAGACCATACAGACACACAAAGACCCACACCCCCCCACACCCACACCCCCCCACACACACATACACACAATTAAAAATAAAATATATCCCACTTTTTTGCAATGGGTTTATCATCAGAATGCAAATGTTGTGGGAAAACCATTGCTAACTCAAAATCAAAATGGGAAAGGAAAAGATTCACATCAACATCATGGTCATTGGACACAGAGAAGCTGTCAAGTATACCTGTACTAGCCATCTGATCTACAAATGTGGTGGGTTCTGTTGGGGACCCCTGCTGTGAAATCGTAGTCTCTCCATGTCCGGGTGGCCCACAGGCTCGGTTTCATATGCAAATGACTCCTTTCAGCAGAGTACCTGGCATCTTCCTAACTCTCCTTTGAAGTAGCTGCCATAGAAAACATGGCCTCTGGCTCTGGAAATACCATGCTTTCCTGTGTGATTTTTCAAGCAATCTGACAGTCTGGCAGCCTGACGGGAGCCCATTTCCACATGCAAATGAGGCATCCCCAAAATACCTATCAGCTATAGCTTTTACCACTGCCCCTACAGTATAAAAATATCCCAGTCTTCTCTCAATAATAGAGAGCTGGATCACTAGGAGCTAGGAGCTGAACACTTAATAAAAGCTGTAACACAGACTAAGCAGAGTCCTGCGTCTTACTACTGGTGATCCAGCCTCTCCGGGGGGCAGCATTCCTCCGTCACTGACTCACGGATCCCAGCTACAGCCACCTCGCACTATTCCTGCGTGTTCCAGCGGCCGGTGGAACTCGCATACTGAGGAAGGTGCATGGGTGAAATCAGGGGGGAGACACGGCTGAGCAAAGCCTCAGCAGCAGGGACTTTCAACACCGAATCGGCAGACAGTGATGCACGGCCAGAGAAGCAGACCCGCCTGTGGCCAGATCCGCCATTGCTTCCAGGACGCGTCACGGTGGAGAAGCCTGCGGGACCCGCGCTGTGACTCTCCAGGTGTGCGCGGGGACCCCGAGATACCAGCGCACCTCACACCTGGCGCCCAGCGTGCCCCATACCTGGTGCCCAACGTGAGAGCCTCTGAACCTCGTGCCAGCTAGGAGCTAGTGCCCACAGAAATGCAGGATTCGTGAGTATCCCTCCCCCTCAGGAGGGTAACAAAAATCTCTTCTAAACTTCCTCCTTTTCTTTTCTGGTCTGAAGTTCTCACGTGGGACCGCTAGGAATAGAGAAACAACTGACGCTTTCTGGCCAGGGCTACCCCCTGGTGTTAGCTGAAGGTTTGTGTTAACAAAATTGGTTCCACTGAGCCATTCTACAGCCAGAAGAAGTGCAAGGGAATTGTTAAAGAAGTCAGTATATACATTAAAACAATTGGCTACACAGTAGCATTTGTACCAATTTCTGGTTGGAATGGTGATGATGTGCTGGAGCCAAGTACTAACATAATGTGTGTCAAAGGAGGAAAAGTCACCTATAAGGATGATAGTGACAGTGGAACCACACTGCTGGAAATTTTGAATTGTGTCCTACCACCAAAATGACCAACCAATAGGCCTTTGTGATTGCCCATTCAAGTTGTCTAAAGAACTGGTGATATATGCGATGTGCTGGAGCCAAGTACTAACATAATGTGGGTCAAAGGAGGAAAAGTCACCTATAAGGATGATAGTGACAGTGGAACCACGCTGCTGGAAATTTTGAATTGTGTCCTACCACCAAAATGACCAACCAATAGGCCTTTGTGATTGCCCATTCAAGTTGTCTAAAGAACTGGTGATATATGCACGTCACAAGTGAAGTAAAGTCTGTTGAAATGCACCTGAGGCTTTGAGTGAAGCTCTTCCTGGGGACAATGTAGGCCTCAATATAAAGAATGTGTCTATCAAAGTTGTTCAACATGGCAATGTTGTTGGTGACAGTAAAGATGGCCCTCTAATGGAAATAGCTGGCTTGACTTCTCAGGTGATTATCCAGAACCATCCAGGCCAAATTAGTGCTGACCATACCCCTGTGCTGGATTGTTATACAGTTCACATAGCTTTCAAGTTTGCTGAGCTTAAAGAAAAGATTGATCACCATTCTGGAAAGAAGCTGGAAATGACCCTAAACTGGTGATACAGCCATTGTTGATATGGTTCCAGACAAGTCCAAGTGTGTTGAGAGCTTCTCTGATTATCTTCTTCACGATTGCTTTGCTTTTCATGAAATGAAGCAGACAGTTGCTGTGGGTGTCATTAAAACTGTGGACAAGAATAATGTTGGAGCTGGAAAGGTCACCAACTCTGCCCAGAAAGCTCAGAAGACTAAGTGAATATATACCCTAATACCTGCCACCCCAATCTTAAACAGTGGTGAAAGATTGGTTTCAAAATTGTTTGTCTCAATTGGCCATTCAAGTTTAATAGTAAAAAACTACTTAATGATAACAATGCATGGTAAAACTTTCAGAGGGAACATGTGGACCATTGTGCATGCGTGTGTGTAGGTGGGGGGTGGGAGGGCAGTTTTAGGTTATTAGATTTTAAAATAATTAATTTTTAATGGAAAGGATTGCACCAAAAATCTGTCCCAGAATTTTGAGTTTCATAAAAACAAATTTAATGAGAATAAAATTAAATAAATTTCTAAAACCATACTAATATAGGTATATAACACTGAATTTTCATGGTGAAATACATGTATGACTGACTATGATCAAATATGAAGTGTATGGAATGCACCATAAATCTCTTTGGTCTTCTTTATCTTCACTAAAGGGAGTTCTACTATCATGCCCTCCATAGTCCATCCTTTCCTTCAAATAAAACATCATTCACTTATTTAAACAATAAAAGATCTATGAATGAAAATCAGAGAAATATCTATGCAGTACTTTCCCAAGGATCTCTCTTGACTGGTCCTAAGACCAGTTCATAGGCATGAACTTGCATGCCTATAAGTGTGTGGTAAGCCTCTAACAAATGTTTATTGAGTTTAAGAGAATATTTTTAGAAAGTTCCCGGAGTTCTTTGGTGCCACAAACTGGAGTTGTACAATCTCATTTAAATTTAGAGAGATGCTGGCAGGAGAGTGGTTAAGAGCACTGGTTGCTCTTGTAGAGGATCTGGGTTCAAATCCCAACACCCACGTGGCAGCTAACAATCATCCATAGCACCAATTCCAGGGGATCCAATGCCCTCTTCTGACCCCAATGGGCATTGCATGACATATGTGCCTTTACATACATTCAGGCAATACATTCATACATATAAAATTAAAAGAAAAGATTTTAAATTTAGTAACATATTTTACTTTTCCCATTGGGTAACGAGAAAAATAATTTATATAATCCAGAGAATTCTACTCAATAAACACATTGCTAATGTGTGCAAGCATGAGGGAGGAAATGAGATATGAAAATGCTCTACTCCCAACACAGTTTAATCCTTGCAGATGTTCATACTGAGTTCAGTTCATGGGACTCACTGTACATGTTACTCACACACTGTAGCTCCCTGATAGTGGTCAGCACCACTATCTTCAGTTTGCGTTCAATGAACAGGAAGCAAGGTCTGTTTCAGCATTTGAGAGAAAGTAGCTATGTTGGATCTGAGAACTTCAGTATCAATTTCTAACATGGTACATGAATGTTGCCATAGAAATTTTTGCATCTATGTCACCAAGAATATATTCAAGAAAAACTCACCAAATCATGATGCCAAGCACTCTAATGACCACAGTGGTTAGAAGTTAGGGGCAAATAATGGTAATTCAGCCATGCATGATTTTTAAGTTCAACAAACGTCTTTATACTATAGCCCCCACAGAAGATCCAACTCTATCATATTTGAGACATTCTTGTAAATGCAAGCTTTGAAGTCTATATGTTAGTATGTGGATTCTTATTTCAATTATAATTCAATTTAAATATTCCCAGCATAGCGTTGTAGACTGAACTAGTCACACAAATCCTGCTGTCCTTATCTGCAGAACCAAAATGCTGGACATTTTGATCACTAATGTCCCTTCCAGTGATCGCTTTCTCATTCTGAATAATTAAATCACATTGCACATGTGGAATAATCTAATGAGAGGGGATTCATTTGAAATTTCATTATGAAAATCAGAGCTAGAAAGCCAGTGTGTGACATGGAGAATAGTCATACAGAGTTAAGCCTAGAGCTGGCTGAGCAAATCATTAAGATTAATGCCAATGAGGTTTGATTTTATGAGTTGTCCCTTGACAGCAGATTTTAAATAAAAGCATAGGACTAACAGCTCAGGTCTGATTCAGCGCATAGTTAGCAAATAAATACCTTTATTAAATTAGCCTTCATCAAAATCCTCTTCTCTGTGAGATTAGCCTTTGCAATAATTTCTGATTAAAAACAAACAGCTGCCATTTACAGCCAAGGACATAATTTGAAGATGTACTGGAAAAGTAACTATTTAAACCACTATTATACATTGGAACACTTTATTAGACACATTTGAAATCCCACTCACAGTAAATACCAAAGGAAAATAAAAATAAATTTAATTTCTGATTATTTTCTCTAGAAGTATTAGGAACTCAACCTTACCAGGCCTATGGTAAAATATGGGTTTGTTCATTTCTTTCTTTCTTTCTTTTCTTTTTTTAATTTAATTTTATTAGCACTATTATAACACTTTATTAGACACATTTGAAATCCCACTCACAGTAAATACCAAAGGAAAATAAAAATAAATTTAATTTCTGATTATTTTCTCTAGAAGTATTAGGAACTCAACCTTACCAGGCCTATGGCCTATGG
>NW_008336930.1:1695021-1710190 GCF_000622305.1 Nannospalax galili
TATTTCATTCATTATTTTTATTTTTACGCTTTTTAATTGAATTTCTATGTATTTCATATGGAACATCTCAATGGATCTTAATAATTTTATACCCTCTTCTCCACTGGCACCCTCCCTTAGTCCCCCCACTGCAATTCATACATTCTATCATTTGTGTTAAGGTCTATTGTGTCAAGTTAGTCCCCAGACATTCCTCAGTGCAATTTCAAACTTTACCCACCCAAGGCTCAGGAATCATTAGAGAAGAGGGGGTGGAAAAATTGTAAGAGCCAGGGAGGAAATGCATGACCATATGGGAATAGAGTCCTATAAGCTCCTGGGACCCTGCTCATTTGAACCTACAGCAATGGTGTCAGCATGCACAAGACCTATGCAAACTCAAGCAGATAAAATCCCAGCATAGAACTGGAGAAATGGAGAGCAGACCTCAATCTTAGCTGAAGAAATTATTTTATGTGTGTATGAGTATATTGCCTGCATGTATGTGCATTCATATTGTGCAATTCCCACTAAGGTCAGGAGAGGGTGTCAGATTCCCATGGAATTAGAGTTACAGACAGTTGTTAGCCACCTTGTGGGTGCTGGGGATTGTACCTTGGTCCTCTATAACAGCAGACAGTGCTCTTAACTGCTGAGCCATCACTGCAGCCCCAAGGCTATGAACTCTTAAAGTCCACCCCTCTAAATGATCCACGACCCTTCAACAGTTCCACCTAATGATGCAATGTTCAAATACTTAAGCCTGTGGGGGTGTAAGGTCAAATTCACTGCTGGAAGGCGTTCCCTCCTCCCACCATCCTTACAACAACCTGAGGCAAGAATTCTCCAAAACTGCCATTTGGAAAATCCCAATGCGTTTATTGGACTTACTTACTGAGCTTTGGTTGCTGGTCTACTTACAGAAATGTGTCAAGCCCCCTCCCCCCCCATTTACATCTATGCTGGGAAGTCCACACTTAAACATAGAGTGACTTCCTGACAGCCACACAAAATGGTGAGAGGCCTGCCTCAGGGCATTCTCAGCTTATAGATCCTTATCCTCTCCCCCTCATGCAGCTAAGGTCAACTGATTGGGTGGGAGGAGTGACTGACTTCCCTTCCTGGACTCCTTAGAAGGAGCATTGAAAGGAGGACTATCACTTGCTGCCATAGTGGTCAGAGGAACTTCCAGGCAACACTCCACCCCTTCCTCAGCGTCTTACAGTCTTTCTGCCCAACTCTTCCACAAAAGTCCCCGAGCCTTAGAGGTGGTGATAGGTGTGGGATGATCTTCCTCCCATGGTGTCAAGGCACTGGACTTTCAGGTCTCTTCATCATCTGTTTGTCCCATGACTCATGTCTCATGTCCCATGGCTCATTTTAGTGGTTTTCCATCTACTATAAAACCACAAATAGCAAGAAGCAAGAACATGTAAATAGCAACTGCTAAAATAACTTAACCTATGGACATAAACACAAATCCTTGGATGATACTTTAGCAGGTGCTTCGCATCCATCTAACAGAACAATGGCAGTGGCTTCCCCACTGGGGCCTATAACCTCCTCCACCACAGAGGGTTGGCCTGGTCTACAATACCAGATGTGTGCTCCATCCCTGGGAGCATGTATTGGGTCCAATTGAAAGTTTGCTAGTTGTACATACACTAGACATACCACTATTGCACCAGGAGGAGCATCTCACTTCACATGTTGATGGTGCAGCATGTGGGGTCCCTCATTGAAAAGGATGATAGGGGAAAATAATCCCCCAGCCATCTGCATAGCATCTTCTGGCAATATGAAAGCCACCCATCCAATGGCAAGGAGTTTCCAGCTTAGTCCAATCTTGATTTCTTCTTCTCCCGTGCTCACATCATGAGGTGCCTTCAGCAATAGGTCTTACCATCCACTTCGGGTGTGCAACCAACATTATTGGCAATGGCCTTTATTGTTTTGGTGATATCTGGGGCCCCTTTGGCCAACAGCTCATAGGGCAGCAACCCACCCCCGGTACTGGTGGCTTCTGGAAGGGCTCCTCCCCTCCCAAACCCCCATAGCATTCCTTCTGCACTTAAGGCTTTTAACTGTTCCTTTAGCAACCCAATTTGTCTTTCAATTAACTCTGCTCCTTTAGGATTGTAGGGAAGGTGGAAATACCATTGAACCTGATTATTTTCAGCCCAGGCATGTACATCAGTACTTGTGAAATGAGTGCCTTCGTTGCTATCAATCTACTATGTGTTCCCAAACATGACACTAAGTTGGATAAGGCCCTTAATAGCCTTACCTGTCACTCTCTTGCAAGGAAAGGCCTGCATAAGGCCTGTGGCAGTGTCCACACAAGTGAGAGCATACTTGCACCCTTCACTGATTGGCAGAGGCCTTATGTAATCTACTTGCCAGAGTCTTATGGGGGAAGCTACCTTATGCACGTGTTTCATCAATGGCATCCATCCATCCTTGGGGGCCATAACCAGGAACACACTTCACAGACCTGAACTGCCTGGTGGATGTCAGAGTATTTTACTGGAACACCAGTGGCTTTGACTATTCTTCATCCTGTGTTGGCTCCACTGTGACCAGACTTGATATGAATCAAGTGAGCTGCTTCTGGGGGAATCTGTGTGCAGACAGCCCTTACCTTGGTAAGAGCATCAGCTTCCTGCTTCCTGGGGGGAACTCACCAGGCAGTGGGCAGCCACATGGTAAATCACCAAGGGCACTAGCTCCTGCTGCATCGTACTATACATTTCCTTCCATGTCTGTTGTCTTCATAGTGGCCGTCCCATCACCTGCCAGTTTTCTTTCTCCCATTGGGCCATCCATAAGGTTAAGCCTTTCAACAGAGCCCAAGTGTCAGTACAAATGGTTACTGGCCAAAACTCCCATGTTATTAGTAACCATACAGCTTTTATTTCAGACCATTGACTGCTCTCTCCTCCCCTTTCCAGCCACATAGTGTCAGTGTTCATTGGTATTGTCACTGCTACCCATTCTTGTCTGGCACCCCTGCTGGTGCAATCAGTATAGGAGGCATCAGCTGGAATTGGGGGTGCCCCTTCTAGCACTTGGTCAGGTCTTGCTGGAGGGTCAACTATAGGAGGTGAAAGGAGAGATTCTGTGCCTTGAAATGACACTGGCCCTGGTACTGCCTGCATGGCATTCATGATCTGGGTTGCTGATCCCACCTCTTACTATTGTAAATATGTATGCCATCTTTGTAGCATTTTGTTTTATGCTACCCCTGACAGGGGCTTGGCTAGCAGTCCCTCCACCCATCCTTTTATGTGATATACAATTTTTACAGTAACAGAGGTGGGACCTATAATGGATTCTGACTATTGCAATGTTTTGTACACATCCAGCAGTTGCTGTTCTAGAGCCGAGTACCACAACTCTGCCCCTTTCCATGATTGGGACCAGAATCCAAGTGGGAGGGTCTGCTCTTGCTGTTGCCACACTCCCCACCCATAGACCTCATGGCTCTTGGTGACTTCCAAGAGGAAGGGACACCAAGGTATTGGGGCACACAACTGTTTTAGCTTACCAAACCAGTACCTTGGCTTGCTCAAAAGCCTCTTGGGCCTTTACATTTCAATCCCATGTAGCACCTCTCTTTATTAGTTTATACAGGGGTCAGGTGACCTGTTGTGGGTTCTTCTCAGGCCAGCTGTGAAGAACCTGTCACTCACTCTGGAGTAGCTGAAGAAACAGACAAATCCAGGGGCCTACTTACCAAACAAACCGAGGTTCTGGGTGTCGCCAACACCATGGGCAGGGGTCCCTGTTCAGGCGCCAGGAGTTGCGGGTCCTCCTCAGGCCAGCTGTGAAGAACCTGACCTGGATCGGGTCCCCTGCCAATTAGGGGGGCAAGAGGTGCGGAGTCAACACACAGACACCAGGAGCCAGGTAGAAGCAAGCACTAGGCGAGGTGCTGCAGGCTCGTTTAATGCAGGAGGGGGCAGGCCTTATATTTCCCTTTTCTCTGCCCCCAAGTCCCTTTAGTCAGCGTATCATTTTCTGATTGGTCGATGCCACACAGTCTGTCAGCAGTCACTGGGCTCACGAGCATGGTACGGAGGTGTGGGCTTCTTTTGGCGGGCTATTTGTGGACCAAGAAGTGAAGTGAATCTCACTAAATCCCAGGGCTCTGAGTCCATGCCATCTTTGGAGGCCTCCTGCTACAGTGACCTGGACAAGGTGAGGTATAAAAATACACCAATATCCTAGAAGCCCCCCAAAATATCTGTAACTGTTTGGCATTTATTGGTACAGATTGTTGTAAGAGTTTTTCAACCTCCACACTGGGTATCATGTAAGTTCTACTTGACCATAAAACTCCTAAGAATTTTACCATTGTACTGGCCCTTGTACCTTGTGCAGGTTGATTTCCCATCCTCATTCCTTCAGTGCACTTGCATGTCCCCCAAATGAGCTTCCAAATCTGTAAGGCACTCAGAATTTAGCTTTATGTCATCTATGTAGTGGAGCTTACTTACAGAGAGGAGGGCAGGGTAACAGGGCCAGGTTCCAGGCCATCATCCCATGACAAACTGTGGGGCTGTGGAGATAACCTTGGGGAAGTACTCTGAAGGTCCATTGTCAACCATTCCCCTTGAATGCAAACTAGTCTTGGGATTCAGCAGCTAGGGAAATACTAAAGAATGCATTAGCAAGGTCCACTGCACCATGGAAGGACCCCATTTCCTGCACCAGCTGTTCAGTTAGAAGTGCAATGTTGGGCACAGCTGCATGAATGGGAGGCACTACCTTATTTAGCTCCCTGTAATCTACAGTCATTCTTCAGGAGCCATCTAGCTTCCTGATAGGCCAAATGAGGCTATTGAAAGGGCTCAGGGCTGGGCAGAAAATCTCTACCCATTCTAGTTCCTGGTTGGTTTCTGTAATTTCGTCTTAACCCCCAGGCAGCCAATACTCTTTGATATTCACCACCCTCTGTGTGGTGGGCCGTTTGACTGGATCTCACCTTGCCCACCCCCAAGTAACCACTTTTACTGTTTGTACCCTCAGCAGAAACTCTCCCATGGTAGTATGTAGGGTGTGACCTAGTAGGGCATCCACCCCTAGAATGTTCTCTTGCAAGGGAAAGATGCACACCTTGTACTCCTGGGGGAAATAACTGCCCATTTCCAGAATGAATCTAGTCCACTTTACCCTTATGATTTTATATACATACCCATCCACAGCCATCCATTGGCCCTGGTGTTTTGGGGGGTTGCCATGAATTAATGTACACTCTGCTCCAGTATTCACTAGGACCCATGTGTTTTGTATATTAGTGGGTGACCAATAAATCCTCAATTCAACATGTAGCCTTCAGTCACCCAGTACGGCCCTCAGCTATGGGCAACCTTAGCCACTCCTTCAAGGAAGTGGCTGGGGAAGGGCATCCCATCCCATAAGGCTGCCTTCCACTGGAGCAGGTGGTGCAGTTGGAGTCACCTGCACCTCCTGGTCCCCAGTTTCTCTTACTCCTGTGGTGAATTGCTGGTCTGGTCTTAAAACTCTCCAGCACAGCGTGGTTGCCTGTCATTTTTGTTTCTAGCAACTCCTGCTCTGCCCCAATTAATCTGTATCCATACTCATAAGGCACCCTTTTACCGAGTTCCTGCCCTTTTCCCTTATGTCTACTTGCTTTAGCACCTTGCGAACCCTGTTACATCTTGGTCTAAATCATTTAAATTCCCTAAGGCCTCTCTTGCCTCATACAGGTCGTACCTGATCATAGGGCTCAGCACTGCCACCAAAGCTCCATACTAGTCTCCTGGGCTTTGCTAAATCCGTTTCTCTCTTAAGTCTCTGGTAAAAACAGTCCTGTCTATGTCAGTGAACTGGGCATCAAGCACAGTTTCCCTTACACCCAGTTCCCTCAACAGGGCCTGTCCTTTCTCTATGGTTTTCCAGTCTCTGGTATTCATGGGAACCTCAGATGGGGATAACCATGTGTCCCTAATGGCTCATATGAGCCTTAGATTGTGAAGTCTTTGTCTCAAAGAGGGATGAGTGGTGATATTGCTCAACTTCTCCACTTCTGTTGAACTTAAAATAATTCCATCTGCCCCCATGTCCAATAGCTTCACAAGCCAGGTGGCTAGGGGCTCCTTCATTGCTTGTTTGAATGTCTTTCCTAGTTCCAACAGCTCCAATGCTGAGTATTCTCTGATTACCATGATCTCCTGCACCGAGCTATTGTTAAGACCTCCATCAACATGCTGAACCATGGATTTTCCCTTTCTTTGAATTAAAGGGAAGACCCGAGAGGCATCTCCCACTATCTCTAGGTCACTTCCTTCTTCATCACTACCTGATTCTTTCCAGGGGTTCCATGTTTTAGGGTCCCAGGATGGGCCTTGTATTATTATCAGTCTGATCTGGGCTTTTTTTTTCCCCCTTTTGACCTCCTGGACGTAAAAAACAGCAGGCCAACACCTTCATCTCCTTTTCTCTCTTATCTAATTTACTGGCAAGGTCAGAGGCCAGTACAGATGAGGCCAGCCTCATATCCCTCTCTCACTCTAATTCTTCTCTAACAACTTCAATTTCCCTCCAGGTTAAGGCCTCTGCTTGGGATAGATTTCTTTTTTAAAAATTTTTAAAAATTTTTGCTAACTTTAAAAAAAGTTATTTAGAATTTCATGCATCATATACGGTGTTTTGATCAAATCCATGCCCACTTACTTCCCTCCAGCTCCTCCCATATCTCCCCATCACTTTTTCTGACAACTTCATGTATTCTCTTTCTTTCTTTTTCTTTCTTTCTTTCTTTCTTTCTTTCTTTCTTTCTTTCTTTCTTTCTTTCTTCATGGGGCTTTTTGTTACTCTAACATTCACCCCTCTGAAGAGGTAACCCAAAAATCTTTTAGGGATGAGATAAATGTTCCCAAATTGACATTTTTGGCCTTTGGAACAGAGTATGTTGCTAAAAGGCCCAAGGAAATTTTGACTTTTAGCCAAGAAACTGGCTACTTTTCTTTGGGGTCTTTTTACCCTAACTGCCTAGCCATTACTACCTCCTATTCTTATCACACCTTCTTCTGAAGAGGCTACCAAAATTGCTGGTAGGGAATCAGGATGTGCACCATTCTGGCTTATTCCATGCTGAACAGGGATGTGGGATGAAGCAATTTCTTATTACTGATAATAGTGACCAAGAGGGTTCTGCAGCCTCTTGTTGACATTTCTGTCCCTGGTATGCTACACTCAGAGCTTGCAAAATCTGTTCTAGACCATCTGCTGTTTTCAAGGCATCTCCATGCTCACATGGTAGCCCACTCTGGTCAAGCAGGCATGCCACCCTGTACCATTTACAAGATGGCTGCCACCCTGGGATTTGCTCCATTGACCTCTTCTGCTTACGTGGCCTCACCCTAGTTACATATCTTACTGTCCACTGCATTAACTACACCACTGCAGCTACCCCAACCAAACCTATGGGGATGGCCCACCAGGTTACATTGCCTACACTCTCCCCTTACCCAAATTTCTTTGGTTGTTGGTCTTTTTAACCTGTATCAGGGGCATCACCATTGCTCTTCTCAAAATCATCCTCAGTTTTGTCATATCCTGCTGGCTATGCCAATTGTAAGGTCAAATTCACTGCTGGAAGGTGCACTTGGCATCCAGTTCCCTCCTCCCTTATGACTGTCCTTACAACAACTTGAGGCAAGAATTCTCGATAACCACCATTTGGAAAATCCTAATGAGTTTATTGGGCTTACTAAGCTTAGGATTCTGGTTTACTTACAGAAGAGTGGGCAACCCACCCCATTTACATCTGTGCTGCAAAGTCCATACTCAAACATAGATCCTGTGACTTTCCAACAGCCACACAAATGGTGAGAGGCCTGCCTCGTGGCATTCTCAGCTTATATATCCTTAAGGTCAACTGACTGGGTGGGAGGGGTAACTGGCTTCCCCATCCTGACTCCTTCCAAAGAGTGTGGGAAGGAGGTGGAACTATAGTTTGCCACCATAGTGGTCAAAGGAACTTGCAGGTTATGAGGATACATCATCTATACATCTTTTTCAAACCACCACAGACTATTGCTATTTCTTATGAATTAAATGTGAGGATGGTGAAAACCTGAAGAAGCCTGGATTATAACACATTACAAAATAATATCAACCATAAACCATCATACCAACACAGAACTGCCATATTTTTACCTAGTAGAGAAATGACTGTTAACCTTGCTATCTGATAATGCAGCTTGATTATTCAAATATATCAGCTAAAATCCCTAAACAGCTAGATATGGCTTTTTCCTAGACATTGCTATTAGGGTATACAAAAGAAATTCTGTAAGTTATGTCTAGATTCATGGGTTTAAGACCTCCTCAGAGAGTTTTATAATCAAGTTTGGGAGGATGAAGGAGCATGGGAAATGAGATCCCACTGTGCAGGGCGGTATAGGAATCGGGGATGGTTTTCCATGTGTCTCAAATGGCAGAGAACTGAAGCTCTGAAGAAGACTGGCAGCTAAAACCGAGACAATTTTGTGATTATTATAATATGCATGTTCCCTTAATGAAAACTTCGATGGTCACCTGAACTGATGGTCAAAGTCAAGATGGAAATAACTTAGTGGAAAGTGCTAGAGCTGATAGATAGTAAAACAAGCATGGCCCTATGCCAACTCTGCTATATCCTGACATCACAGACACCCTGTAGACAGTAGACACATTCCCTGAAGGAAAGACATGGACTAGGTGATCCCTGAACACTTTGATCCCTGAACACACATTTGTGTGTGTGTGTGTGTGCATGTGTGTGCCTATGTCTTTGTGTACATGCTCATGTGTTTGTGCACCTATGTGTGAAGGTACATATGAATATGTGTGCATATGTGTAGAGATCAGAGAATGAGATTAGGAGTCTTCCTCAATAACACTCCACCTAAATTTTTTTTCTTTTTTGTTTTTCTTCCCACCCTAATTTTTAAGGCAGGGTCTCTAACTGAACCTGGAGTTCACTGATTAGGCTACACTGGATGGCCAGCAAACACCAGCTGTCCTCTAGATGTTGCATCCCCAGTGCTGAGATTTCCTATGTGCCTGACATTTTACATGGGTGCTAAAGATCCAAACTCAGGTTCTCATACTTACATCACAAGCACTTTACTGACTTGAATCATCTCCCTAGACAGATGAAATTAGAATCCTTAATGGGCATTACATTCTAGAACATTAAAATTCTGAAATCCAAAAATATTTCTATTCTTGCATTTCTTTATTTGTGGAAATTGGGTGGAAAATGTTTATATTGATCAGTTACATAATTATTGATTGTAAGCATTTCATCTTTGTGTGATGTTGGGAATACAGAATCTGTTAAATTACTTCATTTTGCAGAATGTGATATGTGAGCAAAAGTCTGCTAAATAATTTTTCCAAGTAAATTTTTAATTTATCCCCTTCCTATTTTAAATATGAAGAAATTGTTCACATTTTCTATTAATATCCCCTAAGCTATAAACAAACTCATTCTTTGAATATGAATATCCCTTAGTTGAACCTATTTTATAAGTGACAATATTGGATGAAATTTCCATCCATTGCAAAGCTATTTAAACAGTATTTTGCAGTTGACAAAAAATTTTAATATGTTATTATTTAGAGATAACTTTCCAATTTCCATTTTGAGCATAGATTGCATTGCATGTATTTTTTATTGAGCATGATCTTTTAGGATTTATCATGTGCTAGGTGCTGGACTATCATTGAACAGAGAGCAGAGAATAAAACCATTGGGTTTTCACTGTTTAAACAGAAAAGTAATGCATGAAGAGGGAATAATTATTTAAGATGGGGCCTGAAGATTAAATTGCTTTAGCCTGGTCATTAGAGTGAAAGGTGGGTGGGAAGTGGAAGGGAAAATATATATATTTGAATACAGTTGAAGCATTAGAAAAAACTGCAGGATTCCTTTTTGAGAATGGCTAGAACATAGGGAAAAGAAGGGCGATGGAAAATAAAGATGAAAAGTATGTTTGCATTAATGCTGGTGTTAAGAGCCACAACTCCCTAGAAGGAACCTATGGGGGAAACTAAAGATCATTTGCCCAGAAAGTGATATAGAAAGGAGAGCCCAGATTCACCCACATTTGGGAATTTGCAGTCCCATTGAGGTGAGTTACCTCTAGAGAACTTTCCTCCCTTAAACCTCTGAGAAGAAACTATCAAAGAGATCTGAGAGGCGTGATTGCCCACTTTTATGTTTACCTATCTTGTAATTAAAACTTTTTATTACATTTATTTAGTTAGTTACTTGTGAGTGTGTGTGTGTGTGTGTGTGTGTACATGTCAAGGCATGCATTGGTGGCCAGAGAATAACTTGTAGAAATCGGTGTTTTCCTTTCACCATGTAAGTCTTAAGGATCACACACAGGTCCTCTGTCTTGGTGGCAAATGCCTTGATCCATTGAACCATCTTCAGCCTTGTTTGTATCTCTTAACAATTATTTAGAACATTGTCATAAATTTTATTGGTTTGTCTAAAGATCTACCATTTGTATATTTTTGAAAAGAACTTTTCCCCTGTTCCTAATTCTTAATATTAGCCTGGAAATCCTTTCATAAAGGAATGATCAGTTGAGATAAACTAGGAAAAAATATTGATTTGTCATCCCTCATTCCTACAACACACACTACTTTGCTTCAGAAAGAAGGCCAGAGTGCAACTTCAAAGATAAGGGATGATTGCTAGGTGCAAGCCTCTCAAATAAGAAAAATTAATTCAGTTAATTAATTAATCATTTTTATCTTCCTAAAGTAAAAGAATTTGAAGTAATTCAAATTATCTGTGAGATAGAAAACCTACAGAAATTCAAAGAAGTAAGAATGTACCTTGGGGGGTGGTCCCATTCCTCTCATTGTAGACACTAATTCATCATGATAGGATTGTGACTAAGTTCTACTGGTAATTCTAGAAAAGAAGACTGACTAAACAATCCATGATAGAAGACAGTATCTGGACTTATGAACAATCATACTGCAAAATAATTCCTTGAAATTTCTAACATAGAAGGGAGCTCTATATTGACTGAATTTAAACCACAACTAACTTAGAGGGACTAGTCATTTCCTACATACATGTGAAAAGGGTTAACACCACCATACTTAGAAACAGTCTTACTTCTTATTATGGTTTGAATCTGAAATGAGCCCTACAGGCTTATGTTCTGGATTCTTTTTGCCAGTGGTTGCACTGTTTGGGAGTGGGCCTTCAGGAGGCAGGGTCTGACTAGTAGAAGTAGGTCCTAAAGGCATGCTTTTGCCAGCCCAGTCCCTGGTTCTAGCGGCCATCTGCTCCCTAACCCCATTGCTATGAGGATAGCCACATACACTCTTGCCACCACAAATGAAACTGATCCTACCGTCATGCTTCCTGGCCATAATGGACTGAAATTTCCCTGAAACTGAAAACTCAAATCACCTTTGCTTCCATGTGTTCTTTCTATCAAGTATTTTGGTCACAGAAATGAAAAACAGCAATGAAAACACTCCCTGTCAAGGAAGACAGATGAAAGGGGAAAAAATGGTATAGAAGTCTAGAGTTCACAAGATATTTACAACCACGGACTACAACATCTTAATCAACTGCATCCCTAAACAGTAACACTTCAAGAAAAGCAACTGCCTCAACTGTTCACAATTGAAAACTTAGACTTACAGGGACAAGAAAACTAGAAAATGCTCTCCACAAGACCTACAAACCTTTCTCCTAAAAATCATAAGTAATATGCATACAGTTTATAAGGAACTAGAAGAAAAATGTTCAGAGTTTCCCAATACAAATCATAAATGTTTTAAGAAATAGAAATGGTAATTGCCTTGAATTAACCATTATACACTGTAAAATGCATTGAATTACAAACTGTATTCCATAAATATGTGTACACATCATTGAAATACTTCTTTAAAGAAAAATAAAATTAGAAATAAAAATAGAATAAACAGAATATTTTAAATGTAGACCAGTTAATTTTCAAGCAATATTCTCAGGTAATTTCAACAGTTGCCATTAAAGCTTTATTGTCTCTTTTGTAAATGACTTGAATCTGAAATAAATAAGACATAATAAAATGCAACCAAAGAGGAAAGTAACTGGTTCAGAAGAACTCCAACCAGTGACTGAATATAGTCAAACATCCTACAAAGCAAACAAGCTAAAATGAAAACAAACATTTGATTTTTCAGTCCAAACAACTGGACTCCCAAATCAAAACAAAATCCGAGAGTTTTCAATTCTTTAAGGAGCAAAGTCTTGTGATTAGAAAGGCATTGGCATATGGCAAACAGAAGTGTTAGAAGAGCCCTATCATTTATTGGTTGAAAAACAAAAGGACAGCTAGGCAAATCTGTTCAATCGCCCTACTCTGAGGGAAATATTGGAACTCAATTCGCATTCTTTCTTTACAACTCTGAAGGGAATTGTTTGCAGTACGAATGAGAAACACACTCAGTTTCTCATGGGTATGGCAGTACTCTGTACACCATCATTTTCCCAGAACAACAGATCAGAGCTCACAGGGCACAAAAACCCTAAGAGGTGGGAATTCTAACAATGCTGAAGCTTTTCCAGGGCCCTGACTTCAAACTGCTTCTTGGGAACTATTGTTAGAAAAATGCTCTTTTTTCTTCCCACACAACTTTCTCAAATTAGATAGGTAAGAATCTACTTTAAAAATGGAACCTCCAGATGAAGTGTAGAACTGAAGAATGATTTTCGGAAGTCTGAAGGAATTTTCCACCCAAGGATATTAAGGTTGGTAAGGATATTAACATACCTTCATTATGAATTATTTTTAAAAATGACACCAATGGATCAGCTGAGGTTCTGAAACTCATTAGGCCAAAGGTTTTGATATTGAGGAAAAAGTAACTGTAATAGCACCTTCAGACTGATTTTTATAAAAATTTGTTTAAATTTCCTGATAGGCTTGCTAAGATTTCAGCCAATGAACATCTTAAGCCAGTCACATTCCATACCTGAATATTCCCATTTACCTATCAACAACAGAAAAAGCACATTTTGCTGCTATAGCTAGCTATTTTTGAATAATGAAAAATACCATGTCCTAAAAAGCTTGACATCTTTTTTGTTCTCAGTTATCTATAAAGCAGAAAAGGCAAGGGGGGGTACTAAAACTTATGTTACCTGAACACTCAGATTGCTTAATCTTCCAGAGCTATAGCTCCTGCTCTGAGCTGCTATGGTTCTAGGCACTTTGCCTTCAAGAGCTTATAGATTCCTATTAAGGTTCAGATAGCCCTGCCCCCTCACCAACAGCATCCCAAGGACTTCTCATGCTCCTGAGAAAAGGGAACTGAGCTGATAAGCACCTTGATCTTTGAAGTCAAGAGAAGCAGACTTTTCTCCACTGTTTGGCCAACACAGCACGCTTCCCCTTTGATCTCTAAAGAGGACAGGTTTTAATAGTCCTGCTCTCCCACTCCCCTGCCACCCAACTTAAAAATATATATATATATCTTCCCACCTTCTGCAGGAAGCAGAAGCCGCCCTTTTAAAAAGACCCCAGCTCAAGACCCGGGCAGACATTTTCCATGCCCGGAAGGGAATCTGTCCCATGTGTTCCTTTGCTAATAAACCCTATTTTGATGGAGTTTTAGCTGTGCCTCGGTGCCTCATCATCCATTCCGCTCATTCTCCGCCAACTTTTTACCTATCAGATGGTGCCAAAACCCTGCCTGGTCCCGCCTGGACTGCTCCAATGCCACTAACTTGGCTTTCAGGTACACTTCTTTTCTCTCTCCTCTTCTCCCCAGCCCCCTGCTTTGCTCTCACCTCTTTCTGGCTCTCCTCACTGTAAACACTCTGCCTTGCCTCCTTCTTTTGATCTCCTTTCCCATTGATTATCACCACTGCCAAACAGCACTGTGGTTGCCATGATGGACCTGCTTTATCCATTCCCTATCTCGGTTCCCCCACAGCCACTCACCACCGGCATCTCACCGCCCGCCCCCTTTGCCTTGGGCTTGCAAGCTCTGCTGTCTTCCATCCTTTTTCCTATCTTTATCCTCTTCCACTGCCTTTCTTCCTCACTTTACTCGGGATGATTTCTGATACTGTTCAATCCAACACATACAAATGCTCTGTATCCTTCTCCTCTCTCTCCCCATCCTATACTAAAGCTTTCTACTCCCTGCTGTGTGCCTGCCTGCCAGCCTGCCATGTGTCTGACCTCCCACGCATGCTTTAAACATGCATGACCCCAAGGCTTTTTTTCCTTCCCGCTGTTCACCCCCTCCAGGCAGCTGCCAAGATTGCCAGCTTGCCTGCCCTGGGGATTTTCTTTAACATTCTAAGAAAATGATAAGTTTCCAGCTGGGCCCATTCTTAAATTCTCTTATAAATTTGGCTAAGAACCCTTTAGGGGACCCTTTCTCCCCATTTTGACCCAACTAGCCTAACCCAGCTGGGCAACTGTCTTGAACCATTTACAGAATTTCAGGCAGCTTGCCCCATTGACAAAGAAAAAACATTTTAAAAGTGTTTTTTTTTCTCTTAAACTTTTTCTCAGACAAAGGGGCTTGAAATTTTGATCTTGGGTCCTCTTGGGCATCAAATAACTGGTACTCAGGCACTTACTTTTCTAACCAGACCTAACCATTTTAAATTTCACTATACATAAAAGGTCACAGGCATTACTCAGGAGAGTCATATGCTTTCAGACCAACGAACAGTGATTCATATGCCCTGTTCCTTCTGCTGCCCTCATGAGTTTCCTTTCCAGCATAGCTTCTGTCTACAAACTAAGAGATCCTGAGAACTTGGCTTTGCATTCACAGCTACAATGGTTGGTGAGAAACATGGATTTCTTTAACTTGCTTTTCTATTTGGGTCATATATATATGACCCATATATATATATACTTTCTTCTTTAATATCAAGCCTAATCTACTGGTACCAGGGGTGCCTACGATTCTCTTACAATTTATTTGTGTTTTTGTTTCTTGATGCTGTTATAGAATAACCAATGCATTTCTAGTTCAAACTAAGGTAATAATGCCAAATCTACGCAATGGGAGTTTAAATTTTAACATCGTTTAGAGCGTTTCTAAAGGGGATTACTTTGAGTTTTAACTTCTATGGTATATTTACTGTTGTTTTTAAAAATGATAGTTCTAAGTTTTACATTGTTTGACA
>NW_008336930.1:1710380-1714383 GCF_000622305.1 Nannospalax galili
TAAAGGGGACTTAAAGTTTTTCTAGCCATTTGCCTTCAAGGTGCAAAGGGAGCTGACACTTTGCGATGACTAGACCTGTGAAGCAGATGAAAATTTGCTGTACTCCAGAGCCAAAACCTTACAAGAGACAAGGTACTACCAACACATAGTTACAGCAATGAGAGGCAAAAAATAATAGTCTATTTAAATGAGAGGCTTGGGATGCCATCTCTACTGGTCTTAACTCCTCCCCTTTCTACATTGTGATTCTAAGCCTGTTTTTCTCTGAAATAGAGTTATTTCCCTCTCTGATATTCAGATGCTCTATGTTTGCTTATGTTCCTGCCCCATCATTCCCTGAGTGCTTTCTAGTTATAATGTCAGGGTAATATTAATTATATTGGTAAATTGTCACATGCTGTTTGCGCTCACTGAGACACTGACTCTGAAGATGGGATTGGCCTTCCCACTTCAGACTTATGCCTATTACCTCAAAATGTGTTCTCCAAGAATTTTCCAGGTTCAAGCTGGCCCCATGACCCTGTGACAAGGAGGAGAACAACAAAACACCCTAAGAGTAAAGGCACTATGCAGTTGAGAACTGCTAAGGTGTAATTTAATTTCAACAGAGGGTATTACTGACTATAATAAAACTAGCTAATGGAATTATTTTCAGTACTATTTACATTTTATTTATTCTAAACCTAATCTGTTAATGTTTACTTTTATCCTTCCTATCTCCTCTGATTTATGTTCTTAGATTGACAAGGTTTTATTAACTTCAGTTATTTAGCTCTTAAAAAGGAAAAAGATGCTACCTCAAATCTATATGGAAACTTAACTCTTTCTTTAGGCCACTAATTACCTATACAAAATGAGATCTAAACTGGTTGGGTAAAATCCTATTTGTTAAATACTATTTTTGTTTTTAGTTTACTTTCATGGTGTTTTAAGATGTATTCATTTGTTTTGTCTACTTCAAAGGTGTTTTAGTTTAAAAATGATCAGCCACATTCTCAACAAAGACTATATAACTAAATATGTATGTATATACAGTCAAATAAATTTATGCTTCTTAAAATTAATTTACTTGGTAACATACTAACTTTTAAGTAAAATCTGATACAAACTAAAAATTCTAAATTAACACCAAAAATTTTTTTCAGGCAAAATATTCTCTCTTTAATCTACAACATGGTTCCTGGTACTAAAATATGTGTTAATTTTAAGTACCTCTCTCTCTATCTCTCTCTCCCTATCTCTCTCTCTCTCTCCCTCCCTCCCTCCCTCCCTCTCTCTCACCACTGCCCCTCTGGGGACCTACCAAACCTCTACTAAACCACCACCCTTCTGAGGCTCATCTTCCCTCATCCTCTACTAAATAAACCTCAGGATCAACTTGTTCCACAAACTTCCCTCCCTTCTGGCTCACTGTTTTTTTTCCACTTTTCTCCCATCCCATTCCTTGTACTTTGTCTCCATCTACTGGCTGGTCGCACCATGCTCTCATTGCAGGGTTTTCCGCTCCTCTTGCTGCCGAAAAATTACACGTGTGTTGGAAACCCCTTTCCTTTCTCTGGACATAGGACTCTATTTCCAGAGATAGGAACACGCACTACTTCCTGTCCAGGACAGGATCTCGCCTTTCCACTCCCTGATGATCTAATTGCGGGATGCCACCTTCTGGGTCTTGGAAATAACTCAAAAATAACTTAAACCTGAGCAACAAATAAAAGGACGCTTTGTTTTGATGCCTGGTTCTCCTTGCTCTCGTTTTGCATGACCGATGCCAAATCCCTTTTCCTCCTACTCCCTCCCGTCTCTCTCTCTCTCTCTCTCTCTCTCTATTCCTCTTCTGCTGCGTTTTCCTGCCCGGACTCATGATCCTGCTTCTATTCCCTATGGAGAGAAGATTTTCTTTGTCTCCCATCTGCTCGGTTCTGTCTCTACCTCCTACCCGCTTGCTCGGTTCTTTCTCTATCTCCTCTTCACTCTGTACTTACTCTGTCACTATGGGAAACACCCACTCAAAGTCTCAAGGTCTCGCATCTCTTGCTTGTCTTCTTAAATCCTTAAAACAACTAGGACTTTCAGATACAATCAGGCCAAAACGCCTGAAGTTCCTGTGTACCACTCCCTGGCCTCAGTACGAGTTAAATAATAACTCTGTTTGGCCAAACACTAAAACCTTAAACTTCAATATTTTGAGAGATTTAAAAAATTTCTGTCATTGTAAAGGCAAACGGTCTGAATTACCATACAGTCAAGCTTCCTTTGATCTCTGTGCTAATCCCTCCCTCTGGGTCCCATGTTCTTACCATCAGGTTCTTCTGACTAAGATAGTTTCATGGGATCCCAACCTACCAGGGGCCTCCCCCCCAAGCCCCCACACCCCTCGACCTCAGCTTTTGATCCTACCATAGCCAATGAACTGCCTCCGATTAGGACCCATCCCCAACCTCCTCCTGCTCCCCAGCCTGAGGCACAGCCAAATCCTCCCAATGCTCTCCCCTTGCTATACTCTCCCTTGTCTCACATTCCAGGGCCCAACCCATCTCTTCTTTCTCCAACTCAAACTCCCTCTCCACACCATGACATTTCCCCTCTCCACTGCCGCTGTAAGTCCATCACCCGCTCTCCTTCCACTAATTCTCCTCTACTTGAGGAAATCCAAAACCTTAAACACCTCCTTGCCAAATATTCCCTAGTCACCCCTAGTCTGGCTTCTAGCTCAAATAACCCATTTATCCCTCCTGTATCTAACTTCTACTTTGATTCCAGACCCCTGCCTCTGATACCCCTCCTATCTCTCCCACTCGAACAGTTATAAAGTCTGAACAGGATTATAGCACAGTTTTCCCTAATTGATTATGCTGGAGGTTGGACATGTCAGTTCGATAATGTTTAACTATGTACCAATTGCCTTTTTCCACCTAAAGCAAGGTTTTGGTAGACCACTGTCTAAACTACATAAGGTAAAAGATTTACCTACAAACTTATAAAACACAATATGTACACGGGTAATATTAACTTATTACATTATCTTATGTATATAATTTAGATTCCATGTTCTTTTATATTACTACACAGTACTTCTGAGTCAAACTACTGCCATCTTCATGACTTCATCTGTGTCCACTAACAAAAACTTATCACAATTAAACTTGTTGACTATCATATTCTTTAATTAAAAGAGGAGGGGAAAACAGGGTCATTGGACCCTCACCTGAGTATCCAGCTGCTCTTCCCAGACAACTGTATGTAATTTGACCCTAATTACATGGTCTCCTGGACTTGGAAAAGACTAAAGTATATTATCTAAAAAAGGCTAGGAAGGCCTGCTCCATGCTGGGTTAAGGCTTACCAATGTAAACACTCTCAGGTCACTCATATACCTCAGCAACCCCTCAGTCATCTCTGTGTACCTCAGCAACCCCTTAGGCATCTCTGTGAGTAAGCTCAGTAAATTCACTGGTTCCCCAGAAAAACTTTAATGTAATCAAACATTGATTTGATACTACAACAAAAAGGGGAAAAACATTGCTTAGTATCCCCAAGAAAAGAAGTCTCACAACAGATAAAAATGTGTTTGCTAATGTTATTGTCTCATGGTTATTAAAAAAGGAAAATGGAAAAGTGGAGGATGTTGGAAGGATATGAGAATGGAGATATTTTTAAAGAAGGATTTATGTATGAAAATTATGATGGCTGGATATTTCCAGAATTGACAGAGAAATGAGAAAGCTGGGCAGGTGATGAAGGTCTGTGTAGGGTTGTTATAACAAGGATGAGACAAGGATAATGTGTAGACAATCTTGAAATTTCTAAGGTCTCAGCTTAGTCAACTAGTCTAAGGATGTCTAGTCAAGGTTTATTTAAGGATGTTTCCCAAGCTCTACCTACATAGCACATGGTAATTAATGTACCAGGTTGGTGTAACCAACCTTGTTGGATGTTTAATAACCAGACTTAAGGCCTATATTAATCTGGTCAGAGGGACTTAAAGGGACAAACTTTTGTTCCT
>NW_008336930.1:1714450-1716555 GCF_000622305.1 Nannospalax galili
TTGGTGAGTCACCTGTCTTCTTGTTCAGGTAGGCCACGGAGACCCCAGAAGAGGGACTTGAACCAGTTTCCAGTCTGCAAAGAGGAGGGTCAACACAGAGAAAACATTTCCTCCATGCTTCCAACCAAAGCCCTGGTCAAGCAGGACCTCTTGACTTATCTTCATGTAGATGGAACTGGTAAAGAAAAGCCTGAGGAGCCAGGGGCTCCCCCCAAGCCCATGTGGCCCCTGAGGACCAAGTCCTCATACGACCTTAAGAGTAAAAATAAATTGGTTTATTTGGGCCAACAGCATGGTCTTAAACACCCAAAAGGAAAGTATAACCAAAATTAAAGTCATCAGTATATTTTAAGGGTTCAAGGGATTACACAACCCAGACATGTTCCTATGTTATTTAGATAATTATCTCTCACTGATTATTTTCTTCCTAATAAGATGTTGCTCAGATGTAAGAGTTCAAATCTTGGTCTACAATACTGTAGCACCCACTTACAGCTAAGAGAGGCAACCCACTACTGTTCTAGCCTAAAAAAATAAAATGATGGCTAAATTTGTTTTCTCTCCCTATCTAGAAGCCTTTGAGAAGTAACTGACACTGATTCTAGCCACTCCAACAGCTAAAAAGTACCTGAAAACAAATCCTGAGTCCATCAC
Organism: Nannospalax galili; assembly: GCF_000622305.1. Taxonomy (NCBI): domain Eukaryota; kingdom Metazoa; phylum Chordata; class Mammalia; order Rodentia; family Spalacidae; genus Nannospalax; species Nannospalax galili. The sequence goes on from NW_008336930.1 coordinate 1,715,105, forward strand.
TCTCAAGTTCAGCCCTGGCAGGTGGAAAAAAAAAATGAAAAAAGAGCTATTACCTTGGTGCTAACCATTGCTCCTTACCTCTTCAGATATTTTCAGGACCAAATCGAAAAACTAACTCTTACTAATTTTAATCAGTTGTTACTTTCCTTCCCTCCACATGTACATAAGTGCCTGTCAACCATCGAGGCCCCTGTTGAGATGCATGAAGAGGGAACCCCTGCTGTCTGACCGACCCCTAATCCAGCCCCCCCCATGTCAACCCTGTCCAGCAGGAAGTAGCAAGATGACAATGGCACCTCCTATCCTATAACACAAAAGGCTGGAATGTTAAGTTTCAGATAGCCCTGCCCCCTCACCAACAGGATCCCAAGGAATTCTCATGCTCCTGAGAAAAGGGAACCTAGCTGATAAGCACCTTGGTCTTTGAAGTCAAGAGAAGCAGACTTTTCTCCACTGTTTGGCCAACACAGCAGGCTTCCCCTTTGATCTCTAAAGAGAACAGGTTTTAAGAGTCCTTCTCTCCCACTTCCCCCCACCCAACTTAAAAAAAAAATACGTCTTCCCACCTTCTGCCTCCCTTTTTAAAAAAACCCCAGCTCAAGACCCGGGCAGACATTTTCCCTGCCTGTAAGGGAATCTGCTCCATGTGTTTCTTTACTAATAAACCCTATTTTGATAGAGTTTTAGCTGTGCCTCTGCGCCTCATCATCCATTCGCTCCTTCTCCACCAACTTTTTACCTATCAACAACCATCTGTAACTCAAGTTCCAGGGGATCCAACACCCTCTTCTGACTTGTGAGGGTACTGCACAACATGGGTACACTTACATACATGCAGACAATATACTCATACAAATAAAAGATTAATTTTTTTTTTAAAGGTATTGATGGGGCTAGAGAGATGGCTCCACGGTTAAGAGCACTGGCTACTCTTGCAGAGGACCCCAGTTTGATTCCCAGAGACCACATGGCAACTAACAACTGTAACTCCAGTTCCAAGGGATGACATTGAGATGTTTTCACATGCATTTTAATCTCTATATACATGACTATTACTGGTCACAGTCACCCACCTTCTGAGCTCCTCGGCATCTGAGCATGAATACAAACTCATCAGGTAGACAGCCTTCCTCTCCCACTAGAGCCTCCATACTCTGCTATCCCTGCCACTGTCCACTGTGCTGTCAGCACCCCCATCCATTCCCCCATCTGCCCTTCTGGTAAATCTAGTCAGCCAGAGGTCCCTGTTCCAGGAGGATCAGCTGTTCCTTATCTATGGCAATCCATTGTCAGTATTCCTTTGGATAGAATTGGGGTCTGCTGTTCATTTTTCCAGTAGTACGTTGGGTTACTATCTGGAAGAGCCATTATCTATCCTGGCCAACATTTCGACTGAAGGTGTCACCTGTCTGGCTTTGCTGTTTGTCAAGTAACTTTTAGTTATATATATG
>NW_008336930.1:1717249-1727788 GCF_000622305.1 Nannospalax galili
AATACCCTTGCTCCTATGATCCTACGCCTGTTGAGCTTCTTCTTTCTCCTTATTCCCTAGGTTCCTCATATACCCTTCCCTCCCACCTCCCTTAAGCTAACCCAATTTTTATCCATATCTCCCTTATTAAGGCCTGTTACCTACTATTCCTCTCCTTCAGGTTCCACCAACTTTTTACCTGAACACTCAGATTGCTTAATCTTCCAGAGCTATAGCCCCTGCTCTGAGCTGCTATGGTTCTAGGCACTTTGTACTTCAAGAACTTATAGATTCCCTTGTCACGAATGAGCTCAACAAGCGACTAAAGTCACCCTTACCTGATTCCAGTCTAAAACACACTGATATAGCTAAATATTAAAGATAGTATTTAATAGGTACAGAAGGTCTTTCCCCATCAATCCCTGAATCTCTAATTATGAAAAAGCAGGTGGCCTAGTATACAGCAAAAACATCAGGAAAAGAAGATGTGCACTCTGTATTTTATTTAAACCTGCAACAAACCTTCAACTAAGTTTTGATATTATCTCCACTTCACAAAAGAAAAACTTCTGGCTAATTTACTTGCCCAAGCTGAAGCATCTAGTCAGTGTTTGAGTTCAGGTTGTCTAAGGAATTTAACCACTTAGAAGAATGATGCATAAGGTGATCGTGACAAATTCATTGAAATAGTATTTCATCAATACTCCTTACTCTGCAAGAATGAAGTTCAATTACCCTTGGCATTGTATTCTATAGAATCAGAGCCAAATGCATCTGCCAACACTGTTTAACCATGATTCCCATTCTTGTTTCCTCTTTCCTTCATAGATTTTTGTCATATTGTTACATTCAAAATGGCAACATAAAATGTTTTATTGGGCTTGTGAAATGGTTCAATGGGGTAAAAGTGACAACCTAAGTTCAATCCCTGGAACCCACTTAAAATGTCAGAAATGGTAGCCTGCATCTGTAAGCCCAGAACCCAGCAACGAAATGAGAGGCAGAACTAGGAGAATCAACCAGAAGCTCTCCCTATGTCAGCTAGCCTGGAGTATGCAGTGGGGCAAGAGAGACCCTGCCTAGAAAAAAGGCAGGAGAGAATCAACTCCTGAAACTTGATCTCTGACTTCCACATAACTGCAGTGGCATGCACTCACCCACCTACACACACATACACACATACATACACACACTCACACACACACACACACACACTAATAAAAATAGTAGTAGTAACAATAATAAATTTAAGAATGTTTGTTACATGGACAATGAATAGACATACCTCTTAAAGATGATAATAAGGAAACATGGTTTCCACTTTTCACACAAAGATGGAGCCAAAAAGCAATATTGGTCTTGAGAATGGAGTGATTAGTAAGAGAAATGTGAGCATATTTTTTCAGAGTCCCAGATAGTTCATAACTTCCTGGTAGTTATCAGGACAAATGGCCTTGCCTTCTTTAGCACTCCCAAGAGACTGTGATTGCCTAAATCTCCTATAGCACTTGCCTCTAGGTCCCCCAGGCTATAAGGCTGAGCAGAAGCTGGCAGATGTAGGCATGAAGCATCATCTTGCTCTCAGCAGCACTGCCAAGATCATGCATATGCATATTGTTTGCTCATTAGCATTTACTGAAAGGTAACCAGCATGCACTAATAGAGGCACATCACAGGCTATAAAGAAAGGAAATGATAGGAGTCTTGTTACTCTTAAGTTCCTTTGAAAATATTTTTAGAAGGCAATTTCTGGGATCTTGATTTTCACTGGTATATGTTAAAGAGCTCTCCTGGACTTGTTTGTGTTTTGCAGTAGACTTGATGCACATTTTCCTGAAGCCTGGGAACTTAGATGCAGACCCCACATATGCTTCCCTCATCCTGAAATTTGCATTATGAGCACTTGACTTATGGATCTTTTTAAAGTCCAGAACACCCACAGATCTGCCAAGTGACTTTTATTTATTATCAATTTTCTCTGGTGTGAACTGAAGTAACTCCATCAGTTATTTTTCACCATTACAGGATTCACAATCGTCTGACTCTATTCTTTTTCATTATGTGAAGTATTAATGTCCCTTTCAAATCCCTTTCTGCCTGGTGCCTCTCTTCATTTTATTTTCCCATCTTTGCTTTTCATTTCCTGTGATAAGCTTTAACTTGCCTGATGATTGCTTTCAAACCCTTTTGTATTAACCTAGATTTTGAACTTTGTCATAAATGCTTTATAGGCCCATTTTCATTATGAAAAAATACTTGTGCTCCAAAATTCATTTGGCTATAGAACACAGCCATTTAATTTTGAAGTAGGTATGTTTAATAAAAGGCACATTTTAAATACACACAATTCCACATCAAATAGCTGGGATTTTAGGCATCATCTTTCTCATTATTCAATAGGCCCTGACAACTGGGTCCATTTTAATTGAATTCATCAAAGGAGTATTCCTGAATGGCTAGCACAGTGTGAATTCTTTACAAGAACGACATTGCTGCCCATCATGAATCCATGCAACCTGTGAATAACGAAAATCATGTTCATTTAAAGGGTTTATTAATCCTGAATGAATAATTTAGGTGCCACCAACAGCCATTTTAAAATCTGAATCATCACAGTGATTGCATAAGTGAATGAAAAAAATGAAAGAATTTGTAGAGTTATGACAAAAAATTAAGATAAAGACACATAAGAAAGACCAAAACATATTTTTAAAGCCTTTTTAAAGCATTTTTCAGATTATGCCTAAACTTTGATTCTGGGATATCCTCTGCTCAGCTTATAGGTATAATTTCTGATCACTAAGAAAATAAGACATTGTGTTTCTTTTCAATACTGGTTCTTCTCACTTTTGATACAAAAGTTGCCCATGATAAGTTCCTATTTTCTACATGGATAGGATTTTTAATTATCTGATGAATCAAAGCAATGAAAATGTAATCTTTGTTATATATTTGAAGGGACAGTTTACTATAAGTCATTGCAAAATACATTATGTGGTTTAAAAATATATATTACTATGATGATTGTTGGTAGTCCAAGAGTGATATGGCTTTTCGGTGATGTAACAGGCAAACATGCCCTTGGCTCGTCATCTCTATATTGTTTACCTCATGATTGTGATCACAAGATGGCTGCTCTATTACTGTAATCCAAGCAGAAAGGATGAATACAAGGAAGTATACGGGGTTTTTTCTCTTTATTTTAAGAGAGAAAATTCTGCCAGGAAAGTTGACCTCGTTAGTATGACCAAGTCAAAATTCCAGCAAGCCCAGAATACTGAACATTTTGGTTAACTGATCTGTATAAGGTGTGTAGGACTATGAACAGCCTGAAAAGTCATCTGTGTGTCCAGTTTTCTCCTAAGCCAGAATCTAAAAGGTATCCGGTGAGTAATACTAAAGATATTGCTAAGAAAGCCAAGGGGATTAAAAGCACAGCATCACTGGGCACACGCGGTGTGTGTTCGGTCTGGAAGATGTGGTGATGAAGCTATCTAGCTTTGAATCATATTTCAAAACTGATGAAGCTGCTAAGGAGATTAAACTTAATCCTATAGACCACTATTATCCTGTAGAACACTGGGCTCCACATTGGAATCACTTAAGAGGCTTTTCACAATGAATTAAATCTGAGTATCTAAATTTCTTGGGGTAAGTCTTAAACATTCGATTTTTTAAATTTATGTCTTTTGAGATCGAGTTTCTCTATGTAGCTCTGTCTGGCCCAGAAATCACCACACAGACCAGAATTGCCTTGTGCTTGTGGCACTCCTCCTCCCTCTGCTCCCCAAGTGCAGAGATTATAGTTGTATACCGACTCTCTCTGCCTTGTAAGTGTTATGTATTTAAATATTGTTTTATGAGTGATTCAAAGGCACAGTCAAGGCTGAGAAATATCTATGAGATTTATTGGACAGAATTGGAGGATTCAGACCAAAGCACTAATAAAGCTAGCTATACATAAATCCACTTAAAACAGATATAAAGGGAAATTTCGTTCTTAGTATAAGAATTCTTTACAGAAGGCTTAAGTCAATTAATCTTTAATGGATGGAACTTGAACATGGATGTACATTTAGAATATGAACATCTCTTTAGAAATCATTTGTAAAAGTGTGAGAGAATGTCAGTGCTCATAATTTTAATGCCTTTGACCATAAAGGCTGTAAAGGTCAAAATATATCAATTCCAATTTTGCATTATGTACGTTAAGGAATTTCTGCTGAAGGCCTCATATGGTTCAAAATGCTCTTGATCTTTTGATTTGCAACATAGTCATAGAAATAGCACAGGCAAACATGATAGATTTGATTTTTCTAATCAAATTCACTGTTTGGATGACACTTCTGATGGGTCAGTATGGGCTAAACTCTATTACAAATAAGCCCAAGTTTCAGGGGCTTATGAAGTAGACATTTGTGTCTATAAATAAGGAACAAAGAATGAACATGCAGGAGAGAGTGAGAAGTTTCAAGAACTGGGCCTGGGCTAGCTTCCCATTCCTTTGCCAGAACTCAGTCACAGGCCCCATCTAACTGAGAGAAAGTTTAGAACCTACAGGAAATGTAACAGGGCAGTCAACACATGCCATCCTGTATACATGTGAAACCCTAGTGCTCAGAAGACTGAACAGGAGGAGCATAAGTCTGAGGCCAACCTGGGCTACATAGTGACAACCTATATTTTCCCCCACCCCAATTTAAAACAGCTCTAATAGTGAACTGTCTAGATTTGCCAGGAGTATTTTTCATGAACAGGTGTTTAAACCACATGCTGTTATCAAGGCCCCCAGGTTGTTTTTAGTCTTTGATCAGTTGTTTCAGCTCCATCCTATGACCATCTCTGCATAAAATCATATGGAGTGTCCCACAGCAATCAGGGCTACTTGCCTCCACATCACTTACTTATAAGATAGGATATGCTCTCTCTTCTAGTCACCCTAGAAAATGTTCCATTTTACCCCTTTGGCCTGCCTCCTTCCAGATGCTGATGTCAGGGAACTGCGCTTAATGACATGACTTGCTCTTGAATTCAGACTCATCATGGGCAAGGTTTGGAAGATGGCTCTGACTGGCTTAATCATGCTCAACTTCTGGAAATAGAGCCAGTGTCCAAACCACTCGATCTTTCACAGTAGTGTTGAATTACAATGACTATTAACTGGATAACATTAGCCTGACCCCAAGCTCTTTATCTTCATCCAAGTCACTGAGAGAACCAAGATGTTTTATTTTAATATTTTTATTAATTTCTTGGTAATTTCAAATAATGTATTTTGATCATTTCACTCCCCGCTCCCCCAACTCCTCCCAAATCCATTCCACCCTTCTAACCTCCCAAACTTCCTGTCACCTTTTCAAAAATTGAATTCTTGCGATTTTTCATATAATATAGTTTGATGGTATTTAGATCATCTCCCCTACCCACACCTCCTCCTCCACTGCCTCCCACCCAATGTAATGTATTCTCATTACATATATACTAGACTCTATATGATATATATAGAGAGAGTCTAATTTGCATCCCTAAATGTCCTTCAGTGTGGGTCTATTCTCTCAGCCCACCAAGAATCCTATCAGTGTAAGACACTGTCTTTCTCCTTCCCAGAAGTCATCAATGGTCAACAGTTCCTTAGGTAAGGTTGGGATTTCTTACTTACTTCCCCATTTCTATGCTGGACTTTTGTCTGAATTGGCCTTTCATAGGATTTATGTATGTCATCACCTTTGCTATGAGTTCATAAGAGGAACTGTTCAGCTATCTGGAAGATTCTGTTTCCTTGTGACCATCCTCTTGTGACTCTGGCTCTTATAATCTATCCTCCTCCTCTTCCAAAATGATCCCTGAGGCTTGGGAGGCAGAGGTTTGCATACAATAAAATATGAGTGCATGTATACAGCTTAAGGTTATATAACAAACCAGCCTAGAAAAATCGTCTCTCCAGTTATTGGTCATGGTAATCCAAGAAACTCCAAAAAATAACACAGGCTATTGCCACAGTCCTTTATTTCCTCCAAGAAACTGAAAGTAAGACCCTATTACTGAAGACAGGCTATGGCCTGTCAAACATAGGACTTGAAGCAATCGAGCTGGAACTGACCTGGACAGTTCCTCCCTGAAGACTAGCTCCCATGGCATCAGAGGATACTATACAAGCTGCCAAGGAAGAAAGCAAATCAAGAGTTCTACCCAACTGTAAAACATAATAAACAACAATGACAGGCCCTGCAAACTAAACCGTTGCTATTGGTGCAGTAGTGTCAGTTTTATCTTGGGGGTAATCCACAGCTGTCTAAGTCCAATTAAGACCTGTTCAATGAGAGGGAACTCTTATGTAATACTATAAACATAGTCAAATACACATAGTTGGAGTGGTCATAGATTCTAGAGGAAAACTTACATTTGCACATCTCTAAACCAATGTAATTTCTTACTTTATTCTAAATATGTATCCTAACTTTACAGACAAGTGTAACTTTTACCCCTCATAAAGCAAATGTCTTTTTGCAACAGATGAAGACTATGATAGAGTTCCAGAACTGGTCAAATGAGGGGAATAAGTGTCTGTGAGACACTAAACCCTGGGACACAACTTCAGTGCAACCTCTACACATAAGACGAATACATCTCTCAACTCTCATCAGAGAAATTTCCTTATGCAGCAGACGATGATTAACACAGAAACTCACAATTGGCCAATGTACAGAGAATAAGAGGTTGCGGAGTACTTAATCCTGTCGCTTTTTAAAAAATGTATTTATTTAATAACCCATTGACTCCGAGTTATGCTGTCCATATGCTCCTAAGTGTGCGATCATACATGGGAGCATGGTCAACCTACCAGGAGCCACACCCTTAAAAAAACTGTCCCTGCTTAGAAGCCAACAACTGTCCATAGCTCCTCAACTAGATGGTGGCTTGTGAACTCCTTCCCCTTTCATGCTAGAGTGTTGACTGGCTTGATCTTGTGCAGGTTTTATGCAGGCAACCACAGCTGCTGTGGGTTGATGAGTGCAGGGGTCCTGTCATGTCTGGAAGACAATGTTTCCCTCCAGCCCTCTCTGACCTCTGACTCTTGACAATCTTTTTGCCCCCTCTTCCCACCCCCCTTTTCCCTCTTCTCTAAGCCTTGAGGAGAGCAGTGATATGAACAAAAATCTGCAATTTCACATGTGCATTTCCTTCTTTCTTTCTGAAGATCTTTCTCTGAGGCCACACCGTCCCTCTCCCCTCTTCTTTGAATTTTCTGGTCCAGTTTTAATTATCCTTTAACTCTCATTTAAGGTAGCATTTTCTCTGTCTACATTCCATAGTCTCTCTCTCTCTCTCTCTGTCTCTCTCTGTCTCTCTCTTTCTCTCTCTCTCTCTCTTTCTCTCTCTCTCTCTCTCTCCTCTCTCTCCTATATATAAACCTTACAAGATAAATAGAATGTTTTGCTGCCACTCCCATTTGTGGTACCCTCTTCCTTCTCTTGTTGCTTGGGTTTTTCCCTCTAAATTGCACGTCTAAGGAAGAGAAGACTTTGTCTTGATACTTGTGTCATTCCCAACACACAACTCAAGTATCTGTCACACAGAAATGTATTTATTTAAGTGAAATTGAAAAGATAATAGTTTGTAACCATAAAGAGGTATAGAATACCAATATCAACTATGGCCCAATTCAAATTCTTCCAAAGGGGGCAAACTGATAAGGATATTCCTTAACAGTCAGCTTCCACTGAAATAGATATCAGTTTGCCCCTTTCTCAAAAAACTATGCAGATGTCAGAAAATGAAGTTCATTTCCAAAACTGGCTTGCAGCTGGCCTATTCTTGTTTGCAAAGATTATTAATGTTTTTCTTCCTTCTTATTCCTAAACATTCTTAAGTAGCCTGCTTATTAGAAGATTAAAAAGAAAAAAACAAACATTGTATCCAAGATCTAAGGTGAATGGTATTGGAGTCTAGACCAGCACAGATAAATCACAGATGCAACGGTTTGTCATGATGGTAACTGACTGGATCATCATTTTTACATTTCATTAGTGTTATTTTCTAAGTATTGATCACCTTCTGTGCCCTCTACTTGGTGACATTCCTCCAGTCTATGGTTGCATAGGGACAACCAAAATTCTATGAATAATGTCTGTTTTGCTTTCGTTATAAGTCTTCCCAGATATTTCTCAGAGAGACTAATTTCTCATAATGTAAACTGAAATTGTATATTTCCAGAAGACAATGCAGAGTGAAAGGAGCCAAAAAAAAGCAATGTTTTACACAAAGCCAATAAAAAGCAGGCAGATTAGCTCTAAATCAAATTGTTGTGTGTCAGAAAAGTAAATTTAACTGCTCAGAGTCACAGAGGGAGAATCCATCTTTGTCTCTGTGGTTTAAGTAAGATTTTGACAAGAAATTTAATAATGCAGAAGAATGAGTCTAATACTATACACAGTGTTTATTCCATAAAAGAAAAGGACAGAAATGTCACTCCATGTAAGTCATTGTTCTCAATTCATTGTTTCTAATTCATTACAACTATTCATAAAAAAAAAAAAAAAAAAGAACAGCCGTCACTCAACCTGCATGACACCAGCATTTGGAATTATAAAAAGGAGAGAGAGAAGTCTCCCAGATCTTTTGGGTGTTTGAGTGTCTGAAGTATATTAAAAAATACTGTCCCCTAGCCAGGTGTCACTGCACAAGTCTTTAGTACCAACACTTGCTAGGTAGAGACAGGCAGGTCTCTGTGAGTTCAAAGTCAGCCTGGTTTACATAGTGAGCTCCAGGCCAGCCAGGGCTACATAGACCCTGCGTCCATAGCTGCTCAGCAGTAGTAGCAGCAGCAGCAATATAAAATAAAATAAAATGTATTATACCTAAAATGAAATACATTCTTATAGACTGATGTTACAAATTGATTAATTAGGGATGTTCTCGGGGTTAATTTTCTTTATTGGTCAGAATTAAATGTCTAACTTTTCCTTATTATTCCCTGTTTTACAGGTCTCTTACACATATGCTTGTTAGATTTGCCAACCTGGTGATACAGCCTGGAATTTCTGTTGTTCAAGCAGTTTTTTTACTATTTTTAACTATTTCTTAGTGACTAGAAAGATATCAAAACATCAAACAAATCTTGAGGCAAAGGCAGGAAAATTAACATATCATGGTCAGCCTAGGCTACATATCAAGTTCAAGGCCAATCTAGGCTGCATACCCAGAGAGACATACACTGTTTCACAAACAACTTGGCCCCAGATGCTCTGTAGTCTTTATATACCTGCTTTGTGGCTTATTTTGTGGAAGAATTGCATCATTTCTAGAGCTTTTCACAGATTTTAGTGAGGCTAGGTGGTCCTCAAAAGTAAGGAGAATTTTCTGGATCTCTGAATTCCTTAGTGCTTAGTGTAATGTCTGACATCCACTGCAGCTCAGTGAACATTGCTTAACAGATACCATGGAGTAGAAAGACGGTGGTCTCAGAATCAAAGACCAAGTTCAATTCCAACTCTTCCACTTGTTAGCTCAGAGACTTGGAGCAAGTTCCCTTTGTTCTATGAACCTTAAATAAAGATACAACGAAGACACTGATACCACCTATGCAGTTTGTTATAAGAACCTGAATTCACGTGTGAGGGTAAAAACTTTGGTTTTTACAATACATTTTATGAGTTGAATTGTGCCCCTATAAATCTGTATATTGACAGCCTAACTCTAGTAATTCAGAATGTAACCAGATTTGGAGACAAGAATCTTTACAGAAGTTATCAAATTAAAATGAGTCCATTAGGGGAGGAGCTTGAGACAACATGATTGTTGAGAGTGAGGTACAGGAAAATTGATCAAGAGCTGCAAGAAAAATGGCTATCTACATACAGGAAAGAGAACAAAAACGGGTCCTTCTCTCCACAAGCTGAGAAGAACCCTTATTGCCAGCACCTTGACCTTGGATTCCTAACCTACAGAGCTGAGAGAAAATAGTATTCTGATGTTTAAATCACCAGCTGATCACATTTGGTTACTACAGCTGGCCAAATTGGTCTACTTCTGACATTTGTGCCTTTCCCTCAAATCGGTCAAGCCACTTCTGTTCTTGGGACTTCCAAATATTCGGTTTGCTATTTCTGGATGTGCTGTGCAAAAAGAAGTCACCAAAACCTTGTTCTTCTTCACCCTGAGCTGTGTGGCCCAGAGCATCTCCCACCATGGTTGTCAGGCTTTGTATCCAGGGGCTCCCATGCCTCGAACCAACAAAGCGATTCCAGTTCAGGGAAGAAGGGCAATAAAGTGGATGCAAATCAGAGGGTTTTTATAGATTTTATAGCTGGAAACCAGTAAAAGTTTAACTCAATTTTATTGTGATATAATTAATGAGTTACAGAAGTGTAGTGAAGAATTATTTTCAAAAATTAGCTTCATGATTCAGAATTAAAATTAGGAATTGGGGCCAATGAGATGGCTCATTGAGTTAAGGCACCTGCTGCCAAGCCAGACCACCTGAGTTTGATCCTTGGGAGCCAATTGGTAGAAGCTGAGAACTGATTGCTGCAAGTTGGCTTTTGACCTGCACACACACAC
>NW_008336930.1:1727811-1734515 GCF_000622305.1 Nannospalax galili
ACACACACACACACACACAACTTTTTAATATAAAAATAAAATTCTAAATTAAAGAGAGTTTAGAATCTTCTGAATTTTGGCTAACATGATTTTGGGACTTAGAAGATAAACCATTATCTTATCCATTTTCTTGAGCATTTGTTTCAGTTTTTTTCCTTGCTTTTCATTTTTGTTTCTTTTCGAAAAGAATTTTTTTTTGAGACAAGGTCTCCCTATAGCCCCTGTTGGTCTGGAACTTGCTACATAGACTAGACTGAACTTGATCTCACAGAGATTGACCTGCCTCTGCTTCTGCCTCCCTGGTGCTAATATTAGAGACATGTGCCATACAGCCAAGTTTTATTTTTTCTTTTGGGACAGGATCTCATGAATTCCATGATGGCCTCAAGTTTGCTATACAGCAGAAGATGACCTTGAACTCCTGAACCTCCTGCCTCTACCTCCCAAGAGCTAGGATTAAAGGTGTGTGCCACCATGCCCATATTATACAGTAATGAGAATGGAACCCAGGGCTTTTTGCATGCTAAGCAAGCACCGAACTAACAGCTACATCCCCAACCAGAGCTCTCATTTCTTTCCTATGTACTTTTCAATAAAAGGATAAAATTCATAAGCTTGATGCATTTGTTGGGTACAAGAGATGAATAGTAGCATAAAGGCCTGACTGCATGATAAAATTCCATTTCATTAAAATCAGATGGACTTCATGAAGACTTAGTAATCTTAAAGTCAGAATCTTTAAGCTATTCATACTTACTGCAAATGTGCATTTACCTGACACCCAGGCAAAGGCATAGTGCCCCCCTAGGAATTAACTAAAAGATGTCTGCTTCTATTAATGGTCTTTGCCTCCTTCAGTTAAATACATTTTCATTTTCTCTCTGGTTTTACTTCTTTTGATATTTCTTGACTGTGATCAGTTTGATTTCTGGCACTTTGGCAGCCTCTATTCAAGAGATGAATGCAACTAATTTGGTAGATAAAGTTCTAATCTTTCCTGTCTTGATTGTCAATGTTTGAAAGGTAATCTAAGAGGATGTCTTTATCCCATAATTTATTTTGCCTAGATCTGACTAAAGTCAGGTTTGAGCACTTGATTGCCTTCTCACATCTGATCAGCTGAAGGCAAAGACCAATGACACAGGCTCTAACTGACAGCAAAGAACATACCTCCAATCTGTTGTGACAGACTGTCACCTCTACATTTGCTAGTTTAAAAGAATTTATGAAGTTGCTAATGAGTGAACTTGGCTTTCTTCCTTGAATTCTGTCTCTGTTACAGCAGAAAACTCTGCCAGTTTATTTATAAAGAACTGGGAAACGTTTACCTTCAGAAAGAGCTCCCTAGGCACCAAAGAAAACTCCGTTCCACAAAGTTATTGTGAGCTTTAGCAGGTAGTGGATGCTGCTGTCTGCATGAAGAAATACATATATTATTGTGTGTGCATGGTCATGCGTGTGGAGCTGCAGGTCAGAGGACGAATTTATGGAATAATTTCTCTGTTTTCACCAATAAGTGGATTCTGGGGATCGAACTCAGGTTGTCAGTCTTGCACAACAAGCTCTTTTACCTACTGAGCCAACTCATTGACTCAAATGAAGAAATTTACTTAAACATAATTTAGAATTAGAAGCTATTGAACATTTTTATAAAATTTTTTATATAAATGGTGTTTCTTTTTTCTTTTAAAATCTATATATTTACATAAACATACACATTAATTTGGAGTTTACTAATCCTAAAATCCCTTAAACTCTTCATCTTAAAAAACTGTTTACACAGATAAATGAATGTCAGCTTTTTTGCTTGAATTATGATCTTTTAAAATGTAAGCCAATGAGCTTACTTCTTGTGTTCTGCTAATTAGAAAAGCTCTCCAGCATCTACTGACACTAGACTTTGTCCTTATACTAGACAAAGGCAGTATGTCCGGGATGCTCTCAGGTTTAACCTTTAAAGTAGCATATAGCATCCTGAGACCCACATACATGATAAATGGAAACTTCAGCTCATCTCCAAATGAGCTTGTGTCGGCTACAAGATTTAGTGTCCCCCATACGCCCTCAAGATAAAAAATTGTCTCAGCTTCTGGGAGCAATTTGTCTAAGAAGAGTAATTTTAGAATTTCTTGTGATGACTTTAGAGGGGCTGAATTCCTAGTGGTTTGCCCCTTGATTTTATTTCAAACACCTGTTTGTCATGAACAGGCATAACTTGAAGCCAAGGTAATTGGGGTCCCCAGATGCACAAAACTCACTTGTCCTTTGTGTGGCTCTCTACATATCACACATGAGCCTGTGTATGCATTAGAAACGTTTGCTAACCCCAGCTCCTGCATTTTCCCAATCTTGAGGCTGTCTGTAATCACTCTAACTGATAAACTACTGAAACAAAAATAGGAAATTGATAGTTGTGGTAAGCTTCTTTAATGCCCAGCTGGTATGAGCATCCTGCTCTTCCATCTGTGCCACAACAGTAGGTACCCCTACCCTACCACTGCAGGCACTTCCTTTTGACTCTAAAGTAAATCTGTTCACCAAAAGTCTATTTGTGTGCTTGGTACAACAAATAGTATTTGTGCTTATTAAGGAGCCATCTTGCATCTTACACAGGAGCAATTTCAAACATTGTCTAATTGTCTTTCCAGTTAATCGCTTTCCATATCCTACCATCCAGTCACATGTTTTCTCTAGGTAAGGCAGTAAGGCAAAGTTCACGTCTGGCCTCCTTGGGTGTTTCCTTATGTAGATAAACACCAAACATCCAGTCTCTGTGCATCCAGCAGCCCTTTGTGAGACTGCTAGCATGACAGACAATGGAAGCTGAACATTTAAAAGCTCCACACCAGACTCAAGCAGAGCTGACTCTTGTGTTGATCAACTGTGTGATCTGAGGCAAGTAACTCCATTTCTCTTTGAGCCAATATTCTTTATCTACAATAGAATGGTAGTGACATCTGTCATCTACAGAATGCAGGCAGGATATTAATTTAGACTAAGGCCAGGCTTCTCTATATGAGACAGAGCTGACATCCACCCAGGACTTAAATGACATCGAGGTTTCTATCTTCCACAAATAATAGTCTGAAGGGAAAATTCCAAATTGGTGACTGGTTCTTTTCAGTGCTCAGACATTCTCATTCCATTGTTTTGCTCTGCCATCCCTTGACTCGGTTCTGCCTGTGGGGCCAGGCAGCTGGGTTTTCATGGATCCTGGCTTGCTGAAAGTAAGTTTGCCCATGGTTTTACAGCACCAGCTTTGACATCATTCCTGTCACTTTGGCCCTCATTTTGACAAGGTGGGTGTGGTTATATGACCATATTTAACTGTAAATGAAATGGGGAATTGTACTCTAGCTCAGAGATATGGAAAAAAGATTAGGATAGACAGAATTCTCTACCACAATAGAAACAGAACCTGTCTTGGGCTGCAAGAGATGGCTCAGCAGTTAAAGAGCTTGCAGGGTGAGCATGAGGAATGGAGTTTGGATCCCCAGAAACCCAGGTAAGATGTCCGATGGATGTGATGTGCCTGTAACTCCAAAGCAGGAGATGGAGGCACAGTACCCCAGAAGAAGCTGACTAGCAAAACTAGGTATACAAGAGTTCTGGAGTTGGTAGAAGACCCTGCTTCAATGAATAAATAGGAAGAGCAATAGCAATAGAGGGTTCCAGATGTTAACCGTGGTCCTCCACATGCACAGGTACACATCTGCAGTCGTGCCCACACACATGCAAAATCGTGCACAAATACACAGGTATACACATACATGAAAAATTGAGAAAGTTGAAATAGAAACTATCTCAAAATTCCTTAGCTGATTAAGAGAATTTACAGGTATTTGAGTCTGGCGCATTGTCAGAGCTCAACACATGAAACCCCACATCACTCTAGTCAGTATTTGACAAACAAATTATAGACCCAAAAGAAAGCAGAAACATGCTCAGCTTCACTTATTCCTAGCACTGAGTTGTGTCACCTATAAAGAAAGGGGTTCTGGAACATCTATGTCCCAGTGCTCATTAAGCTGGGATCCCTGTGGGGTACCTGTTGCCCTGCAAGTTCAGTTTGAGTTCTGTCCTAGGCTAAGGCTTCCCAAACCGCTTCAGGACCGCCATTTTCCTTTCTTCAGAGTCTGGTTCCTTCTTTCTCTAACCCCAAGCATCTGAGTTTTTCTTCCTACTTGGCCATTGAGTCTAGATTAAGATGAAAACCAGAAAACTATTGTCTGTGCATTTCAATCCTATCACATAACACAATTCTTACTGCTTGTTTTGTTGGCTATGTTCTGCTCAAGATTAAAATTGACAGACTGAGAATCAGAAAGCCTTGCCCATCACCCTGCCCCCACATTTATCAGAGTGCCTAGCATGTAGGAGGTGCTCAACTGATTAAAAAATTGAATGAAAAATGAAATTTAAAACTGAACTATGTCCCTAGAAACTCAATAACATTATTATTGTTTTTACTTTTAAATATAAACAAATAAAGGTAATATGAAGTTGAAACAGAATTTATTTTTGAAGACTATCATATGAGACACAAGAGAATGATTTAATGATAAGTAACTGAGATATTACCTCATCCATGCCGGAAATGATCAGAGGTGAAAGCCGCCAAGCCCACCACTGACTTTCTGTACATTTCTCCTACTTGTGCTCTCAGAACTTGATCTTGACACAACCATCAAGGCACACATGGCTGCATCTCATTGTGTGAGGCTATGTCACACACCAGTGCTCCAGCTGTAAATGAGCACTCAGTGTCAATAGTGTGATTTACAATCTTCTCTGTCCCCAGGATTCAAGGAAGTGAAGTGCTCTCATTACTATGGGGAAGGGTCAGTTGGACAAAACTAATTAACAAAAAGGAAGTACAAATATTGCAGCAACACACCTGTTGTAGCTTAAGTATTCTGGTTCAGTTCCCCTTATACACACACACACACACACACACACACACACCACACAACACACACACATACACACAAAGAAAGAAAAGAAAATTTTCATGGTATAAAATATTGTTTCTTTCCATTTTTAATATGTATACATCATTCTGAAAGATTTTTTGATTTATTCACTGTGGTACCAGCCGTATTTTTTTAATTAAAAAAATTATTGACAGTTTCATACATGCATATAAAGTGTTTTGATCAAATCCACATCCACTCCCTCCCTTCCACCTCCTCCCATATCTCCCCAGCACTTTTTCTTGACAACTTTGTGTATTCTTTCTTTTTTATGGGGCTTTTTGCTACTATAACACTCCCCCCTTTGAAGAGGTAACCCTAAAGTCTTTGGGGGATTAGATAAGAGCTCCCAAATACCTTTGACATTTTTGGCCTTTGAAACAGAGTATGTTGCTAAGAGGCCCAGGGACATTTTGACTTTTAGCCAAGAAACTGGCTACTTTTCTTTGGAGTCTTTTTACCCTAACTGCCTAACCAGTTACTACCCCCTATTCTTATTACACCATCCTCTCAAGAGGTTACCCAAATTGCCATGGGGAATCGGGACGCCAGACTGCCAGACTGCTCTGTCTTCTTCCATGCTGACAGGGATGCAGGATGAAGCAATTAGGGTACCCCTTCAATGGATCTATCTAAAAGACTCCCAAATTGCATAACTCTTAACTGAGGGAGAAAAGAATGTTCTTGACTGGTGCCTAGGAGATGTGAAGGAGAAGTAAAGGCAAGAGTAGTTAGCATTACAAGTTCTAGACAGGGAACCAGAAAAAGGTCAGAATAGGGCAAATTTCAAATGTTCATATCAGAGTCCATTGGAATTTCTTGATGAGAGCTTCCAAAAGCATCCCTCTGTTGGGTTCTTCTTCATTTTTCTTTTGTCTGCCAAGGCTAGACTCAAGAGAGATAGATTCAGGATTTGTTTTCAGGCACTTTTATAGCTGTTGGAGTGGCTGTAATCAATGTCAGTTCCCTCACAAAGTTTTCTAGATAAGGGTAGAAAATAAATTTAGCCATCATTTTAGAACAATAGTGATACCAGCCATATTTCAACTCTGTGTGTGAACAGTTCTCAAAATCTGTTATAATACCAAAAAGTAGCTTAAGCTACTGCAGCATTTTGAGTAATACTAAGCCCTCTTGCTCTAGTATGTTCCTTTAAAAGAAGACATAAGATGTACTATATATGTGTATACTTAGACACTTGTTTTTATTTTTCCCTCCATGGAAATATAATCTTTTCGGGGCAGATATAAAAGTATTTATTGTGAGTTCCAGGTTCGGTGAGAAATCCTTCATCAAAAACCACACAAAAAGTGTAATGTAGCAGTCCTGTCCAGGACCCACACGCTGCAGTCTCTTTTTCTCTACCTTGGTGATTTGTGTCCTTTTGTGTTCATAGCCCTCTGTTGCATGAGGAGGCTTTGTTGACGAGACGTGAGAGATGCATTAGTATTCTCTCTACCCCTCGCCCCACTATGTTCCGTGAGCCTTAAGTTGTAGAGGTTACATTGCAGATGTGTCACTTGGGGTTGGGCATTTCCTAGACACACATTCTCTGTATGTAACCATTTGGGAAACTTTGTAATAGTCTCTGTCTGTTACAAAAGAAGCTTCTTTTATTTATTTATTTTTTATTTAATTACTTTTTTACATTATTTATTTAACAACCACATACTTAGAAGAAGCATTTCATTTCAACAGCATTTACATATTCAATAACAATTTTCTGAGCTA
>NW_008336930.1:1735210-1742642 GCF_000622305.1 Nannospalax galili
CTTGGCACCTGTGTATGTCTATAAAGTCATCGGGTAGATTTCAGTGGTAATGTTTATCACCTTTACTAATTAACATGATGTAATTTTTATGCTTCCTCCTCAAATATAATTCACTTTTTAAAATTTGTTGATTTTGTGTGTGTATATCACCCATTAAAACATCCCAAACCATCTTATTCAACTATACACCCACTTCCCAGATGGCACCCTCCCATAGCCTCCCTCCCCATACTAGAGCCCTTATACTCTGATATCCCTGCTACTGTCTGCTGTGTTGTTGCCACCCCAACCAATCCCCAGTACTTGCTAAAAGAAGCTTCTTTTATGAGTGGTGACTGGCATACTTGTTTGTGAATATAAGGATTCATATTTATCATAAATTACAAAACTACATTGCTCTAGGGATGTGACAGACTTTGAGCTTTCTCTAAGATCTTTTACCTCTCCAACCATGTGTATTTGGCTGTGTATACAGTGCCACACATGAGTTTCCTCCCATTGAGGAGGCTTTAAGTCCAGTTAGGTAGCTATTGATTACCCCCTATATGAACTTCATCCACCCAGAGCTCAGAGACCATTGCAGGCGAGAGGGCAGATAGATTATAAGAGCCAGGGTAGAAGGTGCATGACCATAAGGAAACAGAATCTTACAGGCTTCTGGGACCTTGCTCATATGAACTTACAACAATGGTGACAGCATGTACAAGATGCAGGTAAACGCAATCACACAAGAACCAACACAGAATTGGGGAAATGGGCAGGAGGTTACAACATTCCTGAGGAATTATTGGCAGCTGATCACTGCTGGGTGAGGGAGAGTTGATCTTTAAGGGAGTAATGCTATTCAGGTCAACCAGGCAGGCTCCAGTGGATAAACTCAAACTGAGGGACAGTTGGGTACACAAATTTAATGCAATAAGCCTTAGCATATATGACAAAATGCATGAAATGCAGGTAGGGAAGGGAGTGCTAAATATGATTAAGATGTACTGAATGATGCCGGGCATGGTGGCGCACGCCTTTAATCCCAGCACTCAGGAGGCAGAGGCAGGCAGATCTTTGTGAGTTCAAGGCCAACCTGGTCTACATAGTGAGTTCCAGGACAGTTCCAGAGGAATTCTATGCTTTCTTCTGACTTTCACAGGCATTGCATGACACAGGTGTACTTAATGCACATGCAGGCAATACACATAAAATAAAATTCACTAAAAATATTTAAAAATAAATAAAATATTTAAAAATAGGGACTGGAGAAATGGCTCAGAGCTTAAGAGCACTGGCTATTCTTGCAGAAGACCCGGGTTCAATTCCCAGCACCCACATGGCAGCTACCAACTGTCCATAACTCCAGTTCCAGGGGATTAGGTGCCCTCTTCTGCCTTCTGTGGGCATTACAGGATATGGGTGCACTTACATACATGCAGGCAATACAATCATACACAAAATAAAAGTAATAAATAAAATATTTTGAAAAATATATTGAAAAACAAAAACAAAGAAGAAAAAGAAAAGATAGACAATAATAGAGGAAGGCAAGGAGTATTAATCTCTGGCCTACATACACACACACACACACACACACACATTTCCTTTTTATTTTAATTTTTTAATATTTTGGTTATTATTTTATTTTATGTGTATGATTTGTATTGCCTGCATGTATGTAAGTGCATCCATGTCATGCAATGCCTGCAGAGGTCAGAAGAGGGCATCAGATCCTCTGGAACTGGAGTTATGAATGGTTGTTAGCTGTTGTGTGGGTACTGGGAACCAAACCCAGGTCCTCTGTAAGAGCAGTCAGTGCTTTTAACTGCTGAGTCATCTCTCTAGCCCCATTAGTTCAATTTTTAAAAATCAGGTCTACCTTCCATTCCTTCCACTCCAATTCCTTCTCCATCCTCTCACCAGTATTCCATCCCAACTTCATGTGTTTTCTCTCCCCACCCACCCCACTGAGTCTACTAAGAGCTACTTGTATGTGTATATATCTAGGGCCATCAACCAGATCCTGGGTAGCTTCTCAGAAGCCACATTCCTGAAGAAAACTGACTTTCCTTCTCCAAGCAACCATCAGTGGCCAGAAACTCCTCAACTAAGGCATGGAAATTTGTGTCTCACCCCCATCCACACTGGAATCTTATTTGGCTTCATCTTGCACAACTCTTGTGCATCTAGTCACAGCCACTGTGAGTACATGTGTGCAACTGCCCTATCTTATCCCATTGTTTCAGTTCAGTCTTCTACCACCTCTGGCTCTTACGATCTTTCCTCCCCCTCCTCTCAGATGATCTCTGAGCTTTGGGAAGAGGGGCTGTGATGCAGATGTCCCAATTAGGATTGAATACTTTACAATCTCTTATTCTTTGTACATTGACCACTTGTGGGTCTCTGTGTTAATCTCCTTCTAATACTAAAACACTTCTATGATGTAGTTTGATGCATTAATCTATGGGCATAACAATAAATCAGTTTAATGCTATGTCCTTCAGAAGAATATTAGTAGTAAGTTGTCCCCTAGGACTTATGACATATCTAGCCATGTGATTGGCTGGGGATGGGGATACCTACAGGACCTTAATGTATTATCATGGAACTGAAAAAAAGCACAGAGGACTCATGCAGTTTTATTTCTTTACTCTTATTTTTTTTCATCCACATATACTCATTAAAGCTACAGTTGACTGTTTACAGAACAGTGACTAATAACAAAGTGGCTAGAATATAGCAGTTTACTAAAATATAATGAGCAGGATAACAATATAACCATAACATGCTCTTGCAGTAATTTTTTTCCCTTTTCCTTTCTTGGGAGGCTCATATGTGCTCCCTCTGGGGCCACAGAGCTCACAGACTAACATAAGACATTTTTATTTTGGGCTTTGTACCATTTTACATGACATTTGGAGGTTGGGTTGACTTACACAAAATGGCTTCCAACAACCCATGTGCCATTCAAGCCTGCCCAGAGTTTCCATCAGCTTTCACTCACCATGCCCACACTCAGTCTCACCCCACAGTCTGTCTCATTTCACCCTGCAGTCTATACAAAGGGCAGGTGTCTCCCAATTGGCTAGTTCCTCCAAGGGGTGGGGCCTGCCGCAGAATATGAACTACTGGGGGGCTGCTGGGAGCCATCTTGGAACAGAAGCTGTGAGCTATGGGGAAGCTGCAAGCTGTGGGGAAGTGTACAAGCTGTGGGAATGTGCAGCTGCACACCAGCAGCTCAAGGTCAGAATGGCCCAACACTTGTGGACCTGGGGTGAGATCACTGGTCCCTGAGGCATGAGCAAATGCGATCAGTGTCTATGGTAGTTGTGGCACAGTCTGATATGGCAGGCTCTGAGCCACGCTGCCAGAGGTGCGGGGCTACGCACTGGGTACTCATTCCTTTGTAAGTTAATAAATGCACATAAAATATGTTATATGGTTTGCCTGATTGCGCAGGAGACCTAGAGGGAATTCGGGTGACAGCAGGGCATCCGCCCAGCCATTCTCACCCCTACCATTCAGCTGCAGGTCTCACTGCCCAAGTTTCCAAAATGGCTGTGCTAACTCTCTGTATAGCAGTGGGCTCCGCCCCTCTTTCTAGGGTTCTCCTTGTCTTGCCCCTGACTGGCTTAAATTTTTTAGAGGAATGGGTAATTTTCAGGCTACACTCCACCCCTTTCCTCTGGCTCTTACAAACCACCACTTCTTCCACAAATTTCCCTTTCTTGTCCTCACTGCCCGAGTTTCCAAAATGGCTGTGCTAACTCTCTGTATAGCAGTGGGCTCTGCCCCTCTTTCTAGGGTTCTCCTTGTCTTGCCCCTGACTGGCTTAAATTTTTTAGAGGAATGGGTAATTTTCAGGCTACACTCCACCCCTTTCCTCTGGCTCTTACAAACCACCACTTCTTCCACAAATTTCCCTTTCTTGTATCATGGAGAGATAGTGATCTCTTGTGCCTCCCCATCAGTCATCTTCAAAGCATGGCTGCTGATCTATATGAATGGTGTTTCCCCTACTCTGAAGACAAATGGAAGGAAGTAGACACATCTAAGAAAATGTGAATGAAATACAAATGTCTTGAAGATATCCCAGTAGTTGAACCATATTCATTAAACAGTATACATGCAACATCTTCCCCACTGGGACCTGTAGCCTTTCCTGACACAGGGGTTGGCCTGTTCTACAGCACCAGATGTGTGCTCCACCCCTAGGAGCAGCCTTGTCCAATTAGAAAATATGTCAGTTGTACATATGTTAGTTGAACCATTATTGCACTAACAGGCATTGCTTGGCATGTCCATATTGTGCAGCCCTCAGGGTCTGTTGTTGAGTAGTATCATAGGGGATCCTTTCTTCCCCAAATACCTGAATAGCACCCTCTGACACTATGAAAGCCATCCATCCAGTGGCATGGAGTTTTTAGCTTAGTTTCAGCTTCATCTCTTCTTCTCCCATGCTCACATCATGCAGTGTCTTCAGCAGCATGGCCTTACTGACCCTTTTTAGTGTACAGCTGACATTAATGGCAATAGCCTGGGTTAATTTGAAGACTTATAGGATCTCTCTCTGACCAAAAGCTCATAGGGGGGCAACCCACCCCTGGTAATGTAGTTTTTCTTAACAGTTGTATAGTTTTGGGAGCCTCTGTTTTCATCTTACTCAACCATAAAACTCCCAAGAATCTTACATCTATACTGGCCTTTGTTTCTTCTGGTAGATTTCAAATGGGTTTCACATCTGTAAAACACTCAGACGTTAAATCAATTATAGACAAGGCCTAACACAGCATTGAAAGGTTTTATCCATTCATATTAACTTCTTTTTTCATAGACCTTTGTTAGGTGCAATAGCATGGGTAAGAGGCATTGATTTGGTTAATTCTTTACTATATTTAGTTATTCCCTTGGAGTCACTCTTCATTCTGGGTATCTTACATGGAGTCTCTTTGTATTTTATTTTAATCCTTGAGATACTTCCAGGTGCTGGTTCCAGTTGCCTGACCCTGCACCGGACTAAGGAGACAGGGGTTTTCTCTTGTCCCTGATGCACCTGTTGGTTCCCTGAGTCAGGCAGGCTCTGCGTCTGCCTCCTGACTGTAGCCATATCTGTCATCTCTCCATTGACCATACCTGGCTGCTGGGGGAGGCCTTAGTGGGAAAAACTTCCTCCACACCTAGCATAGCCTTTCTCAGGAGATAAATGCACCTTATTTAAGCTTTGTGGATCCTTAACCACTCCTGGGACAGTTTTTACCCTTTGAATGCCTTTTGTAAACTGTTCTTCCAGTTTTAAAG
This sequence comes from Nannospalax galili, assembly GCF_000622305.1. NCBI lineage: Eukaryota > Metazoa > Chordata > Mammalia > Rodentia > Spalacidae > Nannospalax > Nannospalax galili. Next base: position 1,740,494 of record NW_008336930.1, read on the forward strand.
CCTTCCAGAAACTCCTTAGTGCTGAATTTTGTTTTCTATCCATTTTTTCTTTGGGAATTTGGGCTCAACATAAATCTTGTCACATTTGTCTTCCAGTAACCCAAACAGACTATTTCTTCTGTCTGGTCTTTATTTTATAACTCTTGTAGCGTGTCCTGTTATTCCACAGACACATTTTACATGCTGGTCAGAGTCATTTAGATCTGCTAAAGCCTCTCTCACTTTACAAAAATCCTGTCCCATTAAAGGAATTAGCCAAAACCATTAAAGCTCTATACCAGTCTTGAGGTCTCAGTTAAATTAAGCTTTCCTTTATATCTCTGGTGAACACAGCCTTATCTGGCCCAGTGAACTGGGCATCATATATTGCTTTTCTCATATGTAGTTCTTTCAGTAATGTCTGTCCTTCCTTTATAGTCCTCCAGCCCCTGATAATCATGGGGTTTCCCGTGGTGACAACCATGTATCTTTAATGCCCTGCACCAGCCATCCCATTAAGGACTGCTCCCTGCTGCATTGGCCTAGGTTGAACAGCCTATGTTGCAATGATGGATGGGTGGTCATATAACTCAGCTATGCTTCAGAAGAACTTACACTGACATTATTTGCTTCCATGTCCCATACCCTCATGAGCCAAACGGTGAGGGGCTCTTTGATCACTTGTTTGTAAGTCTTTCCTAGTTTTAACAGCTCTAGTGTGGAGTACTTCCTAGCTACAGTACTGTTAGCTTTTTCCTCTATTTGTATCAAAGGTTGAATCTGAGGGGCAGCTTTAGCTACTTTTATTTAGAGGTCATTTCTTTTTGCACTACTATGTCTTTTTTCCTGAGTCCTCAGACCCCTGGTCCCCTAACCTTACACAAGTTAAAATCTCTCTCTCTCTCTCTCTCTCTCTCTCTCTCTCTCTCTCACACACACACACACACACACACACACACACACTCACTCTCACTCTGAGGCTGAAACTGAACTCCCTAGACTTTTCAGCTTCCTCTGCCTTAGGCAAACCTTTTATTATGCAAAGTGGTCAAGCCCCCTCTCTGGGTTCTCCGGTTGCTTCCAAGAATTTTTTCAGGTTTTATATGACCTTTAAAGAGTTTCCAGATCCATGTGCAGATGGACTCCATTTTTTAAAATTTTTAATTATTTATTTAGTAACCACATGTTTAGAAGAAGTATTTCATTACAGCATTAACATATTCAACAACAGTTTCTAGAGCAAAGATACATCTCTTTCAAAATTGACTGTAAATTTTTAGGTTCACAGTTGAGTTAATACAGGTATACAATATTGAACTCAGTATAAAACCTGTAAGATATAAAATTAAATAAGGTTTTAACCTTTAAAAAGATCTCTACTTCTTATTAAAATATACTGTTTCATACAGAAAAACTCATTTTTTCAGTTAATTATTTATTTAACAACCACATACTTAGAAGAACCATTTCATAACAACAGTATTGACATATTCAATAACAATTTTCTGAGCTAAGATGTATTTTTTTCAAAATTGGCTGTAAAATTTTAGTTTTACAGTTGAATTGTTACAGTTATACAATATTGTACTCAGTATAAACCCTATAAGACATAAAATTGAATGAGGTTTTAACCTTTAAAAAAAGATCTCCATTTAATTATTAAAATACATAGTATCATACAGAAAAATTCATTTTCAATGCAATTGTCATTAAGATGTTTGCACATGCGTTTCTAACTCCTATATATCTGATTATTACTAGTGACGGTTACTTTCTGAGTTCCTTGGTATCTGAACATGGATATAAAGTCGTCAGGTAGATTTCAATGGTAATGTTTCTCAAATCTACTAATTTAAAATTGAATGAGTTTTTAACTTTTAAAAAAGATCTCCATTTCATTTTAGAATATATTGTTACTTGTGAAAAGACTCATTGTTTATTGCTACTAACACTGAGATGTTGGCGCATGCATCTCTAATCTGTATGCATCTGATTACTACTACCCATAATTGGTTTCACTTAGACCCTTGGCTCCTGTGTATGTGTATGAAGTCATCGGTTGTATTTCAATGGTAATGTTTATCACCTCTACTAATTAGCATGATGTAAATTTCTATGCTTCGTCCTCAAACATAATACATTTTTAAAAATTTGTCGGTTATTTTGTGCA
>NW_008336930.1:1742931-1744292 GCF_000622305.1 Nannospalax galili
ATGAGCTGGGTTACTATCTGGGAGCCCCTTGGGCCACCCCGGCCAACAACTCAAAAGAAGGTATCTCCTATTTGGCATTGTTGCTTGTTATATAGCCTTTAGCTATGCATATGGACTCCTAAGAAATTATATTGACCCCTTTAATCTTTGGTTATACTTTCCTTTTGGATGTTTAAGGCCAAACAGTTGGCCCTGATAAGCCAATTTATTTTTACTCTTAAGGTTGTTTGAGGACCTATTCCTCAGGGGTCACATGGGCTTGGGAGGAGCTCCTGGCTCCTTTCTTTTACCAGTTCTGCCTATGTGAAGATAAGTCAAACGTCCTGCTCGACCATGATTGGCTTCACTTGGCACCATGGAGGAAGTGATTCCTCTGTGTTGACCCTCCACTTTGTAGACTGGACACTGGTTCAAGTCCATCTGGTGGGGTCTCCTCGGCCTCCTTGATCAAGAGGACAGGTGACCCACCACCATTACAGTACATTTTGAGAGATGCTCATAGTCCCCTGGAACTAGTCAATCTAGGAGGGCAAGGAGCAAAAACTGTCCTTTATGTCCCTCTTACCAAATTAGTTTAGGCCTCAAAGTATATCTGTTAAACATCCATGAAGGTTAGTACCACCAGCCTGGTACTTTTAATTACTGTATGCCATGTAGACAAATCTTGGGAAAAGACAAGTTGTTCTCAGATAAACCTTACCTAGACATATGTCTTGTGATCTGCTGTGTATAATTTGTCAGTAGGTTGTAGGAGTAATATGGTTCCCTCTGGTTTTCAAAACTAGCTAGGCATTATTTATCTCTTGCATTGTCTCACCCCTCCATGATAGTTTTCCCATTTAAGGTGCCCCCATATCCCCCCTTTCTCCCTTAATAATACTCTTCTCCTAAAGTCCTACCTCTCTTGAGCTCCTTCTATCCCCTTATCCTCTAGGTTCCTTGTATACCCTTCTCTCCCCCTTCCCTTAAACTAACTAAATTTTTGCCTCTATCTCCCTTATTAAGGCCTGTTTCCTATTGTTCTTCACTTTCAGGTTCTTTTTTTTCCTTTACCTCCCTGTTTTCTTTCCATTATCCTGGTTCCTGTAGTTATGTCTGGATACGTACTCACTTGTCAGGGTTTGGTTCTAGGATCCACATATGAGGGAGAACATATGTCAATTTTTTTTCTGAGCCTGTGTTACTTTACTTAGTATAACAGTTTCTAGTTCTATCCATTTACCTGAAAATTTCATGATTTCATCTTTCTTTATTGCTGAGTAAAACTCCATCAACCACATTTTCAATATCCACTTGTCAATTGAGGGACACTTAGGTTGCTTCCATCTCTTAGCTATTGTGAAAAGAGCAGCAACAAACAC
>NW_008336930.1:1744588-1745501 GCF_000622305.1 Nannospalax galili
ATTGGGTTGCTTCTTGTCTTGGTTCTCTGTTTTTTGAGTTTGTTATATATTCTGGATATTAAACCTCTGTCAGATGTGTTGCTGGTAAAGATTTTCTCCCATTCTGTGAGGTTTCTAATCGCTTCCCTGGTTGCCTCCTTTGATGTACAGAGCTTTTTAGTTTAATGAGGCCCCATTTGTTAATTCTTGCCCTTGTTCCTGAGCAATTGATGCCCGATTTAAAAATTCCTTTCCTACACCTATATCTTGTAGGTTTTTTCCAATGTTTTCTTCTAACAGTTTCAGAGTTTCAGTTCTTACATTTGGAATTTACTTTTGTGCAGGGCAAAAGATAGGGGTTTAGTTTCATTCTTCTACAGGTTCAGATCCAGTTGTGTCAGCACCATTTGCTGAACATGCTGTCTTTCTTCCAGTGAATATTCTTGGCCCCTTTGTGAAATATCAGGTGGCTGAAATCGTATTTACTCATATTTGGTCTTCAATTTTCTTCCATTAATCTATGGGTCTATTTTTGTGCCAGTACCATGCTGTTTTTATGACTATAGCTCTGTAATACAACTTAAAATCTGGTATAGTAATCCCCCCAGCATTGATCTTAGTGCTCAGGGTTATTTTGATTATCAGATGTCTTTTGTGCTTCAATATGAATACTAGGATTTTTTTTTTCCAATTCTGTGAAAAATGTCATGGGGATTTTGATTGGCTTTGCATTGAATGCATAAATGGCTTTTGGTAGGATGGTCATTTTCACAATATTAATTGTTCCAAGCCATGAGCATGGGAGGTCCTTCCATCTCCTGTTGTCTTCCTCAATCTTTTTAACAATTTAAAATTTTCATTGTAGAGATCTTCAGTGTCTTTGGTCAGATTTATTCCAAGATTTTTTTTTTGCTGCTATTGTGAATGGGAGCAT
>NW_008336930.1:1745690-1747681 GCF_000622305.1 Nannospalax galili
GTCTCTCCTTTTCTAAGTATTACTCCTTTAATTTCCTGCTCTTGTCTTATTGCTCTTGCAAGAGTTTCAAGCACTATGTTAAAGAGAAGTGGAGATAGTGGACAGCCTTGTGTTCCTGATTTCAATGGGAATGCTTCCAGTTTTTCTCCATTTAGAATGATGTTGGCTATAGGTTTGTTATAGATGAATTCAATTATGTTGAGGTATGTTCCCTCCAGTCCAATTCTCTCTAGGCCTTTGAACATAAATGTATGTTGAGCTCTGTTAAAGGCCTCTCTGCATCTATTTAGATGACCATGTGGTTCTTATCTTTGAGCCCATTTATATGGTGTATGGTGTTTATTGACTTACTCATATTGAACCATCCCTGCATCTCCAGGATAAAGCTGACTTCATCATGGTGGATGATCTTTTTGATGTGTGTCTGTATACAGTTTGCAAGTATCTTGAGAATTTTTGTGTCTATGTTCATTAAGGGTATGGGTCTATAGTTTTCTTTTTTGGTTGTATGTTTACCTGGCTCTGGTATTAGAGTGATACTGGTTTCATAGAAGGAATTTGGAATTTCTCCCTCCATTTCTGTCTTTTGAATAATTTAAGTAGTATTGGAAGTAGATCTTTAAATATCTGATAGAATTCTGCTGTAAATCCATCTGGTCCTGGGCTTTTTTTAGTCTGGAGGTTTTGTATTACTGTTCCAATTTATTTTTGTGTTATGGGTCTGTTTAAGCTGTTAACCTCTTCTTGGTTTAGTTTTGGTGGTTCCCATGCCTTTAGATATCCATTTCTTTTAGGTTTTCAGATTTAGTAGCATACAGATTTTTAAAGCATTCCCTTATAATGTTCTATATCTTTCTGGTGTCTGTTGTGTTGTTTCCCCTTTCATCTCTGGTTTTGTTGATTTGGAGGTGCTTTTTCTTTCATTTAGTTAACTGGGCTAGTGGTCTGTCAATCTTATTTATCTTTTCAAAGAAGCATCTCTTGGATTTGTTGATTCTTTGTATTGTTTTCTTTGTTTCAATTTCATTATTTTCTGCCCTGATTTTTGTTATTTCTTCTTGATGCCCTGATTTTCGTTATTTCTTCTTGTCTGCTGGATTTGGGTTTCATTTACTGTTGCTTTTCAAGTGTGTTGAGTTGCAGTGTTAAGTCATTTATTGTGTTCTTTCTGATTTTTTAATGTAGGCATTTAGAGCTATAAAATTCCCTCCAAGGACCTCTTTCACTGTGTCCCAGAGGTTTTGTTGTGTTGTGTTGTCTTTTTCATTAAGTTCCAGGAATACTTTTATTTCTTTCTTAATTTCACTTTTGACACATTTATCATTCTGGAGTGTGCTGTTTAATCTCTATGTGTTCATGTGGTGATTAGGCCTTCTTCTGGTGTTGATTGTAAGCTTTATTGCACTGTGGTCTGATAGAATGCATGGCATTATTTCAATATTTTTATATTTGTTGAGGTTTTTTGTGTGTGTGTGTGCCTCAGTATATGGTCAATTTGGAGAAGCTTCCATGGGGTGCTGAGTTGAAAGTATGTCCTTTGGTGCTTCGGTGGAATACTTGGTAGATATTTGTTAAGTCAATTTCATGTATGGTATTTTTTAATTCAGATGTCTCTCTGTTAACTCTCTGTCCTGTTGATGGAGACAGTGGGGTATTGAAGTCCCCTACTATTAATAAGTTGGGATTAACCTGGGTCTTAAAGTCCTGTACTATTGTTTTTATGAAGCTGGGTCCACTAGAGTTTGGTGACTATATGTTCATGATTGTAATATCTTCTTTGTTTATTGTTCCTTTGATCAGAATGAAATGACCCTCTTTATCTCTTCTGATTAGTTTTAGTTTAAAGTCTATTTTGTCAGATATTATAATTGCAATGCCTGCTTTTTTCTTAGTAGAATTTGCTTGGTATATTTTTTTTCCATCCTTTCACTTTAAGGTAGTGCCTGTCCTTGAAATTGAGATGAGTTTCTTGCAGAGAACAAAAAGATGAG
>NW_008336930.1:1748161-1757287 GCF_000622305.1 Nannospalax galili
GCAGCTTCCAGTATTGTCTCTTTGGTCTATACATTTAGTGTTTTTGCTATGATGTGCCATGGAGAGTTTCTTTTCTGGCATTGCCTGTTTGGTGTTCTATATTTCTTGTATTTGTATGGGCATGTCTTTCTTTAATGTTGGGAAAGTTTCTTCCACGATTGTGTTGAAGACCTGGTCCATGCCATTCTCTTAGGATTCTTCTCCTTCCTGTATGCCTATGATTCATAAGTTTGGCTTTTTAATGGTGTCACACAATTCCTGCATATTCCATTCTTGTGATTTCTTAGATTTTTCATAATCTTTGCTTGGGTGGTCTAGTTCATCCACTTTATCTTCGATACTCTGTTTTTCATTTCACTCACCTTATTGGTGAGGCTTTCTCCTGTCATTTCTAATTGGCCTATGGAGTGTTTCACTTCGTTCTTTATTTCAGCCTGAGTATTCTTCAATATTTCTAGCTCTTTTCTGAATTCATTCAGAAGTTTATCCCTATCTTCCTTCAGCTCTATGATTACCTTGTTTGTGTGTTCTTTAAATTCACTGAAATCTTTTATCATGTATATAATTGTTCTTTTGAGTTCCATGTCTTGGTATTTGGTGGCAATTTGGTATTTTGGTTTTCAATGTTGTTTTTTCTCTGTGATTTTGACATGTGAATTTCTTTTGTAGTTTCTGATACTTGTGTGAGACTCAAGCCTTCAAGTTTAGGTCTGCTTCTTTTTATGAACTTTATGTGTCTTTGTGGTTTAATTTTTTGGGCATGAAAGGCTGGTTCCTCTAAAACTTCCTGTTCTCTCTTTTGATTTTATATTGGGGTGGCCAGATTGCTTTTGTCTTCAGGAGTTCCCACAGAGGCCCAAGTCAGATGAAGATCAGATAATCTCAGGCTTTCTCCTAAGGTCTGGATCCCTTCAGGATAGATTTTGGCCTCAGGAATTTGGGAGCCGGGCCCAGGAAAGATGCTGATCTAGGGCCACTGGTGGCCATGCCACCTAGAGATGCAAAGGAAGATGGGGGTGGGAGGTGGCTCCAAGTGTCCCTGGGGACTGCACTGAGGAGCTGGTTTGGTCTGGATGCAAAGGACCAGGAAGGGGAAAGGTCAGCCCCAGTGTCCAGGAAAAGAGGCTGGCGGGTTGTGCAGACCCAGGGAGGCAGAGGGAGGCGAGGGCTGGGCCAGGCCCAGAAGCAGTGCTCCTGCGGACCTGAGAAAGAACTCAGTTGCTCTCGGATGCACAGGATCAGGAAGAAGCAGTGGTTGTTCCCCAGGTGTCTGGGGCATCAAGACAAGGAATAGGACAGGGCCCAGGCTAGGAGGAGAGACCAGCAGGGGAGATGGCAGGGTGAGTGAGGCTGGGGGAGTCAAGGTGTGGAGGGCCCAATCCACTTACCCAGGAGAGAGAAGCCTGCTGGTCGGACGGAGAGCGGCCTGCAGCAGGCCCAGGAAGCAGAGGCAGACTCCATTTTTTTTTAACAACTGACCTATTTCCTCACATTTACAGCACAATTGTGGCCCAGAGATTTTCCCCTTCGAGTCCATCAATGTCTGAGTGACCTGCATCATTCAAATTACATACTCCATGATCCATTGTGAGATCCAGATCAGTGCCACCACTAGCTCCCTTGCTTTTCCCAAACTTCCCAGTTTGTCAATTCCAGCTCCATCCTGCTGGACTGTGCCAATTTGTTGTACTATTTTTTTTTCCTTTTCCCTTCTTGAGAGGCTCGCACACACAACCTCCAAGGCCCCAGGGCTCACAGACTAACATAAGCATTTTTAGTTTGGGTTCTGTAATGTTTTATATGACACTTGGGGGTTGGGGGTTACTTATACAAAACAGCTTCCAATAACCCATGTGCCATTGAAGCCTGCTAGTAGTGTCCACCAGCTTTTGTGTGCTGTGCCCATGTTCAGTCTCCCCGCCATGGTCTGCCTCATCTCATCCTGTGGAGCCTGAAAAATGGCAGGGTGTCTGCCTGGCTGTCCCCCCCACCCCCCACCCCCATTCAGCCACATGCCTCACTCCCTGAATTTCAAAAATGTCCATGCTAACTCTCTGTATAGTAGCGGGCTCCACCCCTCTTCCCAGGGTGTTCCTCATCTTGCCCCTGGCTGGCTTACACTTTTCAGAGGAATGGGTAATTTTCGGGCTCCACATGCCTTGAGAGATAAAAGTGTCTCCCAAGAAACCAGGGAAGCACCAGCATTGTGGAGATAACTCCTCAGTAAACTTCTTTTGTAAACTTTCTCATGAGACAAAGCTCTCCAGGCATACATGTTCAAGGTTCAGCTAAATGTACAAAGCATATTTTTTAAAGCTAGAGGAACACTATTTCACAGTTCCTTCATAGCCACATGTTCTGACCCCGATAATGGTGTCAGGCATGAGTTTCATTTTGTGAAAGGGGCCCTAAATCCAATCAGAAAACTATCGGTTACTCCCATAGCACACATGGGTGCTATTGCACCAAACGGTGGTGTTTTTACCACCATGCTAGCTCTGACCTTTATTAAGGCAGGTCTAGAAAATGAATGCACTGACTATGGAGACCTTTGAGACTTCTAGTCTAGCAATACTCATGATACCCACACCCTGTCCTCATCAATTTCCCCTGCATGTCTCTTTAGCTGAACAGGCATCTGAGAAAAGTCACACACAGGTACTATCTTTGGCCTTTGTCCCTCTTCTTCCACCTTCTCCAACAACTGACTCTCAGAACTGCCTCTTTCAATTTTACTCCTTACATGTAAAATGACCCTGTTGATCCTGAAAGATAATTCAGCAAGTAAGGACAATTGTTGCCAAACCTGAAGTCCTGAGACCCTGGGACCCACATAGTGAAAGGTGAGAACTGAAACCCACAGGTTCTCGTCTGCCCTCCCATGCACACCCTGACATGCCTTTCCACACCTCCCCAATACAAAGTACATAAATAAATTTAAAATGATTCCCTCATGCTACCCTTTCTACAAACTTGCTTCCTTTATTTTTGGAGGGGGGGAGGCAGGTGCACATGTGAGAAGGTCAGAAGACAACTTTCAGGAGTCAGTTCCCTTTCACTGTCGTGGATTCACTGAATTGAACTAAGGTCATCAGACTAGTGCAACAAACACCCACCATCTCATCATTTCAAACTTGTTCACATTTTAAAAAATATTTTATTTATAATTTTCATTTTATGTATATGAGTGTGTTGCCTACATGTATGTGAGTGCACCTGTGTCGTGCAATGCCACAGAGGTCGGAAAAGGGCTTCAGATTCCCCTGGAACTGGAGTTAGGGACGGTTTGTAGCTGCCGTGTAGGTGCTGGAAATCAAACCCGGGTCCTCTGCAAGAGCAGTCAGTGCTCTTAACCACTGAGCCATCTTTGTTCACATTTTTTAAGAGCCTCCTTATGGCCATCTGCCTCTGAAGAACCACATTTCTTTCTCTGTCTGTTCTATCAGTTTGTTAGAAGAATAAATATATCACTTCTCTCTACATAGACCCCATGCCCAAATCTTCCAAAACTCCTCTGTCAGTGCTTCTCATCATTCTTGACATCTCTGTGGTCCTTGGCTCTACTGAGCCTTCCCTTCCTCTTGAAATACCTTCAACCTCTCATGTTCTGGAGCTCCTGAGGTCCTGCCCTCTTGTTCCCTCAGCTATCACTCTGGCAGTTTCTCCTCCCTCCCATTTCAACTTTCCTGTGTGTCTGTTCCCTTCCCATTTTTATTGTCTCCCTTGATGCTCACATCTATTTTAATAAATTCTTCTATCATCTCTTCTTTTTTTTTATCACAGACTTTGTAAATCATCATACCTGTCTGAATGAAGAAATGAGTGAAGCCATGTCAGCATCTTGTTCGATCCATGCATTTCTGAATTCATGCAGACTATGTTCCATTTATCACTTAATGCCTAGCATCGATTTGTATTCTTTACATAGGAAATGAATGAATAAATTGACAGCTATCTTTACATAAACATCCAATTTGCTGAGAAAATGCAATAAATCCACCACTAAATTATATCTCCACCTGTACCCACAAGGCAGTTCATTTGCCTTTTTTTCTCAGTTATAAATGTCACAACAGTGCTTTCGGTTTACAACCTCAGATACTTTTTTTTTCACTTCCAGACTTTCTCTTATGCTATATGAGTGTCTACCACCTATAAATTCCATTTCTATAAAAATATTTCAAATCATTTTTCTGACGAATCCCAATTCTCATATTCTAGATGGAGTATTCATTGGTCTAATGTTTTCCTCATTCATTTCCATGCATGTTACACCTTTTAGTTGTCATCCAAATTATCATCTTTCATCCTTCCCTTCCAGCTCTTATATTAGTATGCTGGTTGGAATGCTAGTTCTGGTGTCTGCAGATCACTAACAGATTGAACACTATGTTTTCCGTTTACTAGCCTTGCCTTCTTGAGCAGAAAGTATCACCTTTCTATATGTCTTTGTAAAGTGGGGCAGTAATAGTACCTGTCACACAGGGGAGAAACACAATGCTTGGCACATAGAAAGCATTCGGTAAATATGAGGGGGCAGGGGGCAGGAAGATGACTACGGAGGTGATAGTGACAGCGTTCAGAAGTCCAATTTAAATCTTTCCTTACTCATTCAGTAAATTTCAGGAGCCTCTGAAAGTAGACAGTTAATGTCTAGCCATTCGTAGGCAGCCTTTCATATCCCGGGAAGAATAACACAAATGTCAGGATTGGCCAATCAGGAAGATGCTAAAACCATCACAGAATTTTTAAAGCAATTCAAAGAGAAAATATATATTTAAAAAGGTCAGTCCAGGGCCTGGCACAGATTAATCACTCAAATGAAGTAATCTTTGAAGACATTTTAGAGAAGTATGAATCAGACTTAGGATAGCATTCTGAAGATAGTATAGGGGACATGAAAATATTGTATTTTTCTGGCCTCTGGAAGTTTGTTTGGTTAACAAAGTGTCAATGGAGATGACTTTTGCTTATTTCAAATTGAAATATTTAATTACTAGTACTCAGTTTTCCAAATTTCTCCTATCAAGCAGAACATCTCTTTTCACCTACAGGGAACATTTAGTGCAAGCAAGAGATTATTCCTTGCCTTTCTGTGCCATTGTAATTTGGATATGATAATAATTATAGTATAACCCTGCCTATCCTGACTGCCAGGGGTCAACAAACAGGGTCAGGGAGGAATCCATGGCCTCAAAGAACTACCCAAACAGACTTCCCACACTGAGTAATCTTTTAGTAAAATGGGCTACAAATATTTAAAGGTAAATGAAATAACGAAATCCTTGGGAGTCTTCTCCTCTGTAAGAAGCAGCCCTGACACCCAAACCTGAGTTGCTGAAAGACACACAGTACAGAAGCCTCATCCCTCCTCTGCACATCATAACCACTCCACTTCCATAGCTACCCTGAATTGAGGGGTAGTTTCCCGCCTGTTGGTCTTTCCTGCTCCCTTTTACATTCACCCTTCCTGCCCATCTGCTCTAGGTCCATCAAATGAATTTTCCTGGAAGACTTCTCTTCCTCCCTGCATTGCACGCCGAGTGCTCCCTCTCCCTGGAATATCTTCATTTTATTTTCCATTCTCATTCACTTACCTGCTTAGCAAAATCTGATTTGTCATTCGACATGTTGCACAAGTCCTCTACTTCTCCAAAATGTTTTCCCTTTCCCGCAGGAAGTTCTGTCTCTAAAAGACTTCTCTTTCCCCACAGGAAATTCTACCCCCTTTCTCATGTCCCCATGGTATTTCTGCACACATCTCTTAATTTACATTTTTGGGGATATTTCTATTTCTATTTTTATCTAAACTAAATTGATTTTTACTTATACAGAAAAAAAATCATACATTTCAACAGGGGCACTATGTGTTGTTTTGATACATATGTACATTGTGTAATGTTTACTTCTGGTTAAAAACGCATATCATTTATCATGATGAAAACTCCAACTCCTTTCACTTAATAGAATCCTTTGTTCTAGTTCTGTGAAATGTACACTACCTTAGAGTTATCTCTAGCACTCTGCTGTGCCAGGAAAAGCCTGCCAGAACTTCTTGTTACCAAGTACAACGAATGCCTGTCTATCAACCTTTCTTTCTCCCTTCCCCAATCTAAACTTCCAAACCTCTAGTCCACCCCATTCTAGTAAATTCTATGAGGTCAGTATTTGTAGATTCAAATAGTTCTAGCTTATTTCACTGAACAGAATCCTCTCCAGTTACATCCATGTTTTCGTGAATTACAGGATTTTATTCTTTCTCATGGTCAAAGGGTATTCCTGCATGTCTGTGTACTGCATTTAGTTTATCCAGTCAACAGATGATATACTTATAGTGGTATTTCTTGGCTATTCTGAATAGTGTTACAATGAACACTGAAATATAGGGTCTCGATATGCTGGCTTTTTTCCTTTGGATATATGCCCAGTAATAGTATTGCTAGACCAAATAGAAGTTCTACTTTTAATTTGTTCAGTAATGCACGTAGTTTTGATCAACGATGGTTATTCTTACTAGGGTAAGGTACTATCTCTGTGTGGTTTTGATTTACATTCCCTTAATGATTAGTGATGTTGAGTAGTTTTGCATTTATCTGCTGTATATTTGTATATATTCTTCTGGAGAAATGAGTATTGTCCACTTTTTATTGTTTTATGCGATTTTCATACAATATAGTTTGATAGTATTTAGATCCCCTCCCTTAACCTCACTTCCCCTCATTTCACTCTGTCCAATTTAATGTAATCTCTTAAATATATAATATGGCCTATAGAGTCTGGTTTGTGTCCCCAAATGTCCTTCAGTGTGCATTCACCACTGGGCCCACCAAGAGTTCCATCCCTGTAAGACACTTTCTTTCCCCCTCCCAGAAGCAATAAATTGCCCAAAGTTCCTTAGGTTGGGTTGGGATATCTTACCCACTTCCCCAAATCTGTATTTGTATTTTGTCTGGTTTGAGCTCACGTAGGACTTGTGCATGGTATCACCACTGCTGTGAATTGATATGTGTAATTGACAAGTTGTCTGGAAGACTGTTTTCTTATGGTCATCCACCCTCTCTGATTCTTACAATCTTTCCACCTTCTTTTCTGCAATGATCCCTGAGCCTTGAGTGGCAGAGGTTTAAAATGGGTGTCCTATTCAGGGATAAGCACTCTACAATCTCTTGTTCCCTGCACATTCAGCCAATTGTGGGTTTCCATGTTAATCACCATGTGCTGCCTAAGGAAACTTCTCTGGTGATAGTTGAGAGATGTATTCATACTATGTATAGAGGTTGCATTGAAGATGCATCACTTAGTGTTAAGAGTCTCACAGACAGTCATTTTTGACCAGTTCTGGAACTCTGTAGTAGACCCCATCTGTTGTAAAAAGAAGCTTCTTTGATGAGGGGTGATGGGTACTTTTGTCTGTAAATATGAGGATCCATGTTTAAAGTAAATGATTATATTGGTCTAGGGATGTGACAAAAGTAGGTTTTTCTATAGGATCTATGGCCTCTCCAGTTGTGCTGGCTGTGTTTACAACACATGAGTTCCTGCTCACTGAGTGGGGCTTCATTCCAATTAGACAGCTGTTGATTACCCCAAGATAAAAGTACCACTACTGCACCAATAGTGATGCTTTGCTGGGCCAGTCATTGTATTGTTCACTTTTAATCATTTTAATTACTTGCCTTTACTATTTAAGTACTTTCATATTCTGGATATTAACCCTTTGTTAGGTGTATAATAAATAAGCTAACATCTTCTCCCATTATGGAGGACATCTCTTTATTCAGTTGATTCTTTTGCTGTATAAAAGATTTTTGTTTGATATAGCTCATTCATCTTCTTTATTTTCTTTTTTCGCCTTTGAGGTCTTACATCCCAAACTCCTTATCTAATTCAGCATCCTAAAACATTTCTCCTACATTTTAATTTAGTTTTATAGTTTCAAATATGACACCTTACTTTTAATTCTTTTTTTAGTTCATTTTTATAACTGATGAAGGATAGGGATATAGTCTCTTTCCTCTTCATGTGGCTATCCAAATTTCCCCGCAACATTTGTTGAAAATACATTTCTTTACCCAATGTCCTGCAATTTATTCTGAAATTAGTTACCTGTATGCGTATGTTTGCTTCTAGGTTTTCTATTTTGCCCTGCTAGTCTGAGTCTGTATTTATGCCAATAATATGCTGTTTTGATTACAACTTCATTATATATTTTGAAGTTACACAGAAAAATAAATGCCTCCTGTTTTGTTCTTTTTGCTCAAGGTTAGCTAGTCTAAGAATTTTGTGGTTTCATATAAGTTCTAGGATGTTTTCTAGTTCTATTGAAAAACTGTCAGCATTTTGAAAGGAAGTGAATATATAATACACTTTCGGCAAGATGAACATTTTAATAATAGATTCTTCAAATCCCCAAATGCAGATGTCTTCCCATTTTTTTTCTCTCTCCTTCATTTCTTCAATCAATGTTTTATTGTCTTGTAGTTATAATTTGGTTAAAGAGATTCTGAGGTTTTTTCGAGTTTTATCAATGGAATCATTTATTGATTTCTTTATCAACTAATTCGATACTGAGCTGTATTGATTGTGCTGGTTAGCTTCACTTCTCAATTTGACACACTTAGGAAGAGGGACACTCAATAAAAGAATTTCCTCCAATGGCTCAACCTGTGGCCATGTTTGTAAGGCATTTTTTAAATTACTAATTGATGTGAAAGGCCCTAGGCCATTGTGAGTGGTGCCATGCGTGGGCAGGTAGGCCTGGACTATATAAAAAATCTAGCTGACTAAGCCAGTAGCAGCATTCATCCTTGGTCTCTGATTTGGTTCATGCTTCCAGGTACCTGCTTTGAGTCCCTCCCCTGACTTCCCTCACTGATGGAAATGACATGGAAGTATAAACCCAATAAACACATTTCTCCCAAAGTTGTTCTTGGTCAGTGTTTTATCACAGCAACAGAAAAGTAACTAAATACAGTGGTGCTAATGAATACTGCATATTTTGTTGGACTAGTTTTGAAGTCCTAATTTTTTGTAGAGTTTTGGGATATATATATATATATATATATATATATATATATATATATATATGACATAAAACATGTCATCTATATGCCTTGGAATTTTTAT
>NW_008336930.1:1757309-1784809 GCF_000622305.1 Nannospalax galili
GGAATTTTTATTTTCTTCTCTCTCCCAACTGCTCTGACCAGGACTTCCAGTTATATATGTTGAGTGAAAGTGATGAAAATGGGTATCCATGTCATATTCCTGATATGAGAGAAATCTTTCAGCTTATGCCCCTTCATGCAGGATTACCTGTTAACTTATTATAAACGGCCTTAATATGTTGATGTGCATTCCTTCTGTGTTGTACCATATTTGCACCTCTAGGATGAATCTCACTTAACTTTAATAAAGATTTTTAAACCAATCTTTTTAATACAATGATGTATTTAGTTGCCAGCATTTTGTTAATGATTTTTGGTCTGTGTTTCTCAAGGATATTGAGCAATAGTTTCTGTGTGACGGGGCTTGTCACACTAAATTTTCTTCCCATTTCCCTTCTTGGAAGGCTCCGTTTGGTGCGTACTCCCTCCCAAGGCCCCAAGGCTCACAGACTAACAGAAGACTTTTTTAGTTTGGGTATTGCATGGTCCTTTATGGTAGGGAATGAAAGGATGACTTACAAAGAAACCGCTTGGCCATTCAGATTGCTTTCGCGCCCCACCCACAGTCTCCGTTAGTGTTTGCCAGTGCCCTGTAGGCCCATGGTCTCACCTCAGGTCTGTAAATGGCCCTCCTGGCTTCCACGCTTTCAGGATGCCCCCGCCATTCGCCTTGGTGGCCACACACACTTCCTTTTTCCCATTCCAATGTCGCTGCCACTGTAACTTTGCCGGTGGCTAGGCTCCACCCTTCTTCCCAGGGTGCCCTGCACACACCCGTAGTTCATGCTTTTCAGAGGAATAAATGCTTTCTGGGCTACAGGGTTGTATGCACATGTGGAGGCCAGAGATCAGCAAGGGACATCTTCACTTACTCTCCCTGTTGTTTTTGAGACAGAATCTCTCACTGAATATGGACCTTGCTGATTGAGCTAGACTGGCTGGCCAGCAAACTCCAGAAATCCACCTTTCTCTGTTTCACAGATGCTGGAATTACAGGTGTATTTCCTACCTTGTCTGACCATCTACATGGGTGCTGGGGATTCTAACGGAGGTCTTCATGTTTGTGTGACAAGCACTTTAACCACTGAGCCATCTCCCCAGACCCATTCTGTTCTTCTGTTGTTGTGTCCTTTTCTGGTTTTGAAATCAAGATAATCCATTTGTGGAATGTATTAGAGAAATTCCTTCCACTGCCTCCTTTTTGGAATAACAAATATGATTAGTATTAGTTTTCTTTAAATGTTTGGTAGAATTTACCAATGAAGCCATCTGGTCCTGGGCTCTTTTTTGCTGGGAGACTTTCTATTACTCATTCAATTATGTGGCTTGTTATTAACCTGTTCAGACTATTTCTTCATAATTTAGTCTTAATAAGGTGTATGTGTGCAGGAACTTGTTTATTTTCTATATTAACAAATATGCTGATGCATAGTTATTTATAATGAATTCTCATGGTCTTTCGTATTTGTTTGATGTCATTAATAGTTTCTCCTTTTCATTTATTTGAGAATTTTCCTTAGACGATCATATTTATTTTATCTTTTCATAGAACTAATCTTTCATTGATTTTGTGCATTAGTTTCAGTCCCCATTTTATATAATTCTACTCTGATCTTGATAATTTCTTTCCTAATTTAGGTTTTTATTTTTAATACATTTTATCAAATCATATATTTTAAATCTTTTACAAATTGAAACTGATTTAAGGTTTGATCTGTGCCGTCAGTATCTTATCATTTAGAGAATCCTGGACACATGTTCTCAAAAGAAAATCTTTAAAAATATATTAATCTGTACTGTTTAGTTACTTCTCCAAAAAAATTTGCTTTAATTAAAAAATGATAACTGGGAGTTGGAGAGATGGCTTAGTGTTTAAGAGCACTGCTGCTCTTGCAGAGGACCTGGGTTCAAATCCCAGCACCCATATGCGGCTAACAACCATCCATAATTCCAGTTCCAGGGGAATCTAACATCCTCTTCTGACTTCCATGGGCATTGCATGACATGGGTGCACTTACATACATACAGGCAATATACTCATACACAAAACATAAAAACAATAAAGAAAATATTTTTAAGTGATAACTGGAACTGGGTTTGTTGGTGAACACCTTCATCTTAGCTCTTGTGAAGCAGAAGCAAGATCTCTGTGAGATCAAAGTCAGTCCGGTCTACATAGAGAGTTCCATGCCTGCTGGGGCTACAGGGAGACCCTGTCTCAAAAACAAAGCAACAATGGGATAACTGGGCTGTATTATATTATCTAAAAGTAATAAGAAAAACAATAGATTTCCAGCTGGGGAGACAACTAAATAGCTTGCTACAAGCAGGAGGACTAGGGTTTGGATTCCCAGAACCCATGTAAATGTGGGTGGATATTGCAGCCCACCTGTAATTCTAGGTTCAGGAGGTGGAGTCACAGTTCTTGGAGCAAGCTGCTTAAGGATACTAGCCATATCCGGGAGCTCTGATTTTGATTGAGAGACCCTGCCTCAAAGAAGGAAGTGGAAGCATAACCAAGGAAGATTCCTGACCTCGACTTCAGGCCTCTACATGCTTGTACACACATGTGAATGCTCTCCTGCTACACCTATGTGTGTATGTGCATAACACACATACACATGAAAAGAAGAGGACAAAACAGATTGAAATAGGTTCTTCTGTTGGCTGACTAACCTGGCCATGGAAAGCCATGGTAGTGTATGCACACAAGTGAAGCCATATGCTTACACTTAAAATTTCTCACATTTTCATGCTGACATTGTGATCTGCCCATCTGGTCCATGAACACAAATGCCCATAGAGATTTAGCAATCAGGTAGGCAAATATCTTCTCTAGTGGGACAAAGTATTCTGGCTTTCAATAAAATTCTCTCCATTAAAGCTCAAAAAGACAGAATGAAGGTGGTTTATTGCTTCTGCTATTTGAATTACGTCTCCAGTGTGAGTTTATAATCCAATATTTCATGTTAGGTCACTGAGAAAGAGTTTTCAGATCATTAAAATGCTATTGCTAATAGATTGATAAGGAAAGAATAAGAACATATCTCTATGCTCTCCACAACCCTCAGCCTTCTCCAAATACCAGCACCTGGATGGAATAAGCCATGCTGTGCCTTCATAAAAAGCTGTTGGAAGCCAGAGGAAAACAGGCAAGATAGAATTAAGAAAAATGGATGTATCCCACTGACCCTGGATACAGAAGAGAAATGTGGAGAAGGTGTGAATTATTAGCACAGTAGAAAAAATATTTTATTTAAGAGCCATATCTTCACAGCTCTGCCTGAAGGGTTTCACTCAGCTGCAAAAAAATAAAATAAAATAAATGTAAGATTCAAAGCTCAAGATGCTTAAGAATCCATCATGTTGTGAGAAGGAGAATCATAAAATCATCAGCAAAAGAAGACACAGTGGGTGTCCCAACTTGTAAACCATTAGGCTCCTGGGCATGCATCCTACTTCATCCTGGAGGACAAAGGAGGCATCAGAATTGGATTTCCCAGCTCTGTCAGAGTGCTTTTCCTGAAAATATGGTTTATCTTTCATGGAAATAAATTCAAGACTCGATATGGCTTTGTTCTTCATTCATCTTTGCCAACAAAGTAAGTGTGTCTGGGTTTTAGATTCTCAAAACGCAAACAATGTATTAGCAACTGCTATGGAAGGAAGAGTAGAAAGAAGGAAAGAAAAGGGGGAGAGAAAGAAGAGAGGGAGAGGATTTTAGGAGGGCAACCAACCCCGAATTTTTTTCTTTTTTAAAGAACCGTACCTAGCAACCGTACCCGGGCATCGAGGGAGGGAAGGAAGGAAGGAAGGAAGGAAGGAAGGAAGGAAGGAAGGAAGAAAGGAAGGAAGGAAGGAAGGAAGATTCAAAGTGTTGTATTAACAGTTGTACAATACTGAGCACTTGCTTAACTCTGGGGTTGCTGCAGGGTCTGCCTGGGATTGCTCATTTTGTCTATGTAACACTACTGCAAACTGGGTGATCTCCAGTAGAAGAAACTGGGTCATACCAGAAGAGAACTACTTACTCAAAGTCACAATGTAAGCTGCAGAGGTAGAATTTGTGTCCTATCTGCTTCCTATTCAAAGGTGTACTTTAGAAGTAAATTCCTCAATCCCAGCACTATTGTCAATCTGAAGTTGACAGTTCCTTGTGAGGAATACACTTTAGGGTTAGGGTTGGGGTATAGGAGCACCTATTATCTTGTTTTTACCAGATGCAATAGTACCCCCCTGAAATGTGTTCACATGACCCCTGGGAACACAAATCTAAACTAGTTTCATAAAGATTATAGATCCTTCTCTTGGAACTCGACTGTGATGTAAGGGGCTTCTGCTAGGATGCAAGTCATCTGTGTCAGTAAGCACACTGGTTACTTCACCTGCCTTCTCTTCAGTATAAATAATTTTTCAGTGAAGGAAGCAACGTGTACCTTTTTATTCTAGACAAAGTTCTTGATCTGTGCTGGATAGCTTTAGTTGTCAACTTGACATGCCTGGTTAGAGGGAACCTCAGTTGAGGAATTTGTCTTCATTAGATTGGCCTGTATCCATATCTGTAGGGAATTTCTTGATTGTCGAGTGATGTGGAAGGGTCCAGCCTACTGTGGGCAGTGCCAACCCCTGGGCAGGTGGTCTTGTATTGCATAAGAAAGCAGGCTGAGCATAGGCCAGGGGAGCAAGTCAGTAGTAAGCAGTGTTCCTCTGTGGTCTGTGCTCCTGGTTACTGCCCTGAGTTCCTGCCTTGGCTTCCCTTGATGATGCACTATGCTATAAGCGAAATAACCCCTTCCCTACCCAGGTTTGTTTTGGTCAGAGTGTTTTACCACAGCAATTAAAAGTACCTAGAACATCATCAAAGAGGAGCTCTGTATGCAGGTCCAGGTCTACTCTTACATTTTGGCAGTAGGTTTTCTCCCTGAAATTGTGATATTCTAATAAGATTTGATAAACCACTTTGGTTGGGCATGGTAGTGCATGCTTACAATCCCAGTGCTGAAGAGAGAGAGACAGGGGGATCCCTGGGATTTGCTGGCCACCAACTTAACCTAATTGGTGAACTCCAGGGCAGTGAATGATCCTGTATCAAAGGAGGCAAACAGTATTCCTGAGGATGATATCCAAGGTTGTTCTCCAGCTTCCACCAGCAGGTAATACACATGAACACACACACACACACACACATCATGAAATCCACTACTTTGCATGAAAACCTACACAGTGAATAAAAATATAACAACTACTTCACAAGGTGACTGTGAAAATTACTCGAGCTAATGCATATGCAGAGCTTAAGAACGCTGTGTTCGAAAGAAGCATTCAAGTACTGTTTCTCAGTATCACTTCTGCATCTGTTGTTGACATTGTATATGTGTTGTTATTGCTGAAATGGAAAAGGAGGACAAGGCACAAGATTGGCAGGGTGGACAGAAGCAATTATGGGGAAGGGCAGACTCCAGGGTCTTCAGGAACCTAAAGCTTTCAATGACCTCTTCGAACTAAGTAGAGTTAGACTTTATCATAGTGTAACTAGGGACAGATTGTCCAGCTGGGCCCTAAGATTCTCTAATCAAATATACCATCTGAGAACTTGAAGGTCAGAGATCAAGAAATACAATCAGCACTAAAATCAAACCTGAGAGCTGTTTATTAAACTCATATTCATAATCATTTCTGCCACTGATGAGAGATGCTTTTAACAGAAAAAGACTGATTAATATAAGTTTACGGAAAAAATAACATTAAAATCAAGGATTTAAGTTGAGCATGGCGGTCCATACTCCTAATTCCAAGGCAGAGGCAGGAGGAGCCTAAGTTTGAGGCCAGCCTAGCTATGTAGTGAGACCTTGTCACAAAACAAAAAGGAAATAAGCCACTAAAAACAAAACAAAAATTCCAATCAAAGTGAGTGAAGTGAAATAACCAACCTGGATTTTTGAGATGAAAGGAAAAGGAAATAGTGAGAACAGAAAGTTTTGGGAGGAGAGATCAGGTCTTCTTGCCTAAATGGTTTACATGATTGTGATGTGAGCTAGACTCATTGATGAAGATGATTAGTTAGCTGAGGCGTTTGGTGTAAATCCTAATGCAAATAAACATGTCATCTAAACTAAATACAGGAGGAGCAGAGGTCTTGTGAATAGCTGAACTGAACCTATATGTAGGGTAGTAAAGACAAAAAGTTAAGTGAAGGGGGCCAGCACCCCAGAATCCGTCATGGGCAGTGACTACTTTAGGCAATACAATTTATAAAATATCTCTTTACTGAAAACCTTCTAGAAATCTTCTAGTTGAGAAACAATAGAAGTAATTATAGCAAGTATATTTATTTTCACTATCTTATTTAATCTCCATAACAATACCATTGTTTAAGGGTTACATTTTTCCTCAAAGCTGAGCGGCTATAAAAATCCTGTTTCTCTCCTACTCCAGTTCATCCAAATTGTAAATGCCAAGGCAGGAATATGTGCTCTATAAACCACTATGAGCAAAGAGCTCCCAAAAGGAATACCAAGGGGTGACCCTGTCTCTCATTAAGCAGATCTGATGTTGGGGATTGTTGAGCAATACACATTTCAGGAAAGACTAATGCAGTCCTTCTGTAGGGAGTCATTTGTGCCCCAAACCCTGTAGATGAGCTTAAAAAATGGACATTTTAAAGTTGAGAAATACACAGAATAAAAATAGCAAACTTGAGAGAAAAAAGAAGGAAGTCAATAAATGGCTGTGTGGTCAGTTTGGTCAGCCAGTTGCTCTTGTTGGTATTGAATCTGGCTTTAGCTTCTTTTTTAAAAGAAAAATATTTATTTATTTTTATTTTATGTGTGTGAGTGTATTGCCTGCATCTATGTAAGTGAATCCATGTTGTGCAATGCCCACAGAGGTCAGAAGAAAGCACCAGAGTCCCTGGAACTGGAGTTACAGATGGTTATTAGCTGCCACGTGGGTGCTGGAAACAGAATCTGGGTCCTCGGCAAGAGCAGCTTGTGCTCTTAACCACTGAGCCATCTCTCCAGTTCCCTGGCTCTAGCTTCTTAAAGTAAAACAAAAGTGGACATAGGAAGTAGAGAAGAAACATATTGAGGCTGTGTGTGCATGGCACTGTGTTGGCACCAACTACTTAACAAAATTCATTGGATGTCAAAATATCTCTGTGAGGTGAATGAGGAGTAAGGACAGATGAGTTTGTTTTTTTCTTTTTTCTTTCTTTCAAGTTAAAGTTCTCACAGGTAGATCCAGAAGAAATTTCCCACATAAAAGAGCCAAAGTTATCTGTAAAAACAGCAAATAACAAGGCAGTGCTACCTCTGTCAGCTAATGCACAAGTCCCTGAGCCCTGTCTTCCCCTAGCTTTGCCAGTCAACATCCAAATTTAGGCAAATTTATGAGAATGAAATGATGACAACATTATGCTGTTTCACACGTTCAGACTGGGCTGAGTGGTGAAATATATTAATAGTCAGGAAGCCTTGTGATCAGAAATAACAGAACACTAATGCTTCCAATGTAAGCACACACACCTACATTCACCTGAGAAATGGGTTGGGTGCACAGTAAACCCAAGAGCAACTGTGTAACTTGAGTTTTGGAGGTGCAGTTGAAGGCTGACTCCAAAGGTTAATGTCTCCAAAACAGAGTCTCAAGAGATTAGATTTCTCTGGTTCAAAGTAGTATTCTGAAAGAAGGCTTTTCCCACATTGGTTTTATTCCTTAGTTCAATCAGTTTAGCCTCTGTGGCATTCAGTAGTAAGAGAAAACCATGGGAAAGGCTGTAAAGACAGAAAGCGTGATCTTATTTTTCCTGTAAGAACATTTCATGTATATGAATTATACAAGTAGCTAAAACTGAGGGGTGGGGATGACCACTCAAATAGCCACTGAAAACTGAAAATAAAAAAATTTAATGAACTTAAATATATTGCATTTGGTCATTCTTTAACTGCTGCTGAACTCAATACTTTAGCTAGTCAGACCATACATGTCATTGCTTAAGATAAATAATAATTACTTTGATAATGGGTAACTATTCCCCTGTCGTATCTTTTGAGAGCCTAACCTTCTAGGTTAATATGAGCTGGGCTAAAAATATTGATTCCATAAATGGGTATGAAGTGTTGTGACTTCCAATTATGTGAAGAAATTGGTCTTTGAAATTCTAAATTATGGAAGGATAAAGCAGTTCCAATTTAATCTGTGAAACAGAACTTTATTTAGAGTCTTTCAGCAGCTTCTGAGGAAACAGTTTAAATGGGAGCTGAGGCCTGGCATGTAATATTGTGGACTGGTGCCCTCCAATGGCAAGGTGTGGAGTTTTTCAAGTAAATTCAAAGCTTTTTCTGTTTCAGTTCTCAGGGTTGTTTTCCTTGGGTTGGTCTGGGTTTTGTTTTTGAAAATGTGCCCAAACCTTTTCAGAGCTAAACAATGAAGCATAAAACCACATAATCTTTAGGCTGTCCTCTGTCTGGTTATAAGATACTATAGAGGGAAATTATTCGTTTGCTTTTAAAGCAAAGTTGTGTCATTATTTTTGAAAGGCTCAGAGCCATTAAGGGCCCAGGAGACTAAGTTAATTTAACAGAAAGATATTGAGGAAACAGTTTAGAATCCTCAGGCTGCTCAATACATCCCTTTACCACATTAGCTTATGATATTTCCTTTATAGCTTGAAGGAATGACATGTTGCAGAATGAGCAAGCCCTCACATGAAAGAGCTAACTCTTCAGTTCCTGTCAGAGATGCATGCCATCTTGCCTATTGATATGGCTGTACCATGAGGAAGCTAATTCCGGGCTTCCTGGTTTTATTCTGGGTCTTTTATTTCCTTTCTTATTTTTAAGTCTTTACCTTGACCTCCTCAGGATGCCCCCAAGTCCTTTGGGTTTCATTTCTGATCCCCTACCCTCCCACAGCATGTTTCCTTCAACATCTGACCTGTTTACACTTCCATTTCCGTCTGAGAGGGTGAACAAGCATGTCAGACATCAATAGAAGACTGAAGAACCTTATCTTCTACAGAGCTTTGATATATTAACAAACCAAGCAACACCAAAAGCAAATTGAGCAGAAAATTGTAATATTTTCATGGTTCCAAAATTGGTGCATACTTTCCCATTAATAAGTTTAACACAAATGCAACTTAACACAAATGCAATACAATCACTTTATTCAGAAGATGCTTACAGGAATATTTTAAAAGTTCAGTTCCCAGTATACTAAGAAAAGCAAAGTATGTCAGATGTGTCCAACCTTTTGACTTTGCAACATGATATTGTCATCTGCAAAATTCATGCTCAAATACTATACAATTGAATTTTTAAAATCATAGCAATATCTCATAATATTTTATGTGAGCACTGAGTTGGCTGCATTTATGGCAGTTCTATGATACATAAGTCCCATGGACCACAGAGTGGACACTCAAGCAAAAGGCATGGTGCCAGTATAATTTTCTGACAATAAGTATAATATTGTGGATATGACAGTATTGCAAGTCTAAAAGTTTCAGAAGTCTAAGTCCTTCGTGAATATGAAGTAGACACCAAATGATTGTTCTGCCTCTACTGGGAAAGCGAGGTGAAGTAGAATATTTTGATGCAACTTAACAAGAAAGGGAGTGTGGGAACAAAAGCGTTTTAGACTGAGGAAAGTGTTTCAATGCAGATAGCAGATAGTTCGAAGTCTCCAAGCAGTCCTCAGTGAAATCAAAGGACATGAATTTTAGCCACATGAAAAGACTGCCTTCTCCATCTCTGCATCATGGATTCAGAGAGTGGGGTATCACTGCAGTAGTAATCAGCTCAGAGTGGAGACTGATGGTTGAGGACCTCACTTTGGGGGACACATGTCCATTAGAGATAGCTCTTACTCTACTTTTATCAACTCTTTCTAGTATTCTATAACACCTAAAAGAAAGGGGGAGTGCTAATTATAGCTTGCATTCATTATCCTTCTCATCTTAGCTGAACTGCTCGGTCTGTGTTTGCAGATAGATATGAGCCATTAAGCAGAGCTTCAAGTGTAAATCAGAGCAGCTGCTTAAGGAGAAAATAGCCTCAGTACTCTTTCTGTCGCTTCTGTCCTTTTCTTTTCCATGAAGTCTGAGAAAACGTGCAAGCCAATCTCATACAACCATGAACACATGATGTGTGTACAGGGCATAAGTTTCTTTACTTCCTTTCTGTGGTGGTTTGAATGAAAATGTCCCCCATAGGCTCCAAGTATTTGGACATTTTGTCCCCAGATGATGGCACTGTTTTGGGAGGTTTTAGAAGGTGTAGCTATCCTGGAGGAAGCACATCACTGAGGATGGGCTTAGAGAGTTTTTAAACCTTGCCAGATCTCCAGTCATGCTCTTGCTTCCTGTGTCTGTGTGATGATGTGAGAGCTTAGTTTCTGCTGCTCCTGCTCCAGCCACCTCTATCCACCAGGCCTCCTTGCCATGACAGACTGTAATTCCCCTGGATCCATAAGCTCAAAAAAGTCTTTCTTCTATAAATTGCTTGGGTCAGTGTTTCTATCACAGCAACAGAAAAGTGACTAATACACTTTCCATCTTTCAAACTTAGCTTAATTACAGTGATTTGCCTGTTGTTAAAATGTTTCCTATGAGTCTGGAGAGGTGGCTCAGTGGTTAAGAGCACTGAATGCTCTTGCAAAGGACCCAGGCTCGGTTCCCAGCACCCACAGGCTAACATCTGCAATTCCACTTCCAGGTGATCTGTTGCACCTTTGTTAGCAACTATGGACATTGCATGCATAGATATACCTATGTACATGCAGGAAAAGCACTCATACACATAAAAAGTAATAAATATATTTAATTTTTTAAATATATTTAATTTTTTTACCTATAATCTCTATTGCCTTACTATTTTGTCTGGAACCTACCTCCACATGAAGTTCCTTGCCAACCAACATCAGAAATGAAATGCTCAAAATCAGTGCTCTAGCAGGCAAGAAATGGTAGCATCTAAGAAAGCTGAAATGGAGGCTGGAGATCTGTATCGGTGCTTAAGAGCACATACTACTCTTGCAGAAGACTAAGTTCAGTTCCTAGCACCTATGTTGGAAGGCTCACAACTACCTGTAACTCCAGCTCCAGGGACTCCAATGCCTCTGGCCTGCAGGCACCTGCACTCATATGCACACACCCATATACTGATATAAACATGTAGACCAGTGGAAATAGAATTAGATTCATCATAGGAACTGATTTCATTGTTAAAGTTTGGATTTAGATTTGTGACATGGATAGTATGTATTCAATCACAAAACTTAATAGCTGAGCCTTACCCCATCTGGGGTTGCTAACACCTCTGAACACCTCTGAAGAGCAGTAGAACTCTATAGGCCTTTTCTATTGCTCATCAACCAAATGCCAGTGCCCCTCATACAGGGACAGTGAATGTTGAGTTTAGTTTCAAACGATTTGTTGACCCTGTTTAGAATGTTTCCTCTATGTTCCTGACTCCAACTGCAGCAGTTTTGTCTTTCAGGGAGACATTAAACAAAGTCTGGAGAATTTTTGATTATCATCATTGTAGAAGCACCACTGGCATCTAGTGAGGTGGGGGAAGGGTGCTGCTAGATCTTCTGTCCTGGTTGTGCCTCCCCTACACACACAGCCAAATGTACTCCTGCTCAAAATGTCAGTAGTGTCAAGACTGGAATAAAACCTGTCCTAGGTCTGGGCTGACCAATACAGTAGTCACTAGCCAGTATGACTCTAGGGTCCTGGAAGGCAGCTGGAATGAGTACCCATGTGGCACACATCTGTGAGTCACATTTTACGTTTCCATTGGGCAGAGCTGTTCTAGGTGCTGTGTAAAAATGAATTAATAGAAATTGAAATTGTAATTTCAAATTAATAGTCAGCAAATGGAGCTTGTTGAAGTGATTTCGATAATCCCAGGCTACCACCTGCTTTTGTGACTAAAGCTTTGTCAGAACACGGCCTCACCCACTTGTTTGCCTACTAGCCATGACTGCATTCATGCCACAACAGCAGAGTTAAGCAGTTGTGACAAAGACTGTATGGCCAGCAAAGCCAAAGGTATTTATTATCTGGTTCTTCCCCCAAAAGTTTGCCAGTCCTTTATCTCAGGGTGCTTCTGCTACAGCGGTAAGACAAATATTTCCATCCTAAGAGTGGTAGTATTTTCACAGTTAGAGTAAGCAAATCTGGGATATTTGATGAAGAGGTGGCTAGACAGATGGGAAACAGATAGAAAAGAATACACTAATTGGCTAAGCTGCCCTCACGTGCCTGTACATTACATTCCTGTTCACTGGAATCTGGCTCTCTACCAAGGAGAATAAAAAGATAATATCTCTTGTTAGAAATGGGTCATCTCTTCTGCCAACAATTGTTTACTTAGCACATACTCTCCTTCAGGCACTGTTCTAAGAGATGGAGAAAAGAAGCATGAACCAGAGCAACAAAGCCCCACCACTCATGGGGCAGAGAGTAAACAAACAGAGAGAAATATCTGACATGCTAAGCAGGGATTAATGTGGTGAAACAGAAACAAAACTAGCAGCATAAAGCGTGTGGCAGCTGGTGGGAGGGGAGACTGTTTTATTCAAGATAAGGCAGGAGATATTTGAGAGTATACAAAAGAGTAAGCCTTCCCTCGGCAATTTGATAATATGTGTCTAAATCTGAAGTGAGGCCCAATAATTCCACCTGAGTTATTTAATATAAGCAACTACTGGAATAAGTGTGTCAAAATACCTACACAGGAATGCTCCCAGAAGCATTTTCCTCATAATAAAAAATGAAAACCACTTAAGCATTCAACCAAATTTACTAAAATAAACAATGTTCATGACATAGTAAATTTTGTGAGGCCAAAAGATATAATCCAAGCTCTATGAAAATTACTGTTTATAAAGAGAAAGAATCAAAATCAATGGAAATATTAGGATACTACATGATAGAATTTTAGATGTCTCTTACATTTTTCTTTGTATTTTTCATTAATATAATTTAAAAAATAATCCATAAACAAAATTATAAAAAGGAGAATGACCTTATTTCCTCCCATATGCAAAGGCACTAAGCTTACTGTTTATTGATGTTCAGCCTAAGTAAGATAATCTCCCACTGAGTCATCAGGGCGATCTGACAACCTGAAGAGATCTAACAATAAACAAAATGAATTGCTGCTTTAACGAAATCTGATAGTTTCTGGAACATTACCAAGAATTAAAGAATGCTCAGTTAATGCCTTATCACATTTCCATGTTGAATGGCCCAGAGACGTCAGTGAAACAGCAGGAGCCTCCAGAGAGGGCACAGATCACCTACAATTGCAGGTGGCAATCCAGATGTTGCAGAATCCAGAATTCCACGTTCCCAGTGTTACTCAGTGTGGTCCTGGGAGCTTTCCAAGGGTATCACTTGGCAGTGCTGGTGCCTGCTGTGGTGTTATTTGGTAGGAGATGGGGATAGTTCCCTAACATTGGAGTCTCAGATTCTACTCATAGCCCTACCTGGACTGGGTCCAGGGTTTTCTTGTTTCAGAGCTTTCTTGGCCATTTTTGATGCAGACAAAACTCTATCAAATCCTTATGATTATATTCAGCGAGAGTGGGAAAGGAGTGGGAAAAACTCACTTGTGAAGATCTAGAAGAACTATATGTCTGATCACAGCCTTTGGGGGAAAGGAAACACAAATTAGGAGTTGCCTAATCATCAGCTGTTTATTGAAGGAAGGACTTGCTGTGTCTACATAGACCCCAATTCTACGGCCAATATAAGTGAAAGCACACTGGCTACTTTTGAACATTGCTCATGATTTTGTTGTTGTTTTCATTTTGTTTTGCTTTTTTTGAAAACTGACACCATCTAGTTGTCAGTCTCTGTTTTAACACTTCTGAGACAGGACATGTCTTACACATTAACCAATACTAAGAACAAACAAAAATAGGTAACGCCTATTTGGGGAAGAAATATTTCCTCATAAAAGCCAGGGTTGTCAATCAATTAAAACGTCTTACTTATCAAGACATGTAACTCCCTCATGAAGATTTAATTCACAAAGTGCTAATTAGTCTAAATTAGTGCTGACCAATGAGAGCTAAGAAGCCATTAAAGATGGTCAGTTCCAGCCATTCCCAAGATTTTGGGACCTAATTTAAAAATATCTAGGCCCTCACAAATGCCCTTATACAACTCTCCTTTTTGAAACACTGCCTACCTAGAAAGTCATGCTGACAGTCTCCCTGTAGCAATAGATCTAATACACCCATTTTTTTATTGAACTTTTAAAACTTCATACATTTCCCACTCAAGCCAGACCCCCTCCTCCATCATGGCTCCCTCTAGTCCCCCATCAAACCCTATGCCCTCTGCCATACATGCTGAGTCCTATTCATTCAGGTGTTTGTACCCAAATGTCCTTCAGTGTAAATGCGTCCACTGGATCCATCCAGTGGTCGTATGTAAGTCATATTCTCCCTTATCCAGCAGCAATCAGTCTCAAATAGTTCTCAATCTAGTGCTGGCCCACCACCTATTTCTCACCTCTCCTTTGGGCTCTTGTTTAATTGAGCTGATATGAGTCCCATGCTCAATATCTATTGAAAAAAGTGGGATATTAAAGTCACCCACTGTCACTGAGTTGGGGTCAATCTCTGTTTTATAGTCCTTGACTACTGATTTTATTGAAATTAGGTACTCCCAAGTTTATGCATAAATGTTTGTGATTGTAATATCTTCTTGGTCAATTGTTCCTTTGATTAGAGTGCAGTAACCCTCCTTATCTCTTCTGATGAGTTTTAATTTGAAGTCTATTTTGAATTCAGATATTTGAAGTCAGATATTAAAGTTGCAATATATGTTTGCTTCTTGGGGCCATTTTCTTGGAATATTTTTCCATCCTTTCACCCTAAGATAGTGTTTGTCTTTGAAGTTGAGATGAGTTTCTTGAAGACAACAAAAAGATGGGTTTCCTTTCTTGATTCATTGCACCAGCCTGTGTCTTTTGACAGGGGAGCTGATGCCATTGATATTTAGTGTTATTATTGAAAGGTGTGTATTTTACACTGTCATTTTAAGTTCTTTGTGTTTGTGGCCCTATTTTGTGTTTCTCTCTTGGGTATATTCATTCCTTTCTTCAGTCCTTTGTATTGCTTCAGGTATTCTCTGTAGTGCTGGTTTGGAAGACATGAATCCTTTCAGCTTATTTGTGTCATGGAAAATCGTCTCTTCTCCTTTGACCTTGATAGATAGTTTTGCTGGATAAACCATTCGCAGTTGGCATCCATGGTTGTTTTGGACTGGGAATGCTTTCTTCTGGGCCCTTCTGACTTTCATAGTTTGCATGAAAAGTCAGCTGTAATTCCAATGGTTTTCCTGCATATGTAACTTTTCGTTTTTCTCTAGCAGCTTTTAGTATTCTTTCTTTGTTCTGTATATTTAATGTTTTTACTATGATATGCTGTGGGGACTTTCTGTTCAGATCATGTCTTAATGGTGTTTTCTGTGATTCTTGAATCTCTATAGGTTTACCTTTCCTTAATTTAGGGAAGTTTTCTTTTATAATCCTATTGAAGATCTGTTTGATGCCATTGGTATGAATTTCTTCTCCTTCCTGTGTGCCTATAATACATAGATTTGGTCATTTCATGCTGTCCCACATTTCCTGAGTATTCCATTCTTGTGTTATTTTGAATTCTATGTTGCTTAAGGAATCCAGATCTTCAACTTTATCCTCCAGTCTTGATATTCTGTTTTCCATTTCATTCATTCTGCTTGTGAGACTTTCTCCTGTTGTTTCTAATTGGTTTATTGAGTTTTTCAGTCCTGTGTTTTCTATTTGGGTTTTTTTTTCACTATTTCTCTTTTTAAATATTTTATTTATTATTTTTATTTTATGTGTATGGGTGTATTGCCTGCATGTGTGTGAGTGCACCCTTGTCATGCAATGCTGCAGAGGTCAGAAGAGGGCTTCGGATTCCCCTGGAACTGAAGTCAAGGACAGTTCATAGCTGCCATGTGGGTGCTGGGAATCAAACCTGATTCCTCTACAAGAGCAGTCAGTGCTTTTACCCACTGAGCCATCTCTCCAGCCCCTATTTGTATCTCTTTAGTGAATTCGCTTTTCAAATCATGAATTGTTTTGATATTTCATCAAGCCACATGTTTGTATATTCTTGGGCTTCCATCCATCAAAATTCTTCCGTCTTTGAGTTCTTTGAGTTGTCTGTGTTTTCTTGAAGTTCTTTGATCATGTTTATGATTGTTTTTTTAAATTTTGCATCCTGGGGTTCTATATGGTGGTTCTCAATGCTATGCACTTCTGTAGGAGTTGTGGGTTTTGTTGGGGACATAGTTTCCTGGTTTTCCATATTGTTTGTCTTTTTGAATTGCTGTTTGGACATATGGATGTTCTTTGTTGGTTATGTGTTCAACAGGAACTTCTACTCTGTTTTTGTTTAATTTAATTTTGGTTCTGTTAATATTGTTTGTGTAGCTTAGTTACTTTTGTTTAGGTATGGAAGACAAATTGGTGGATATTTCAAGTTCTTGCTGTGTAGTAGACTGCTCAGAGGTCTATTTGCCTGATTGGGACACTAGGAAGTTGGTGGTAAGGGGACTGTTGGGGCAACAGCCAGGGAAGAAGGCTGGTCTCAGGTGTGCTAAGGCAAGTTGGGGGTGGGGGCAGGCTGTGAGGTCTCTAGGGAAGTAGACTGAAGAATTGGGTTGGTCTGGGTGTAAAGGATTAGGAAGCAGTGAGGGATCTAGGGTAGGAGAGTAGTCTAGAGGTTTGGGGTGCCAAGAGAAGTCATGCTGTTTTGTTTTAATCAACAACCTGTTCTAGTGGCCTTTGAGACACAGAAAATTAAAGATGCTGATTGTTCTAATTATGTATGTTGGCTTATTCCAAACTTTCTGAGGTATCTGAATATATGATTATGATTCCTCAAAAATTTTGCTTGCAACTGGAACTGGTATCTCAGGCCTGTAATCAGAACCACTTGAGAGGATGAGGCAGGAGAATCTCAAGTTCAAAGCCACTCTAGGCAACAAAGTTCATTCCAGGCCAACCTAGGCAACTTAATGAGACTGTACATCAAAACAAATAGGAAAGCTAATGCTGGGATATAGCTTTGTAGTAGAGTACTTACATATATGAGGCCTTGGGTTCAGTCCCCAGTACTGGAAAACAATGCCACCATTTCTCTTTCACTAAGAACTTTAACTTCTCTTATTTCCAATTCAGGCTCTTGGCAAACACCCCCAGTCACGTTTTACGTACCAAAGAAACACCAATATGAAAAATTAAAGAAAAATAAATAAAAACATGGAGAATCAGATCAGAAGTTTCTCCAAGATCCTCTCCTAATTTAAATCCTGGTGAATCCTGTAAGTGAGGAGTGGAGTTTCAACTCCCACTGCCTTTCTGGGTACAACAGTTGTGTTATTGACACTGAGAAATTAGAGTATAAGCCCAAGCTCAGTGCAAAAGCAAGCAGAACACAGAGAAAGGAAGGCAGCAAAGTGAGCAGAATACAAGCTTGGCTTTAAGATGTGGCACATCTGGAACATTTTTGCTAGGAGCACTTCTGTATCTCCATGTCCCCAACCGTCAGTTTCCATAGTTTTTGTTTTGTTTTGTTTTGTTTCTTTATTTTTTGAAGAAGCATTTCATTACAGCTTTAACATACTCAATAACAATTTCCAGAGCAAAGATATCTCTTTCAAAAGTGGCTATAAAATTTTAGGCTCACAGTTGAATTAATACAGTTATACAATATTGAACTCAGTATAAATCCTGAAAGACATAAAATTGAAT
The DNA here is from genome assembly GCF_000622305.1 of Nannospalax galili. Taxonomy (NCBI): domain Eukaryota; kingdom Metazoa; phylum Chordata; class Mammalia; order Rodentia; family Spalacidae; genus Nannospalax; species Nannospalax galili. The sequence goes on from NW_008336930.1 coordinate 1,775,113, forward strand.
GAGTTTTTAACCTTTAAAAAAAGATTCCATTTCATTTTAAAATATACTGTTTAAAAATCAGGAAAAAATGTGTAGTAGTAAGTATGATATAATATAGCTCAATAGGAGCTCTATAAATAGTAACTGCTGCTTATTTTTGCAAACTATCTCTGAAAGCTCCTGGATAAGATTTAAATAATACACCTTCACCTTAGCATTGAATATTAATCTATCTCAACTGAGTTTTATCCTTGGGTAATTGATCCCTGGAAATCTTAATTTTCTTTTCTAAAAGTCTGAAAACATTGCAAACACCTTATTGTGGTTCCAGTGTCCCAGAATTCACATGATTAATCCTAATTACCTTAATGGGATGGGGAGAATCCTTAGGGTGATTAGATCATGAGCAGCATGCAGGGATGGGCTCAGTGCTCGCATAGGAGAGGCCTCTGCATGAGGACACCGTGCAAAGAGATAATGAGCCAGTTATCTTGGGCTTCCTAGCACCAACACTATCAAAAATAAGTTTCTATTGCTTATAGGACACCTTGTTTATAGTATTTAATAATTACATCCCAAATGGACTCAGATATCTCTCAACTGCAAATGAAATTATGCAGCTAAAATGCTTAGCACACTGATGCGCTTGGTCAGTTCTCATTGGAAGCATCAACTCTGAATCTGATTGCCTACACATAGAATCTGCAGCCTTTGTCTCTGGTACAGGAACATTCTGATCCTAATTCACAGAGTGTTAAAGAGAACTTCCAGTAGAAACAGAGATCTTTAGAGACAATTCCAATGGGAATCAGTAATGTACTAAAGCAATGCTTCTCTCCTTTTCATTCCCCAAAAGATCTCTGATGTGTATCAGTTTGACTTTTGCTTGACTTTCAAAAACAGAGACAAGGAAGGGCCTGTGAGATGGCTCAACAGGTAAAAACTCTTACTGCCAAGTCTGATAACCTGAGTTCAATCCCCAGGACCCACATGTTAGAAGAAGAGAACCAACTTCCAAAAGTTGTCTTTTGATCCACACATGCACACAGTGGCAGGGGTGTATGCGCGCGCACACACACACACACACACACACACACACCATAATAAATAAATATGATAAAAAATTTAAAAAGACATCCACATCCACAGTTCTGAGTCTTTGCCTTTTCTCTTACAAGTCAAAGCTTTTTTTTTTTTTTGCAATGATTAGAACATTTATTAAAGCACAAAATTATTGGAATTAAGTTACGCAGGAAAACAGTAAATTTACAAAAACATTGCTAACATCACTCAAGCAATATACATTAACAACACAGAGAGGTCTTCAGGTTTACCAGTTTCAAAGCTTTTTTATTAGCTATTCTCCTCTCCTCCCTTTTTATTCCATGTCTCTGCATGCACATTGTAACCAGAGATGATTTTTCTCAGAGACCTCCCTTTAACTACGCAAGAGAGAGAGTTATAGGACTTCCACAATGAATGACAATCATAAAGTTAGAAATATATTAGGAAAACGTTTCCATGGTCTGGTGAGATATCTGAAGCCTTCAGTAGAACAAGTTTCCATTATTTAATTTCTGCAAGAGCAGATAAGAAAAAAATGCCAAGAGCCTGCCTTTAGGGCTATCCCTTTTCATGAGCAATGAAGCAGTAATGAATAGGGACTCACGTGGGGGTGGGGGGGATGCTAGTCTAAAGCTGCTCAGTTCAAGACACTGGCATAGGATGTCCTTACTTTCAACCCAGTTTTTCCAGCCACTCCTCTGTCCATTCAGTCATTGAATATTCACTTATTGACTATAGCATCTCAAGCAAGGATTGCTCAAAAGACATTAGAACAAGATCCCTGGGACTTCATGCGATGACCTTCATCACAGGAGAATTTTTACTTGAGAGAAATGAAGTCGGAAGTAACGTCTAGAAGGCAGTCCCAAACACAGTCCAGGAACCCAAAGCTCTATTGCAAGATGGAGGTAGGAAAGAAACTGAAAGGGTGATCTACTCAGAATACACTTCAGAGCACCTCAGTCAGGCGGAGGACAAGGATATGGCCCTATTGCAAACTGAATAATTGACTGCAATTCCAACTACTTAACTGTGTGGTCCAGATCCATCTCTGAAGCCAAAGGCTTAGGTTTCACCTCTCATGTGTGCCTGTTATAGATAGATGTATGAAAATCACTGATTAGTTTCTGCTCTACTCCTAAGTCTAATTTAGCTCTGTACCTCTGTTCCCCAGTAGTGACCTGTTCTTCTCTCTCTTTTTTTAAAGGTTTTAATTTTTTTTTATTTTATGCATATGAGTGTATTGCCTGCATGTATGTAAATGCACTGGTGTCATGCAATGCCCGCAGAGGACAGAAGAGGCTGTCGGATCCCCTGGAACTGGAGTTATGGACAGTTGCTAGCTTCCATGTGGGTTCTGGGATTCGAACTCTGGCCTTCTACAAGAACATCCAGTGTTCTTAATCAATGAGCCATCTCTCCAGCCCCCAGTCCTTCTCTCAAAAGGACTCAGATCGACCTGTGTAAATGACTGTCACCTTATCTTTCTCCCATGCTGAGCTACGGGCTTCTTGAATCCAAAGTCTCTGGATTCTCCCCCGGATCCTTCCATCATGTTGGATCCTGCCATCATGTTGATCTCCATGAGTGACTGCTGAATGTGGGCATTGGGGGGATAAATGACAAGACCTAGTGTAGAAGAGTCATGAGTGGGTGACACAGACACAGGTACTTCCTGCTTGCTTACTGTGGAGGAGTTTAACTCATTAACATGAAGATCCCTAACAGTCAAGCCAGCCGTCCTTCTTCAACTTTGATGTTAGCAGTTACCATTCTAGCTGGAATCTGTGTACTAAGACAGAATGGTATTTGGTCTACCATTTTCTCACTTCCACCCAAGTCTAAGAGGTCAATTTGATGGTTATGGTTTCGTTCCATGTTATCTCCAGAACTCAGGCTCCCTCCCCGGTAAACATAGCCCTGTGCTTCTCATCTCTTTTAGTAAAAGCTTCTGTATTTCCACATGGGATGACTGTGTGTCCAGGAAAGGATCAGGGAGGCCAGGATCCAATGTAGTCCATTTCTTCTGAGACACCAATTGTACATAGCTGTAGTGAGCCTGGCAAGGTCTTCCAATAAAAGTATAATTAGGACTGTCTTTTTCTCAGGGCTTCTAGCAAGCTTGCCAAAGAGCCAAGCAGGTTCAAGTTTCATCATAAACACTAATGGCAGACACAGCTAGCACTGCTGGGCTAGGACTTGACTTACTCCTAAAGGATTTCACTCATGTGTATCTTCCAAGCAGAATCAACAGAGGATCCTGGACAGACTTAACTTCACACTTTTTACAATTCAGTGGACCTGAATTCAGCATCGAGTCCCACTGGACCATGGGGTGGGGGTCAGTGTCTTTCAGCTCTTCTTTCCTCACCTTTTAAATGGGGGCAATATTGGTCCCCGTCTTACAGATTCACTAAGTATAAAAGAGAACAGATATGTTTTTCATTTAGGACAATGCTTGACATACTGTGGGCACCTAACAAGTATAAGTGCTCTATAATTACCAATGTCAGGAGAGGGAAGGAACAAATTAGTGTTTTGGATGCTCAGGATTCTGCCTCCACTCTGCCACTAACTGGCCATTTTAAAGTGTTGGGTTATGTTCCTCATTGCTGAAAGAAATGAATTGAACTGGATTTAGAATTACAAAGTGGTGACCCAGAGACACAGAACATTTCCCTCTCTCTCTCTCTCTCTCTCTCTCTCTCTCTCTCTCTCTCTCTCCCAGCCTCCCAGGAACTCACTATGTGAACTAGGCTGACCTCAATCTCATAGAGTTCTGCCTGCCTCTGCCTCCCAAGGTCTAGGATTAAAGGTCCATGCCACCGTGCCTGACGTTCATTTGTCTTTTTACAGTGTTAAAAATTGTGGAGAGATTTCTCTTGGATTTCTGTCTTACTTCTAACAAAAATTAGGGCCTTTCCATTTGGTATTACTGAGCAGTAGAAAAATTTTAGAAGAGTATCCACATGGGGACTTAACCACAGTCCACACCCACTCCTATTGTCTTAGGCTGGGACCATTTAATTAATTGCATTAATTTTCTGGTCCCTGTAAGTTTTAAAGTCTGCCATCCTTAGACTAAACTGGTGGTTTCTAAATCTGATACAGGTTAATCAGCATCCTCTGAGAAGTCTTTAAAACACATAATACAGCTCCCCTAGATCAATTAAATCAGAATGTCTTCTATAGAGCCTGAATATCTTTATTTATAAAAGCTCGAAAGGTATTTGAAATTAACTGAAACTATGAACCTTTGGACGTTATTAATGATTCTGTCAGTGTGACAGTGGCCATAATCATCCATCTCACTCTAGTCTAAATTTATTGACAGTTACAAAAATTATAATATATGTTTAGAATACACTATCATCAAAACATAACGAAACACAGCAACAGAGAACCGAATGCCCATCCTCTCAACAGGCACAAAGGAAGTCGGGAGGAATTTTATCATGCTTATTCCAAAAAATAATCATATTGGAAGAAAAATATATAGAACCTTGGTCACTTTTATGATTTCTTTTTGCATCCTATTAGTTAGCAGTTCCTACATCAAGCTTGGAGACTTTCTAGATTTAGTGTTCAAGTGTTCCACTGTAATTACTCTGGGAAAATAAGAAAAGATGCACTGTGATCCTGCTGCATTAACACCAAAGTTACATTAAAAACAAACATTAATTCCTTTAGAGAGCAATGTAATTTGCAGGTTTCAAAATATTTCCTTTACCCCTCCTTTTTCTTTTCAGTTCCCCTGATTATTTACTGATCATTTTAATAACTTTTCTCAACTCATTAAAACATTGGGAAAGTTCGCTTTAATGCTTTTAAACTTTTAAGTTAAAAAGGAACATGTCTAAAAAAAGGAACATGTCTGACTGTATTATTTTAATTCACTCCCTGATAGATTTTATATCTCTGTCTACAATAGTGTTCCCAGAGAAAGCAAGATGAAGACTGATGTGTTGCAGTGATGGTCAGAGTGGTGCAGCCCCAAGGACTGTCTTGCCGTGGTGTGAGGTAATCTGAATGTCATGGCTGAGTTGACGCTGTTGGAGCCAATGAGTAGAGGACAGGAGTGAAGTTAAACACCCTGCAGGACTAGTGAAATGTTTAGTGGGTAAAGGCACTTGCTGCTAAATCTGATGATCTGAGTTCAAACCTCAGGACCCAAATGGTGGAAGGAGAGAACTGACTGCCACAAGTTGTCCTCCTACTCCATGTAAGTACCATGGCACCCCACCCCCATGCACAAAATAAATAAATGTAACACATTAAAAGTTTTAAAATGTTCTACAAATCCAAATCTCCACAGCAAAGACCTGTATGCCCAAGGTAGCATCAGCATCCAAGCTGAGAAGCCTGGTATCGAATGCTTTTTACTTTGTTCCACATTGATAAGTTGGAGTGTTTCAATGCCTGACCATCGGGGGGAAATCATGAAGATTTGACTTCTGATTTTAATATGTGGACTACTCTTCTTCCTCCTTTAAAGTACTTTGTGCTCTGAAATGAAAGGGTCAATGCATATCTCAGGCAGGTTGTTCGGAGCTTGTTTGACAGTAAGAAGAGAAGATATGACAAGGACTCAGGGAAGGAGACAACAGAAAAAAATTGTTTAAACCTGTAAGTCTCCTTATGTTTTATATCTTCATGAACATAGAAAATTCTTACAGAAATGCAGGCCTTTTCTTGGGAAATGAGAACTCGCCAGAATTAAGCCATTGGCCTCATTGTTGAGGGGCCTGGGGAACTGTGCCTTGCACTATGAAGAGGGCATCATCCACAAAGCACAGGCAATCACAGGTGGCAGACTACTGTTCAAAAAGCCTAGTTTATTTCCAAGGCTTGAGCCTACTGGTCCCTGAGGCGGTCCTGATCTGAAGTGCATGTTTCTGGAGTGGGAGCTACTCTTTAAATATGATGAGACAGGATCAAAAAACACACAATAATATACTACTCTGGCTGTAACTTTGCCTTAGGTTTATTCAAATACCACTAAGATTCTTCTTGTCTCTCAGTTCTACCTGGCAATTTCAGAAAGCTCAGAGGAGACGCCAGGAGAAAATCCTACAAAGGAAAGTACATGATGTCATGAAAATGAAGAGACACAAGAATAAGCAAGACACATCCCAGGAACCAAACAAGCCAAGCATTTTTAGAATGTGCAGAGCCAGTGGTCACCAGCTTGGCACTGGTGGAAAAATAAAATTTCTTGCAGTCAAAATTTCCATGGTTACACATTGAAACCCTAAAGTATTGAAGTTTGTTGAGGCACTCTGACACGTTACTGGGCTAGAGTATTTATTTTGTATTAAAAAATTGATCTACTTAAATATTGCTATATAGGTGCTGTTCAGCTAAGCTTGTAGAAAAATCTAATTATGTTTCCTGAGATACCAAAACTCTATAACTTAATTTTTTCTCTTTTGTAACACATCCTTGATGGATTTTTATTATTAAAAAATGATGTTATTAAAAATTCCATGGTTGGAGCTGGACAGATAACTCAGTGGTTAAGAGCACTGGCTCCTCTTGCAGAAGAATCCGGATCAGTTTCCAGTACTCACATGGTGGCTAACTATCCCTAACTCCAGTTTCAAGGGATCTGTTGCCCTCTTCAGGCCTCCAAGGATATTGCATGACATGGGTGCACTTATATACATGCAAGCAAAACACACATAAAGTAAAACTAAATTCTTTTAAATTAATAAAATTCCACAGTTTGATTTTCAGTACAAAACCTCATCATTGCTAAACATGTTCTAAAATGCACTCGTTCCCTTACTGGGTCATTTTTCTGCTTCAAAATCCACAAGGGCTCCCCACGGTGACACAAATTAAGTCCAAGCTTCTAAAAATGCAACGCTCTGAGAAGGGATCAATGCCTCTCACCTCCATCTGCCGCCTGGTTCTTGGCATCCTCTGAGACTTGTTCTAGCTTCCAGCCTTAGAAGATTGCTACGTATTTTACATACGCACCCATGCCTCTGTCCAGTCACTGCTGCAAAGCACTCTGCTCTGTGCTACCTCCTCTCATCCAAATGCAGTCACCCTCCTCTCCTCCCCGGAAGTTTCACTCCTTCTGTGGTGATCCCTATGCATAACAATTGTATTCAACCCTGACCCATCAGAAGCGTAAGTGGATAAGAATTCAGACCTGGTTTGTCCATCATATTCTGACTTTGATTACTTCTGGTCTATCCCCAGGAGTGCAATAGTTCGATCAGATGGCAATCTTTATATTTAGTTTTGGGGAATCTCCATACTCTATGAGGCTTGCAGCTCGTGTTTTAGCTAAGTATATAAAAATAATTATGTAAGGGATTTGATTTAATCTCATAAATGATGTTAATGTGAGAAAAAGTTGAAAATAATTGAACCAGCATTTTCTTTATTTTAAAGTCTTAGTAGAAATGAATATAATCCTGCAGTAGTAAAGGAAGTACTGACAGGATTGCCACTATGTGAGGTCTACTTTATCAAAGTTATGTATTTTCCCCTTGCTGATTTCCAAAACAGTGAAGTTGGGTCACACTCCTCTTGTCAGCTTCTCTTTTCACCTCCACTACTGCAGTGCCCAGGTTTCCGCTTTATTCCCAGATCCTACCCACTTAGTGGAACTCAGGCATCCAACATCCAATACTTCTGTGACAGGAGACTGCAGCAGCCACACATGGAAAGCTCGTTAATACACAGATCGCTAGACCACCAGAGCTTTTGATTCCTGAGGCTGGGTGGAGCCCACACCTTTGTATTCCCAATGTCCTAGGTTCTGCTGATGACTCAGGAATAATACATGGGAAACTGTGGCTGGAGAGATTACTCAATGTTTAAGAACACTTACTGTTCTTCCAGAGTACCCAGGTTCAATTTCCAGCATTCACATGGCAGCTAACAACTGTCAGATCCAGGGGATCTGACACCCTCTTCTGGCCTCTGCAGGGGTGCACTTACATACATGCAGCTGAAACACCCATACAAATAAAAGTATAATAATAAATAAAATATAATAATAAATAAAATAAATACATGGGAAACCACTGATTTGGATGGTCAAAAACCTGTCACATTGAGTATGTGAGCATTTGTTAGAACGCAAATCCCAGGAGCATGTGAGTAATTCATAAGCATCTTTGAACATCTTTAAGGATGTGTTTTTGACTAACAACTCTTATAATGTTCAACCCTCCATATGTGTGTGCTTTGAGCCAACTGCAGATGTTCTCTGTTGAACCAACTGCGGAGACTAAGGAGGAAATGGGTATCTGAATATGTATGCATTTTTTTTCCTGTACTTCTCCAAACAATGCAATGCAAGTACTTACATAACATTTGCATGGCATTAGGAATTATAAGTAATGTAAAGAGAATGTGAAGTGTGTAGGATGTTTTATATAAACAGTACACAATTTTATCTAAGGGACACGAGTATCTACAAAGTTTGGTTCCCGAGAGTCAAGAGTCCTCAGATTAGTCCCCTACACATACCAAAGGGTGACTGTATTTATTAGCAAGAATTTGAAAAGTAGTTTTTGAGCCTCTGGACCTTCTGATGAAAGAAAGGCCTCTTCAAAAGCCTAATTGATTGTTTTTGCAAGTATTGCAGCAGCCCTTGGTTACCTGCAGGTGGCAGAATGGGCTAGGAGAAGTGACTTCTCTAGTGATCTCACTTGGAAAACAATTGACAACTTCCAGAAGGATTTATTGATGAAATTACTGCATGTTAAGAAAAAATGGAGGAAACTTTTTAAAGTCTAATAGGTATAATGTTGTGCAAGGAGAGGAATATTACTGGTAACTTCTGTCACTTATCTGATAGGCCTTGAAGAAACAACTTTTATAATAACATTATTATAAACAGGAATTAAATACTACATGCCAGACTATATGTTAATGGTTTTACCTGAGTCCTGCCTCTGAATGTTCACAGCAAGCCTGAAACCTTGGTTATCATCCCTGTTAAGGAATCTAAGGGTCAAAATTCCTCTCGCTCTCGCTCTCTCTGTGTGCCTATTTCGTTGTCTCTGTCTCTGTGTGTGTCACACTACTTTCTATATATTTCATTGGGTTGCTGGTATTATTCATATTCCCTCTTCACAGAAATATGAGTACAATTAGAAGAATTAAATTAATTTGTTAAAAGAGATGGAGTTGCCGGGCGTGGTGGCGCACGCCTTTAATCCCAGCACTCGGGAGGCAGAGGCAGGCGGATCTCTGTGAGTTCAAGGCTAGCCTGGTCTACAAAGTGAGTTCCAGGACTGCTGGGGCTACAGAGAGACCCTGTCTCAAAAAGCCCCCCACCAAAAAAGAAATGGGGTCCTAGCAGCAAGTTGTGCATATATTGAATTAAATCGTGACCTACAAAAACACATTAGCATCCTAATCTTCAGAGTTTTTGAACATGGCCCTATGTGATAAAAGGACCTTTCTAATGTGATTGAGATTTCAAGATGAGACCATCCTGCATTGCCCCAGCAGTGTCTGAGCCCAGGGGCAGATGTCCTTACCAGAGACTCAGAAGAGGAACTGAACTGATGGAAGAAGAGGGCATCTTAAGACAGGGGCAGAAGAAAATGCCCAGCCTAAAGCCAAAGGATTCTTTGGAGTCTCCAGACATGGAAGAGGCAGAGGAGGATTCTTCTCTAGAGCC
>NW_008336930.1:1785043-1802600 GCF_000622305.1 Nannospalax galili
TCCTTATTTCTTTTTTTTTAAATTTTTATATCTTTATTTATTGAGTATGTACACATGTGCACACGTGCAATCACACATGCCATAGCACATGTGGAGCTCAAAGGACAACTTACAAGAGTAGGTTCTCTTCATCTACCCTGTGGGACCTGGGGATCAAACTCAAGTTATCAATCAAGCTTAGCAGCAAGCACCTTATTTTGCTGTGGAATCCCAGCAGCTCAAGATCCATCCTTAACTCAAAGAACTGAGGTCTACAGAGGCCACAGAACCACCATAGGGCATTTCTGGGACTCAGCTTATATGTCTCTCTGACTCCAAGCTCCAGTCTGTCCACTTCTTTTGAACACTTTCTGATGTATTGCTGGATAGTAAAGCTAAATACGGACATCACTGCTTTGTCATATACCCAAAGGGAGACTTAACACATTCAAATGGAATTTTGCTCTTAGGAATTTGCTTTAATGGCAGAATCATAAAATTACAGTACCACTAGGGCTGAGGATACAGATTGATCATAGAGTGTTTTCCTAGCATGTGTGAGACCCTGGGTTCAATCCCTAGAGCCATGGGGAAAATGAAAGATGATCCAGGGAAGGAAAATAAAAATCTTTAAGAAGTGCGGCACAGTTAGCTTGAAAGCATACTCGGCCTCAGAACTTTACGTATTTTAGATGAAGGAATAGTTTTCTTATAAGAACCTTTCTTCTGTATTCTTCCTTTTAAGTCATATTCCTCAACTGAAGTACTTTATCCCAGATACCAGCTTTAGCTGAATTCTTATTTCTAATCCTATGCCTATGGATTCAGGATTTCTATGTGTAGACCTGGGCGTATCCCAGATATATGGCTGGACACACACAGACTAGTCTGTGCTGCCCACAGTCATGGCATCACTGAAAGAGAGCCTCACTGAAGAGGTGGAAAGCGTCCGAAGCCGGTGGATTTTCTGCTGCCGTGTCAACATTGCCACCCAATAACTTTCTAATCTTGGTCATTTAAACTCTTTGAAAGGCAGTGCACTGAACGGGGTATGCTGTCCAGGCTAGGAGAGTGAGAGTAGGCATGAAGTGCTACTTAAGCAAATAAAGGACACTGGTGCTGCTTACAATTACTCTTGAAAGCCACATAATGTTGAAACATTTCTGCCTCTTCAGTTGTGTGTGCACAAGAAGACCAGAAGTGAATCACAGGAAACATCTACTTGGTTTTTTGAGACAGGGCCTCTCCATGGGACCCAGGGTCACCAATTATGCTAGGCTGGCTGGCCAGTGAGCCCCAGGGACCCTCCCATCTCCAGCTCCCCAGCACTGGCATTACAGAGCACACCATCACTCCTGACTTTTTACATGGGTTCTAGGGTTCAAGCTCAAGACCTCATGCTTGCTCAGCAAGCAGTTTTCTAACTGAACCATCTTACCAGCTCCTGCCACTTCAGTTTTATAATAGGACATTTGCTTTTAACATGGGCACATTCTCAAATGTGCACGCGTCTTCACCCTGCTGGGATTGTTATTCAGTAACAGGAACAAACAAATCCAGGGAAGAAATGACTTGTCTACATCCCCCTCTTTACACTAACATCCAGGTACATGAGGCCTTTCTGCAGAATCTGGAATGAAGCCATCAACATATGAGGCATCATTTCCCTCTTGCTCTTTCCCTTGTTTTTTTCTTCCTTTTCTTTCCCCAAAGGACTGCAGTCTAATTCACAGCAGTTAAATCCATCATGATGAGATTCCAATCTATATTTCTCTGGAGAAAGAATATCACACCATGAGGGAGTTTTAAATTACAGCCTCAATACAGTGACTGGCATTTCGTAAACAGTAACTGGAAACAGTTTTTTAAAGGTGGTCCTGTTACTGTCATTAGGGTTAGAGTTGTTTGGTAATTAAATAAATTTTACATATAAGAAATCTGGACTGTAGTAGATGCTTTCAAACAGCTATGAGTTTCTCATGGTATGGTCATGCACCCAGACCTTGAAGACTAAAGCCATTTTGTGATCTTGTGTATGAGACAGACATAAGACATTGCTTAAGGGAAGAAATTATCTGATAGCCCTTAAAAAAATGTCTTGTGGAATGAGTTTTCCTGTATTTGAAAGCTTTTTTTTTTGTCTGCTTTCAAAATTCCTACAGAAAAGGAGCCTTGATTTTAAAATGCTTGCCTGACCATCAGTCTCTTGAAAAATTAATTTGTTCCTTAACCTAGCCAAATACTTGCAATTGGCTAGACCACTAACAACAATCTGAAAACCGGTTTGAATGATCAGCCTCTTTGGTAGTTGCTCAGCCAAAGATGTTACAGGATGAAGAAAAGTCTGTCTACTTCAGCACATCAGTTTCTCCACAGAGCTAATTTGGCTGTATTTGGAAATATCACAGTAGTTATTCTCTTTGGCAAACCACAGATCTGTACCAGTAGTTTTGTTCTTACAAGACATTGGCTATCGCCATAGGATGAAGTCATCTGCTGCCTAATGACATTTTCAGACTCCTCCTCACTTGGACTCATGGTGGGAGGGCCCATACTGGCTCCTCAGACACCCACTGGCATTATGATACAAGCTAATAAGAATTGCGAGTCATCCTTTAGTGAGATTCTTGTGTTAAGCATTGTTTCTGAGATGCAGAATATCACCTTTCATAACTACAAAGATACCTGGAAATGATAGAAACCCAGCATGGGCCGAGACCCACTGTCTCTTTCTGTGTCTTTGTTGTATTTTTATTCTCTGATATTACCTGATTTTAGAAGGCATCTAAGAATAGTCAGGCATTTCTTTGAAAAAGAAAGATCTGTGAGAAAGACTTTAAGATGAAAAGCTTAAGAGCATTCAGGTGAGCTTCCGGTTGGCAAAAGGCTGAAAAAGAGAACAGATATTTAAACCTTACTGTGGACTCAAAGAGAGCTTAAGGGTGGTGAGAAACATTTCTGTATTTTTAAGCACTGTGTTTTCTTTTTTTGAGTTCATGTCTCTTAATTTGCAAGCTATCTTGTCCATTATTTCAAAACTAGCAATACAGTACCTTGAGGAAGCAGTATTGATTTTTGGCATTCCAACGTCTTACATATTTTTAAAAACAATTTCTACATGAGGATGCAATGTATATACAGATAAATGAAAGAAATAGTATAGAGTTCCATTTTTGTGTGCGCATGTATATGTGTGTTGGTGTGGGTGAACATGCACATATGTGTACAGTTGAGCTTGCACATGTGTGTATGCATGCGGAGGTCAGAGGTTAACTCTCACTGTCATTCCTCAGTCACCATAAACCTCATTTTTTAGATAAGATCTTTCACTGAGTCATCTCCCCACCTTCAATTTTTATTTCTTTTTATTTATTTGCATCTTCTGTGTATTTGTGTTTTGCTTTCGTGTATGTTGTGTACCATGTGCATGCAGTGCCTGAAATGGCCAGAAGAGGGTACCAGAGTCCCTGAAACCAGAGTTATGAATGGTTGTTAACCACCCTGTGAGTGCTAGGAACCAAATCTGGGTATTCTGCAAGAACAGCAAGTGCTTTTAACAGCCAAGCCACTTCTCCAGCATCCCCAGTCTTCCATTTGGGTAAATACACCTACATAAGTAGCACTCAGATCAACTACCCTCCATGAGGTAATCTTCGAACAAGAGAGATTTGCACCTCATTTTTTTGAACTTTTCCTAAGCAGACTCATGAATCCATTTTTTCCCTTATCCATCCTCTTTTGCTGGAGGCCATGTTTCTCATCTCCCAGTGTCTGCCTCCAAGGATTCCATTGTATACCTACATCACATTTCCTTCACTGTGCTGTGGATAGACATTTGGACTGATAGCAGTTTGGGATTGTTGGAAGCAGTGTTACTGGAAACAATCCGGTAGAAACATTTTGAAGTACAAGTCTGTGCATTTGTGAAGGTTGCACCCTTGGGAGTAACATCACTGGGCCACAGAAGAGGGGTACCTGCATGTGTGTGTGTGTGTGTGTGTGTGTGTGTGTGTGTGTGTGTACATGTGTGAGTCTTTAGTAAATACTGAAAAAGAGTTTTCAAAGTATATGGCTGTCTTATACATTTGAACGCCCATTAGTCAGCAGTGCATGAAACCTGTGGTTTATTTGTATCCTTACAGATGTTTGGTGTCATCCATATTTTTGTAAACTCTCTGCCTGTGGGAAAGAATATGTCTTTAGGGTATATCTCTTTAGGGTATATTTGCACTTCCTTGATGACTATTAAATCTAAAAATCTTTTTTTAGTTACCATTTGGATAAATATTATTGTCAACTACATGTTCCAATACTTTTGCATATTTTATAATGAATCATCTGTCTCCCTATATTGGTTCACTGGGTTTCATTAATGTTCTGGTTTGTAATCTTCGTATGATTTCTTTCTTAAGTATCCCCTTCTACTCTTTTACTTTTTAAATGCTATCTTCTTATAAATAGTTCTTTAGATATAATCCAACTTATCTTTTTTTCTTTTGTAAAAACACTTAGCTTTCTGATTAAGAAATATTTGCATGAGATTATAAGATTTCCAAAAAAAGATAATCTCCTCTTTAATGTTTTACAGGATGTAGTATTATTCAGTTGGTCAGATCTGGATCCACAATCAGAAATCAATTTTTGTGTGTTTGGCATGAATTGCAGCTCAAGATTCACTTCATTTTACATGAATATTTAAACCTACACAAATTGTATACTAGTTCCTTAGACTAGGCCTACTGAACTATTTAAGTAAAACTCAATTTCCCCATCATTTTACAGAAAGGATATATCTACAAATATGGAGCCACTTTAACTTATCTCATAATTTATATTTTATAAACTGTTTTATGTATCTAACTGTTGATAATGAACAGAGCAGCAGTTATTTGTATAACATATAGTATTACAATAGATAGCTAAGCAATAATTTAGTTAGCCCATTGCCTAATAGCTATTCAAGCTGGCCACAATCGCATCAGTGCTGTCAAAGCAATCTTTCAATGTATAGCTTTATGAATTTACCAAAAAGTTGTTTCCAGCACAGTAGAGAATGAGGGTATCCATGTTTTAAGGCTATTAATCAGAAGGGCATACTGTGAAATGCATGAAGCTTAACATTCTGGTATATGGAGTCCTGTGACAAATGTTTATTTGTGATTTTTATCTTTTGTTTGTGTCATTTGCTTGTGAGCATGAATGGTCATTTCCACCCTCTGGTATCACCTAATTATAGTATAATTTCAAGGGTCCACTGTTTCTATCGTTACTATCATTTGCTTGAGAAAGTCCCCTGATTTCCTTCCACTGTCTTATGCCCAAGGATCATAACTGTTTGTTACTTGGAAGTTGAATCAACAGTACTTCTGTGAGGGACTTATGGCAGCATCTTGGGTTGATCTTTGTGCAGTAATAGCATCTCATCCTTTCCAGCCCATATCCAGAAGGAAACAGTGAGGACATGCTTGTCACAGTGCTGCAGGAAAATAACAGCATTCGGAGACAAATGTATGACTTGGTGTAAAGAATTTTTTTTAAGCACTGTCTACTGCCTTTTGGACTTTTCTGTGATCTAAACTTGATTTAAAATGAAAGTTAAGGTCAAGCTACCACACCATCTGTTTGTGTTACAGCTTTATATTCTTACCCATAAATATTCCCTATAAATTTTTTTTCCCAGGCAGAGAAAAAGATGAGGACAGAAAAAGAGTCTCCAATCTGTTTCTGCTGCAAGGGTTGTAAATGCAGAGTCATCTGATGGATTTTTGTTTGTTTAAATCATTAAAGCTTTTATCTGATGTCAGTCACTGATTAATTATGTGACTAGCAGACCTTCTTTCTGCTCCAGTCAAAGAAAGTTCCCCTCTTACTTAGAACTTTGAGACATAATAATTCAAGTTTTGGAAGTCCAACATGAAGGGGAATTGTTAAAGACATTAGCCTGGCCCATCAATTCAAAAGCCATTTGATTTGAAAGTATTTCGGCTTTTGGTGACTTTTTTTTTTTTTTCATTTCATTGACCTCTTCTTCTTGATGATTTTATAGACATTCTTCTAAATAACAGTTTGTTGGCCATTTGTATGAGAGATGACAACACTGTCATGAATACAGCCTACTAGTTTTCTTTTTGATATGAGGTTTGGTTTTGACTGTAACTTCAGATAATCACTGTGACAGATGTTAGGGGCTACAGTCCATTGGGCTGACAGTCCTGGGCTGTCAGATTAAACAAAGACGTCTGGAGATAGTGTATCCCAGGGCAGTTTTATGACACCCGTCCAGCAGCCTTCTTTTCTTGTGCTTCTTCAAGTTTCTGAAGGTATCAGCTATCAAGCCTTGCAGAAGTGGCATCCTGTATATATGGAAAAGTGATTTAATTTCAGAACAGAGAGCAATCCAAAGAGTAAAGCATGCCAAATAGTGAATGATGTTAAATTAATAATAGAACTCTAAATTTGCTAAGAGCCTCATTTGGGTAGAGCCTTTTTGTCCAGTCAATTGAGTATTTTACAAATGGTACTGAATTTCTTGATCTACTTCAAAACAAATATTGCACTCCATTTTTGCAAGCAAATCCACTTGTGTGAACAACTTTATTGAACAAATGTTTCTCTGGGTTTGGAAAGGAATTAAAGTATCTGGAAAGACTATTAGGAGGCAAGACTTACTTGAGGGAAGTGGATTACTGGAAAGCACTTGAAGGGATGTGTCTTGTCCATAGTCTCTCATGCTGCATTTGCTTTTTGACTATCACAAGGCGAGCAGCTTTCCTCTGCAATCCTCTTCTACCATATAGTCTCAAAAGCAATGCAGCCAGTTGACTATGCTGTGAATCCTCTGACTCCATAAGCCAAAGAAAACCTTTCCTCCTTTAAGTTGTTTTTGTTAGGTATTTCTTCACAGTGACTAAAAACCCTGTGTAATACAACCTAAAGCATCCTGAATCCCATCACCTTTTGCACCATGAGAATTAAAGTCCTGTGCTAGACAGATTTATTGTCAACTTGGCATACCTGGGTGGAGGGAGTCTCAATTGAGGAATTGTTTCCATTAAACTTGCCTATGGCCATGTCTGTGGGGCATTCTTTTGGTTGTTGAGTGATACGGGAGGGCCCAGCCCACTGTGGGCTGTGCCACCCCTGGGGCAGGTGGTCCTGTATTGTGTAAGAAAGCAGGTTGAATACATACTCTGGGACCAAACCAGTAAGTAGCATTCTTCCATGGCCTGTGCTGCAGCTCCTGCCTCCAGGTTTCTAATCTGAGTTGTTACCTTGGGCCTCCTCTGTGATAAACTGTGACCTGGAAGATGTGAGCCAAATAAAACCTTTCCTCCCCAATTTGGCATTGGTCAGAGTGTTTTGCCACAGCAATTGAAAACAAACTAGAAACCAAAGCTATGAAGATGTTACATGTTCAATTTTCTCTGAAGTCAAAGTATTTCCAATTATTGTCGTGTAAACATTTTCTGAGGAGATATGAAGAAACATCTACTCATTCCAGACAGGGCACCAACAGCAGAAACAATCCTACTCAAGTGTGTCTTTGGGAAAACCAATGACTTTAAATTACAGGAGCCTGAGCAACCAATGGGCAACCACACCACTGAAATAAAAATTCTCTCCTCCCATCCCTGGGGAGGGATTTGGTCTTATGAGATGCTCTCCCTAGCAACTGTTAACTGTCTATATATGCTTGGGGAGTGGGGAAGGAGGAGCCTCCCCAGCCCTTCCCATTTCTACTGACAGGAAGTTAACAGACCCAATCTCCTGCAGGTCTCCTTAACCACAGTTTCAGCCAGTTCAAGGGCGCCACAGTCATGCCATGCTTAAAGGACAATGCTCTACATTATTTTTGAACATTATTATGAGACGTTTCAAATATATAGTAAGAATAAAGAAATTTATAAAGAATACTAGTGTGCACACTAGTCAATACTGATATTAACTTCATTCTTCACTAACTACTAAACAAGATATAATTGATTCCCTCCTGTGAATTCCTCTCTCATCTAATACAATAATGTTTTTTTGCTATTTTATGTTCATAAACATAATAAACTATTCAGATATTTAAAGCATAAATAAAAAGAATATTATAGCTCTATTTCTGCAACTTTAGATTTCTCGGTGTTCGATGATTATAATAACCTATTTCTAATATGTATTTATCCTTCTATTGATAAACATGCAGACATATTACTGTCACAGGTGCATTTGAGACAGGAGGTGGAACTTCTCAGTGAACAAGTATGAGCATTTTCAACTCAAAAATACTTTCAAATGGGAAATATTGAGGGTAGATGGAGCTGCTCCCATTTCTCCCCTTTATTTCTTGAGGATTTCATAGTTTCTATTGAAAAGTCATCTAAGTCCCCTTGCTTCCTCCTTGAAAGAACTCTCTTTTTTTTTCTGGACACTTTGAAGATTTTCCTTTGGTTTTCAACAATTTCATGGTAATACATCTCAGAGTGATTGTTTTTATTGATCCTGAGTCTTTTGACATTTAGGAACAATTCTTTGTTGTTATCTGTTCAGATGTTGTTTTAACTCCTTCCCTTTCTTTCTCTAGTAGTCCCAAGGTAGAATCAATATAAATGTCATAAGCAAGTGGAAAAAATGCGTGAGGTTAAGTCCCTCTAAAGAACTATGTATTGTGCTTTTAGAATGTTTAAATCGAATCAAACATTAATCGGCAACAAGGTTTCTCTTTTGAAGGAGTAACGAAGAATCACACATGCAACTTGTTCTTACTGCTGCCATTATCTAATACTGCAGGCTTTGTGCTTGAAATGGTTTATATATCTGATGGTGAACAGATCGGGCCTAGTCACTGTCTTCACTTACAATCACAAGATGAAGAATTTTCTGAGTTAACAACAAATATCTGTGTGGAACTGTATTGCTTTTCTCCTCACTGTGGGAGAATGCCTGACAGAAATGACTGAAGGGAAGGAAAGAGTTACTTTAACCTATGGTCTTAGTCTGTGGTTGCTTGGCTCCATGCATTTGGTCAGAACATCATGGTGATTGGAGCAGGCACTGGGAGAGGTCTTTTACTTCTTGCCAAAGAAACCAAGACAGGAAGGGGCCAGAAATAAAGTACTCCCAAAGACCTGTCCCCAGTGACCTATACCCTTCATCCAAGTCCCACCTCTTAAAGTTCTAAAACCTACCAAAATAGTACTACCAGCTAGGGATCAAGTATTCATAACATGAAAGTTTGTGGGAATTTCATATAATAGAAAGCTTATATATTTATTTGTGTATTTGTTAACAAGCAAGATAGTGATCACTGATATTAGTGAACCCCTGAAAATGGTTTTAAGATTTTCTATCCACTTAAGTTTGCCAAGAGGAATTTTTTTAAGATTCATTATTTTTATTTTTAATTATGTGTGTGAGTGCTTATGAGTGTGTGTGTGTGTGTGTGTGTGTGTGTGTGTGTGTGTGTGTGTGTGTGAGTAAGTGCAGGTACCTGCAAAGGCCAGAAGAGGATGTCAAATCATGTGGAGCTGGAGTTATAGGCAGTTATGAGCTGACCAGTGTGGGTGTTGGGAATCAAACTTGGGTTCTCTGGAAGAGCATCAAGTGCTCTTAACCACTGAGTCATCTCTTCAGCCCCAAGATAGATGTTTTATTGTTTTAGGATCATGGCTGTAGGCTCTCAGAGGCTTGAAGCTTCAATGTAAACTTCATGACTCTGTGACAAGCTTGTACCGTTGCTTTCCTAGTATGAATGTAGGAATGGGATGCTTAAGACCTCTCACCTGATGTCACCACCTTTCTTGGCTTCTTTGGTAATAATCTTCCTCCTTCTAAGTGCCACCCACTACTAGCTCATTCAGCTATTAATTCTTCAATAGATAGGATTAGCATCATCATGATGCAATCAACTCTTAACAGCCTCTTTAGCTGGGGAAGATTTCAATCAATACATGAGTTTTGGGGGACTTTTTTATGGAAAGTGGGGCACTTTTAATTGATGAGAAAAGAAGCTTATTGACAATGTTATTTGAGGAATTCATGAACTCTGAAAACTTAGCAAACTCTGTAACATACATAGGATTTTGAACAAGTGGGAGAGAAGAACCAACAGGCTCAAGTGGGCTGTAGCATCCAGTGGTGGAAAAAGAGATTTGTTTCATGTTGTCTTGTCAAGCACTGTTTCCAGTGGAATCATTACATTCTGGAACATTTTATGATGCACAAAACACACAGGAAATGCTTATTTTAATTATTTTACATTTTGCATAGACACTGGTAGGTAAGTGGGTCAGCATTTGACTAGTATGCCACAGACTATAAGTAGTTCAGAAAAGAAGAGTTTAGATTCTAGGTCTTGGATAATCTCCTGACTTTGAGCAGAAGCCTCTTCGATTAGCTTCTTCATTGTCCCTATGCTGTTCCTCTCCATGGATCTACCTATTACATTTGATCCAATGCTTAGCACAGTGACATATAACAGGAGCTCAGTGATAACCACTCAATGAATAACTGCATGAATGAATGAATGAGTACATGAAGTTCTAATTTTAAGACATGTATGTCTGAGATTGTCACATGTAGCACGTACAGCCCTTGCACTAATCCACATGGCATAGATAACATTGTTTTTCTTTCTTTTTTCTCGGTATATATATTTATTGAATTTTTGTCCATTTCATACAATTCATCTCAATCATATTTAGGTCCCTCCCTCATCTGCAACTTCCCATGCCTTCCACCGAATCTCATGCATTCTGTCATATATATTAAATCCCATCCAGTCAACTTTGTGTGCTCAAATGTCTCTCGATGCGAGTTTATCCACTAGTCTACTTAGCCTATCTAGTGTCACCCCCTTAAAGATCAACTCTCCCTCACCCAGTTGTAATCAGTTGCCAATAGTTCCTCAACTAAGGTTGGAACTTCTTGACCATTTCCCCAGTTCTATGCTAGGTTTTTGTCTGATTGAGTTTGCATGGGTCTCTTGCATGCTGTTACCATTGCTGTATGTTTATATGAGCAAGTTCCTGAAAGGTATGGAAGACTCTGTTTCCTTATGATCATATACCAACCCTAGCCCTTACAATCTTTCTGCCCCATCTTCTCCAGTGGTCCCTGAGCATGGATGGGTGAAGTTTAACATAGGAGTCCTATCCAGGGACACACACTCTTCAGTCTCGTATTTTCTACACTTTGGCAAGTTATGGTCTTCTGCGTGCATCACCCTCTGTTGCATGAGGAAGATTTGCCATTGAGAGTTAAGGGATGTATTAGTATTCTCTCTACTCCCTATTCCACTAGGTTCTGTGAACCTTAGGTATAGAGGTTCCATTGTAGATGTGTCACTTAGGGCTGGGCATCTCTTAGACACGTATTCTCTGTGTATGAACTGTTGTGGAATTCTGTAATAGTCACCTGTAGCTAAAATTCCTTCTGGAAGGCACAAACAACATCTGTCCTTCTCCTTCCTTGGTCTCTACAACAAACTGAGGTCTGATTTTGCCAAACTGCACTCTGGGCAACCAATTAGTTTATTGGGCTTACTTACAGAGCAATGGGTAGGAATTTACTTACAGGAGTGTGGGTGCGCTCCTCCTAAGTGCACACTGGATAGTCTCCATCCAGATGTGAATCATGACTTTTCCACAGCTGCACAAAGTGGCAAGAGACCCTTCCTGTGGCCTCCTCAGTTTATATACTCTTAGCCCTTCCCCCTCATACATCTAGAGCTAACTGGTTGGTTGGGAGGTGTGGCTGACTCTCCCCACCCTTCTTTCTTGCTGAGAGTAAAGGTCAATAAGCTTAACTGTGATGATCCTAGGCAAGTGGGTGCAACCAAGCTTGGGAAGATGGTGCCTGACCATGGTCTGCCTGGTACAGTCCTATACAATATCTCCATCTGTTGCACAAAGAAGCTTCTTTGAGGAATACTTGTCAGGATAGTATACAAGTCTCCAGCAGGCAGACTGGGGCTGGGGGGCGGGGTGTCTGCAGGTAAGGCTAAGGTGGAGACAACCTTGGGAGGGTCTAACTAGCTAGGTAGAGGAGGTGTGGGTCTGAAGCTGGAGAATGCAGCTAGTCTGGGTGCAGGGGATCAGGACACAGTGGGCAGAGTCTGAGTTAGGAGGCTAGACCAGAGGTCTGAGGACAGAAGAGCAGGAGCAGGCCTAGGCCCAAGGTTGGAAGGGGGACAACATAGGGAGAGAGAATAAAGCTGGTCAGGGTGCATGCTAGGGAATCAAGCTGCAGTGGGCAAGGTCTGACTTACCAGGGTAGTAGGCAGGCATGTGGCAGGCATATCAAAAGAGTGGCCTATGGGAAAGACAGGGGTGGGGACAACCTGGGGAGAGTATAACCAGCTAGGCAAAGTAGGTGTGGGTCCTGAAGGTGGAGAATGCAGCTAGTCTGGGTGCACAGGGTCTCGTGATTTTTGTTTCTTCTTCATTATATTGCTCTTTTGTTTTTATTAGAACATACTACTGTAAATATTAATGAGGCTCAGTGTGGTATTTCCAAACATGAATACAGCATGCACTGATCAAATGTACCCTCCCTTGTTCCCTGTCTCCCCTCCCAGTTTACTGTTGTACATTCAGGTTGACTTTTTAAAGTTTGTGCCTATGAGAGGAGATTTGTACTTGGGAGCCTAGATAGGGGAATTTCCTCCATTGGACTGGTCCGAAGGGATATCTGTGGGTCATTCTTAAAAGTCTAACTGGCATGGGAAAGCCCAGACCACTATGGATAGTGTCAAACCTGGGGAGATGTTCCTAGGTCTACAAAGCAGGCTGAGCACAAACCAGGGGAGTAAGTCAGTAAGCTGCTTTCCTTTGTGATCTCTGTTTCAGCTCCTGCCTCCAAGTTCCTGCCTGAGCTCCTGCCATTGCTTCCCTTGTAGTGAATTTGTTTTTCCGCTCTAGTCATCTTTCAGTGGAGTCTAGGCTCTTCTGCATGTAGAACTCTATCCTCTGCAAACAGGGAAAATTGGATTGGTCCTTCATGTTTGCATGCCTTTCATTCTTTTCTCGTTTGTTTTGGTTCTATCTTCTTGCACAGTGCTAAATAAGAGTAATACAGCAGTACCCTTGTCTTGTTCCTGGTCTTTAAGGGGATGCTTGCAGCTTTCCCCCAGCCAGTTTGATGCAAACTGTAAACTGGTCCTACGTAGTCTTTATTTTACAGAGGTGGAATCCTTCGACACTTAACTAGTTCAGTGCTTTTGTTGTGATATTCCTTCTTCTACTCTATAACCTTTGAGGCTTCAACTGTGTTTTTATTTCCTTTGAGTTCTTCATTTTTAAGATTTCAAGTTAGTTCTTTTACAAAATCTCTATCACTTTGTTGAATTGCTCATCCATATCATGAATTGTCTTCTTAATTTCTTTTAAGTGTTTATCTGTGTTCTCTTGAACCTCATCAAGATTTTTATATGATTTTTTTGAGAATTTTATATATAAGTAATGCATTTACATCTTTCTACCTTCCCATCACCCCCTTCCAAATCTTCCCACGTCTCCCCAATGTCCCCTCAATTTTGTGACCTCTTCTTTGATTGTTGTTTTATACACACACATGCATAATCTACTGAGTCCATTTGTGTGCTTGTGTGTTTAGGGCTGACCACTTGGAATCGGCTAACCTATCAGGGAGCTCGACCCTGGAGAAAACTGAATTTCCCTTCCTTAGCAGACATTGGTTACTTATAGGTCTTCACTTAAAGTTGTAACCTATGAAATCCCCCTACACACACATTGGCATGTCTGTCTCAAAAAGTAAAAAAACAACTCATCAAGATTTTTTTAAAACAATCATTTTTAACACCTTTATGAGGCATTAAATCTATTTGGTTTCTTTGGGCTTTATTTCTGGGGAATATTTATATTCTTTCAGAAGCATCATATTACCTAGGCTTTCTGTTTTCATATTTCTTGTGCTCTTATATTGAAATTACCTTATCTGGAGGATTAATTCCCACCATTTTCATGATATGGCCTTCTTTTAAAATTTTTAAATTTTATTTTATGTGTATATGTGTTAGGCCTGCATGTATGTAAGTGAAGCTATGTCATATAGTGCCCACAGAAGCCAGAAGAGGGCACTGGATCTCCTGGAACTGGATTACAGACAGTTGTTAGCTATGACATGGGTACTGGGATTCGAACCTGGGTCTTCTGTAAGAGCAGCCAGTGAGCCATCTCTCCAGCCCAGTAAGGCTTTCTTAATAAGCATCTTTATCCTGAAAATTATCGTGGGATGTTCTTTCATTAGACAGTGTTGGACTCACTGTGGCTTCCTTAGTTGTGACTAATGATTCAGATGGTGGGTACCACTGTGTGGTTGAAGTGACCCACTGTCTCCATGTGCCACTCTAGAGAAGGGACACTCTAGTACTTGACCACTGTGGTGGAGACTGCAGTGGTGTGGGCACTTGCTTTGGCTGCTCCTACAACAGAAGTGATGGCTCGGATCAAGCAATGAGGTTTCCTTAGCTGCTATCTATTATCGATGCTGGTTCTGCTACTGCCTAGGACCTCTGGTACTAACAACTGCTGCACTGATAAAGACCGCGTCCTCTCACTCAGTGGTACAGGCCCAAACATAGCACAGGGAGAAGTAGGATTAGGGGTCACAGTGTCCCCTCTGGTGACTACATATCTCGCTCTGACAGCACTGCATGTTCAGATAAAGTACCAGGGTTGGGTGGCAGCAGGAACTATGCTGTTTCTCTTTACCATTTTTGGCGTCACACCCAGGATACGGCAATGGTTGGAGCAGGAGCGTCAGCCTTATTATGTGCCCTCAGTATGTCCCCATGGACACATCTGCTGCAGGGAACACATCACCCTTTGGCTGCCCTGTCAGCAGTAGGTGCCTGAGTGCAGAGCAGCAGTGGATGGTGATAGCAGGGACTGTGTTGAGCTCCTGCCTTTGATCCTGGCACTAGTGAAAATCCACATACTGTAGGCCATAGTCTGGTCTCAGAGGACACTGCCCTGTTCCCCTGCCTTTTGAGGGCAATGCCTCAGGTTTTCTTGTTACAATGTCTATCTCCTATACTAAAGAGACCCCAGCAAACTTGGGTCAAAGCCACCCTGCTGGGTGAAGTTGGGCTTATTAATCACCCACTTTCCTCAGCCATTGCAGGAAATGTCTGTGACAACCCAGAGATGGAAATAAGCATACATTTCTGACCCTAAAACAACTCAAATTCAGACAGCTGCTCATTTATCAGGGTGGAATCTGGGGATTCACTAGGAGATGATGTGACATGCTGCCCCAAAGCAAGGTTAGGTACAGATTTCAGGTGACTTAAGTGGGCTGTGTCTGTGAGGATCAAGCATTTTCCAATATTAGATTCCCCACATGCACATTACCAGTGTTTGTGGAGACTATCCCACCTACCTTCACTGCCTCAGAAAGGAAACACCCTCTCCCTTATCTAGAGATGACTTGCAGATGCTGGGTCTTTTGTTTCTCTTTCTATGCTATGCTCCCAGTTCCCCGAACATTACTTGTTCTAGGCTCTCCCTGACTCCCAGTGTTCTCCCACACATGCATCTCTAAATGCAGACATACACCTGTTTGTTAGCTTGCTTCTCCATTTTGGAAAAGGAGATGAGCACAGGGTGTGTCTACATGGCCATCTTTTTTTTTTTTTTTTTTGGACAATTAAAACATTTTATAAGCAGAACACAAAGTACAACCAACAAGAGCAAATATTTAAGAAAAACTAGTTTAAAAATAAATATTTCCATGAGTTCAATTGTCAATGCTTTAACAAAGTACTCAAAACTATTATTGTAAGTATAATTGTGGTTAGAGTCTTGCAGAGTCCAGTAATGACAAGCAGTCTGGTTCTCTTGGCTTAAAGATGATAGTCACCATTCAATCAGGAACACAAACACAAGCCTAACAGAGGCTAGCTCCACTAGCAATTACAGTTTGGAGGACACAGCTTGTAAAATGATTCCTAACCTTTGCATTCTGGGAGGCATATAAACTTGAGAAACATAAATACATTGAACATACAAAGGAGACACAAATACCACAAAGCTACAACAAAGCCATATATATATATGTATATATATATGTGTGTGTGTATATATATATATATATATGTGTGTGTGTGTGTGTGTGTGTGTGTGTGTGTGTTCCCATTTGCACGTGTATGTCTGGATGCAGGTCAGAAGTCAGTTTAGGATGTCTTCCTCAATTGGTCTCTACCTTATTTTTTGAGACAAGGTCTTTCATTGAACCCGGAGCCTACTGATTTGGTCCAACAGGCTGGCGAGCAAGCCCAAGAGATCCTCCTGTGCTGTCTCCCCAGTGGTAAATGCTTGGCTTTTCATGTGGGTGCTGAGGATCTGAATTTAAGTCCTCACAGACCTAACAGATTGAGCCACCTACCCAGCCCTTGCTTTTACTTTTGAAGCAAAATATAGAAATTTTGGCTTAGAAAAATGATAGACTTATAGTCTGTACAGAAATAAAAAGTTTAGATTTTTCAAAAATTTAGGGAACAGTGCTAGTGACTACAAATAGACGCACTTTCTGATGCAGAATCGTATATTGTATAAACAGTAATAAAGTGCTTGGTCAGGGCAGACAGATGCAGACCAGGCATTCAAACAGCTTTCTCATTTGAATGGTACTAATTATAAATAGCAAAAATATAAAAATTGTTTCTGCCATTTTATATGCTTACAGTCCAGATACATAATGCATATTGTATAAATGAGAACACTTGCTCGCTTCATATGCGTCAAACAGATATGTATTTTTGTCTGTGTTTGTTTGTCCTCCTTTTTTAAAAAGAAATTTATTGAGAATTTCGTACATGTATACAAGGTGCTTTGATCAAATCCATGCCCACTCCCTCCCCTCCAACTCCTCCCATATCTCCCTATCACTTTCTTCTGATAACTTCATGTACTCTTTCTTCTTCTCTGTTTTTTTTAAATACTCTGTTCAATATATTATAATGTTGAAGTATATGTACAGAAATTTTTATAATTCTTTAAACTCTAACTTTTTTATTTTTTAATTAGAAGAAGCATTTCATTACAACAGCATTAACCTATCCGCTACCTCCCCCCCAACTCCTCTCATATCTCCCTATCACTTTCTTCTGATAACTTCATGTACTCTTTCTTCTTCTCTGTTTTTTTTAAATACTCTGTTCAATATATTATAATGTTGAAGTATATGTACAGAAATTTTTATAATTCTTTAAACTCTAACTTTTTTATTTTTTAATTAGAAGAAGCATTTCATTACAACAGCATTAACCTATTCAATAACATTTTTCTGAGCTAGGGTACATCTCTTTCAAAATTGGCTGTACATTTCTAGGTTTACAGATGAATTATTACCCTTATATAATCTTTTACTCATTATAAACTCTATAAGACATAAAATTAAATGAGGTTGGGCTAGCAGGATGACTCAGCAGTAAAGATACCTGCTACCATGCCTGATGACCTGAGTTCTATCCCCAGGACCCATGTGGTAGAAGAAGAGAATCAGCTCTCACAAGTTGTCCTCTAACTCCACACGTGGGCCATGACACGGGCACATACACATACACACACAC
>NW_008336930.1:1806876-1807907 GCF_000622305.1 Nannospalax galili
CACTGGCTCCCCAGGTGTCTGGGGCCCCAAGACTTGCAATGGCACAGGGCCCAAACTAGGAGTAGAGAACAGCGAGGGAGATGGAAGGGTGAACGCGGCTGGGGGAGTCAAGGCATGGAGGGCTGCACGATAGACTTACCCCAAGAGAGGCCCGAGGGCAGGAGAGCAGGCCAGGAGAGTTCCTTCCTTGGTTTTTTTATGGGGCTTTTTGCTACTCTAACATTCCCTCCCTCTGTAAAGGTAATCCTAAGGTCTTTTAAGGATTAGATAAGATCTCTCAAATTCTTTCAACATTTTGGCCTTTGGAATGGAGTATGTTGTTAAGAGGCCCAAGGACACTGTGACTTTTAGCCAAGAAACTGGCTACTTTTCTTTGGGGTCTTTTTACCCTAAGTGCCTATCCAGTTCCTACCTCCTATTCTTATCATGCCATCCTGTGAAGAGGTTACCCAACTTGCAGATAAGGAATCAGGACGCAGATCACTCTTGCTTCTTCCATGCTGAACAGGGACACAGAGTAAGGAAATTGGGGTACCTCTTGAGTGGGTCTATCTAAAAGATTTCCAAGTTGCATAACTCTTATCTGCAGGGGGAAAAGAAAGTCCTTCACTGGTGAATAGGAGTTGTGAAGGAGAAGTAAAGGCAAGAGTAATTGGCATTACAAGTTCTAGACAGGGAACTAGAACAAAGTCAGAACACGGAAATTTTCAAATGTTCATTTGACAATCCATTGGAGTTTCTTGACAAGGGCTTCCAAAAGCATCCCTCTATTGGTTTCTTTGTCATTTTTCTTTTGTCTTCCAAGGCTGGACTAGTTGGCTGGGAAGAGTAGTGACTGGATACTCAAGTGAGGTGGAGTGGTTAGAATCAGTGTCAGTTCCCTCTCAAAGGCTTCTAGACAGGGGGAGAAAACAAATTTATCCATCATTTTAGAAGGTTGTCTCCCTTAACTACAGGTGGGCACTACAGTATTGGAAACTAAGATTTGAAGTCTTACCTCTGAGCAGCACTTTCTGGTTAGGAACAAACTC
>NW_008336930.1:1808143-1809676 GCF_000622305.1 Nannospalax galili
ACGCCCGGCTTAATAACTTTTTATATAGACTTAAGCCTAATGTCTGGGAAGTGTAATCCCTTGAACTCTTAAAGAAATATACTGATTACTTTCCTCTTTGGTTATACTTTCCTTTTGGGTGTTTAAGACCATACAGTTGGCCCAAATAGATCAATTTATTTTTACACTTAAGGTCGTTTGAGGATCTGTTCCTCAGTGGTCTCACAGGCTTGGAAGGACGCCCTGGCACCTTTATTTTACCAGTTCCATCTATGTGAAGATAAGCCAAAAGTCCTGCTAGAACATGTCTGACTTCACTTGGAAGCATGGATGAGATGTTTCCTCTGAATTGACCCTCCTCTTTGTAGACTGAACACTGGTTCAAGCGCGTCTCGTGGGGTCTCCATGGCCACCCTGAACAAGAGGATAGGTGACTTACCACAGTTATAGGACATTTTGAGAGATGTTCCATAGTCCCCCAGAATTTAGTCAACCTTGGAGTGTAAGGGGCAAAAACCGTCCTTTAAATCCCTCTGACCACATTAGTATAGGCCTCAAACTATGGATGTTAAACATCTAGTAAGGTTAGTTCCACCATTCTGGTACTTTTAATTACCATCTGCAATGTAGATAAAGCTTGAGTAAAAAACCAAACATTCTCAGATAAATCTTGACTAGATATATATTTTGTTCCTTAAACTAGTTGACTAAACTATGACCTTAGAAAATTTAAGATTATGTGTATACTATTTTTGTCTAATCCTTTATACATCATAACAAACCAACACAGACCTTCATCACTTGCTTAGGCTTTTTCATTTTTTTCTATTTGGGAAAATATCTCCATTCCCATATCCTTTTAACATCTTTTACATTCTCATTTTCTTTTTTAAAAATAATTATGAGACATAAGAGCATTAGCAAACAAATTTTCCATCTGTTGTGAGAATACTTTTCCTGGGGATACTAAGCAATGCTTATTCCCTTTTAAGGTTCTAATGCCAAGCCAATGTTTGATTAAAGTTTTACTGGGGAACCAATGAATTTACTGAGCTTACTTACAGATATAACTGAGGGGTTTCTGAGGTGTACGAATGACCTGAGGGTATGCACATTGGAAAGGCTTTACCCAGCATGGGTCATGCCTTCTCTTCCTAGCCTTCCCCGGGTTGTATACTTTAGCCCTCCCCAAATCCAGGAGACCATGTGTGATTAGGGCCAAATTACATACAGTTGGCTTGGAAGAGTGGCTGGATACTCTGGTGAGGGTCCAATGACCCTGCTTGCCCCCTCCTTTGATGAAGGAGCACAACCGTCAACAAGCCCAATTGTGACTATGTTTAGCAATCAGGCACAGCTGAAGTCATGATGATGGTAGTTATTTCATGCAGAAGAGACTGTTATACAACATCATTTTATTAAAAGTGATAGGTAGAGAATGGGCGGGAGCGAGCGGCGCGGATGGAGAGCACGAGCAGATGGATGAAGGCACCAAGGCACAGATGGAATTCTCAGTGGGACACAGATTTATTTTGCACGGGGCACCTTTCCCTC
>NW_008336930.1:1810301-1818293 GCF_000622305.1 Nannospalax galili
AACTCCATTGTGTAAATATACCACATTTTTGTTAACCACTCGTCAGTTGAGGGACACTTAGGTTGCTTCCATCTTTTAGCTATTGTGAAAAGAACAGCAACAAACATGGTTGTACAAGTGTCTCTACAATAGGATGAGTCCTTTGGGTATATGCCAAGGAGTGGTATAACTGGGTCAGATGGTAGGTTCATTTGTAGTTTTTTTAAGAGTTCTCCATACTGCTTTCAAGAGGGGTTACAGGAGTTTGCAATCCCACCAGCAATGAATGAGCATTCCCCTTTCTCCACATCCTTGCCAACATTTGATATCATTTATTCTCTTGATCCTAAGCAGTTTGATAGGGGTAAGGTGATACCTTAGGGTGGTTTTAATTTGCATTTTCTTAATTACTAGCAATGTTGAACACTTTTTGAGATGTTTCTTAGCCATCTTTATTTCTTCCTTTGAGAACTCTCTATTTAGATATTTAGGCCATTTTTTAATTGGGTCATTTGGTTTCTTGATTCTTTGATTTTTGAGTTCTTTATGTATTATGGATATTAAACCTCTGTCAGAGGTGTCACTGGTGATGATTTTTTTCCCATTCTGTGGGTTTCCTCTTCACTTTTTTGATTGTTTCTTTTCTGTGCATAAGCTTTTTAGTTTGATGAGGTCCCACTTCTTGATTGCTAACCTCAATTCCTGAGCAACTTCTATCTGATTTAGAAAATCCTTTCCTATATGTATATCTTGTAAGTTATTGCCAATATTTTCTTCTAATAGTTTCAGGTTTTCCAGTTTCAAATTGAAGTTTTTGATCCATTTGGAGTTGACTTCATAGATACAAGATGAAAGATAAGGATCTGGTTTCATTCTTCTGTGAGTGGAGATCCAGTTTTGCCAGCATCATTTCTGGAAGATGATGTCTTTCCTCCATTGTGTGTTCTTGGCACCTTTGTCAAATACCAGGTGGCTGAAATCATGTGTACTTGGGTTTGGATCATCAATGATGTTCCACTGATCAATGTATCTATTTTTGTGCCAGCACCATGCTGTTTTTATGACCATAGCTCTGTAGTATACTTTGAGATCTAATATAGTAATCCCCCAGCATTGTTCTTTGTGCTCAGGGTTGCTTTGGCTATCTGGAGTCATTTGTGCTTCCATACAAATTTAAGGATGGTTTTTTTCTAATTCTGTGAAGTATGTCATGGGGATTTTTATTGGGATTGCATTGAATCTATATATTGCTTTTGGTAGGATGGTCATTTTCACAATATTAATTCTTCCAATCCATGAGCATGGGAGGTCCTTCCATCTCCTGGTGGCTTCCTCAATCTCTTTCTTTAATGATTTAAATTTTTCATTGTAGAGATCTTTGGTGTCTTTCATCAGATTTATTCCAAGATACATATATATAATCAGCAATTGTGAATGGGAGCATTTTCCTGTACTCTTCTCCAATTGTTTGTTATTGGTATATAGAAAGGTTACTGAGTTTTGTAAACTGATTTTATAACCTGCCACTATACTGAAAGTGTTCATCAGTTCTAGGAGTTTTCTGATGGAACTTTTGGGATGTCTTAGGTATAGTATCATATCATCTGCAAAAAGTGACAATTTGACCTCTTCTTTTCCAAATACTAGACCTTTAATTTCCTTCTCCAGTCTTATTGCTCCAGCAAGAGTTTCAAGCACTGTGTTGAAAAGGAGTGGAGATAGTGGACATCCTTCTGTGGTTTCTGATTTTAATGGGAATGCTTCCAGTTTTTCTCCATTTAGAATGATGTTGGCTGTGGGTTTGTTGTATACAGCTTTAACTGTGTTGAGGTATGTTCCCTCCAGTCCAATTCCCTCTAGGAATTTGAACATGCATGCATGCTGAATTTTGTCAAAAGCTTTTTCTGTGTCTATTGAGATGATGATGTGTTTTTTTTTCTTTGAGTCCATTTGTATGATAATGACATTTATTGACTTGCATATATTGAACCATCCCTGCATCTCTGGAATAAAGCCTATTTGACCATGATGAATGATCTTTTTGATGTATTACTGTATTTGGTTTGCAAGTATTTTGTTGAGAGTTTTGCATCTATGTTCATTAAGGATATGGGTCTATAGTTTTCTTTTTTTGTTGTGTTTTACCTGGTTGGTTATTAGAGTGATGCTGTCTTCATAGAAGGAGTTTGGGACTTCTCCCTCTGTTTCTATCATTTTGAATAATTTAAATAGTATTGGTTAGAGATCTTTAAATGTCTGCTACAATTCTGCTGTAAATCCTTCTGGGCCTGAGATCTTTTCAGTTGGGAGGCTTTGTATTACTGTTTCAATTTCCTTATATGTTATGGGTCTGTTTAAACTGTTCATCTCTTCTTGGTTTAACTTTGGTGGTTCCCATGAATTTAGATATCCATCCATTTCTTTTAGATTTTCAAATTTAGTTGCAC
This sequence comes from Nannospalax galili, assembly GCF_000622305.1. Taxonomy (NCBI): domain Eukaryota; kingdom Metazoa; phylum Chordata; class Mammalia; order Rodentia; family Spalacidae; genus Nannospalax; species Nannospalax galili. Next base: position 1,812,728 of record NW_008336930.1, read on the forward strand.
ATAGGTTTTTAACATATTCCCTTATAGTGGTCTGGATCTTTTGGGTGTCTGTCGTGATATTTCCCCTTTCTTCGCTGATTTTGTGGATTTGGATTTGCTCTTTCTTTCTTTTGGTTTACTGGGCTAAGGGTCTTCCTGTCTTGGTTAGCTTTTCAAAGAACTAGCTCTTAGATTCATTGATTCTTTGTATTGTTTTCTTTTGTTTCTATTTCATTAATTTCTGATCTGATTTTTGTTATTTCTTCTCTTGTCCTGGGTTTGGGTATCATTTGTTCTTGCCTTTCCAGGGTCTTGAGTTGTAGTGTTAGGTTATTTATTTGGGCTCTTTCTAATTTTTTAATGTAGGCACTTAGAGCTATAAACGACCCTCTTAGGACTGCTTTTAAAGTGTCCAGAGGTTATACTGTGTTGTGTTGTCCTTTTCATTGAATTCTAGGAATTCTTTTCTTTCTTAATTTTTCCTTTGACCCACTCATTGTTTAGGAATGTGTTGTTTAATGACCATGAGTTCGTGTAATGACTAGGGCTTTGTCCAGTGCTGATTTTGAACTTTATTGCATTGTGGTCTGAGAGAATGCATGGAATTACCTAATTTTTTTTTTGTCTTTGTTGAGATTTGTTTTCTGGCCCAGTGTGTGGTCAGTTTTTTAAAAAGTTCCATGGGATGCTGAGTAGAAAGTCTGTTCTTTGGTGCTTCGGTGGAATATTCAAAAGATGTCTGTTATGTCCATTTGATGTATGGTATCATTTAATTCAGACATCTCTCTGTTTATTCTTTATCCAGTTGACCTGTCTAATTGAGACAGTGTGGAATTGAAGTCCCCTACTACTACTGAGTTGGGGTTAATCTGTGTCTTAAACTCCTGTAGTATTGTTTTTATGAATTTGGGTGCACCAATTTGGGTGCATATATGTTAAGTATTGTAATATCTTCTTGGTTAACTGTTCCTTTGATCAGAATGAAGTGACCCTCCTTATCTCTTCTGATTAGTTTTACTTTGAAGTCTGTTTTGTCAGATATTAGACTTGCAACACTTGCTTGTTTCTTAGTGCCATTTGCTTGGAATATTCTTTTCCATTCTTTTACCTTAAGGTAGTGCCTGTCCTTGAAGGTGAGATGGGTTTCTTACAAACAGCAAAGATGGATTTTGTTTCTTAATCCATTCATTTAGACTGTGTCTTTTGACTGGGAAGTTCAGTCCATTGATAGTTAAGGTTATTATTGAAAGATGTGTATTGGTTGCCATCATTTTGATTGCTGTTTGTGCTCTTTGTCTAATTTTGGTTTCCTCAATTATACATTTATTTATTTTCTTTGTTGCCCCTGGGGTTTGGTTGTTTCTCTCTCTGCTCTCTATATTGCTTCAAGTGTTCTTTGAAGGGCTGGTTTTGTGGACACGTATTCTTTCAGGCTATTCATGTCATAAAAGATTTTTTTCACCCTCAACTATAATAGACATTTTTGCTGGGTAAAGTATTCTGGGCCGGCATCTATTGTCATGTAGAACTGGAAATACCTTGGTCCAGGCTCTTCTGCCTTTGCATTGATAAGTTATCTGTAATTCTGATGGGCTTTCCTTTATATTTGACTTCTTGTTTTTCTCTTGCTGCTTTCAGTATCCTCTCTTTGTTCTGTACAATTAGTGTTTTTACTATGATATATGGTGGGGAGTTTCTTTTCTGATCCTGTCTATTTGGTGTTCTATGTGCTTCCTGTATTTCTATGGGAATGACTTTCCTTAATTTCAGGAAATTCTTTTCTACATTCCTGTTTAAGATCTGGTCAATACCATTAACCTGAAATTTTTCTCCTTCCTCTATGCCTATGATACGTTGATTTGGTCTTTTCATTGTGTCCCACATCTCTTGCATATTCCATTCCTGTGTTTTTTAAAATTTTCCATAACCTTTGCTTGAGTGGTCCAATTCTTCAACTTTATCCTCCAGTGTTAATATTCTGTTTTCCATTTCATTCATTCTAGCAGTGAGGCTTTCCCCTGTTGTTTCAAGTTGGCTTATTGAGTTTTGCACTTCCTTCTTCATTTCTACCTGAGTTTTCTTCAATGTTTCTATCTCTTTTGTGAATTCATTCAGGATTCTGATATGAGAATTAAGTTGAAGTATGCTTCTGTTTATATTATTGGTACAGATTTCAGGTTCTGTCAGGTTTTATTTTGGAGGGAACTGATGGCTTCAGAACAGCTATTCAGGAGCACCCACAGAAGCCCAAGTCAGGTATACTAGACTTCCTTCTAAGGTTTGGACCCCCATAAGCAGGAACACCATATGGAGGCAGGATCCGAGTGCTCTCAGGCAGTCCCCTGCATTCTCAGCCCCTATGCCAGAGGGAGGCCAGAATCAGCACTCTCTGGCAGTCTGCTGAGATCACAGTCGCTACACAAATGGAGAGGTCAGAACACAGGCTCTCAGACTGTCTCTCTCCTATTTCTTTTTTGGCTAAAGAAACTAAGTCATTAAGTGCTATAGATGGGGCACCAGTCATTCAATGGAACTTTGAAGAGACTTGCAGACATTTTTTGTTTCCCAAGTGATTTTTGACAAAAATAGCCTTAGGCTATAGAACTAAATTGCTTTGTTTATTTAGGAATTTTTGAGCCTTCTAGTGTCTTTAACTCCCACAGGACAATGAAGCCAGAACTGGTGATCACAATTAATCCAGGAAGTCTTCACTATTACATGGAGTCCAAGAGAGAATCAGCCACTGGCTTCATATGATTTGACCTAGTTTGTTTCTCCATTGCTGTGACAAAACACCTGACCAATACCAACTCAGGGAGAAAAGCGTTTATTTAACTTACATCTCCCAGGTCACAGTTCATCAGGGAGCCGAGGGTAGGACGTCAGCTCAGGAACTTGGAGGCAGGAGCTGAAGTACTGGCCATGGAGGAATGCTGCTTACTGGCTTGCTTCCCTGGCCCCTGATCAGCCTGCTTTCTTTTGTAACACAGGCTCACCTGCCTAGGGTTGGCACCATCCACAGTGAGCTGAGCCCTCCAATATCACTCAACAATCAAGAAGATGCCCCACAGAGGCTCCCTCAACCCAGATGTGTAAAGTTGACACTTAAACTGTCCAGTACACTCAGCCACTGGCTTCATATGATTTTTTTGTGTGTCTATATAAAGAAAAAGAGAAAGATTTTAATTTGCTTCATCTATAGCCTTGTGTGCCTTCTAGAAGAGTGGCAATATGGTTAGGTGGTAGCTAAGAACCCCTTTTTCTTATTTTTCAGATTGCAATATGAGCATTGCTTTTTTAAGAAAGCCACATTGTCCCCCACCCCAAATTCACCTTTCATATTATATGCTCTTATGGTACCCTCCATTTCTCTTTCCACCACACTACAGCAAGATTCATTTGACATTCTTAATTTAATTGTCCCTTGAACATTTGTTTCCTTGATAATATTAAAGCTGATCAATGCAAAGGCCCCCTCACAGTTTTGCTCATTTTCTTTTACAGTGATACATTCTTACAATGAACTGAAAAATGTCTTAAGTGAATATATTTATTTTTTTAACTTTTTAAAAATTTTATTTATTATTTTTATTTTATGTGTATGAGTGTATTGCCTGCATGTAAGTATGTGCACCTGTATCATGCAATGCCTGAGGAGGTCAGAAGAGGCTGCCGGATCCCCTGGGACTGGAGTTACAGACAGTTGTTAGCTGCCATGTAGGTGCTGGGATTCTAACCCAGGTCTTCTGCAAGATCAACCAGTGTTCTTAACCACTGAACCATGTCTCCAGCCCCATGAATATATTTATTAATGTATAAGTGTGAAGCTGGAAAACTGATATAAAAACAATGTAACTTTCCTATTCCAAAAATCAAGAATATGGTTTCATGTGAACAGGAGAGCAATAGGGCCTGGTGATCAGGTAATGCATAAAAGATGGGCATCATGGGGCTGCGGAGGAGACCCGAGGGATAGTTGAAGCTCTTTATAATATATATATATATGTTGCATTTTTAGGCATTTTTAGGTTATTTTCTAGTTGTGGATGATGAGAAGTCCTCTCACATCATAGAAACACCAGTAAAGTCTGTCATAAACCCCGCCTAGAATTGATAATTCCCACTGAGAATGAAGTGACCAGAGGGTCCTGGCACAAATGTATCTTCCTCACATGCCACAGATATTAGAAGGAAATGACCAGGGCTGACAGTAAGCTGGGAAATACTGGTATACATGTACAACTTGTTAAAATTCAAAAATAGGGCTGGATGCATGTATGTGCGTGTGTGTGTGTGTGTGTGTGTGTGTGTGTGTGTGTGTGTGAAAGCCAGAGAATAGACTTGGTATTTTTTCTTGGAAGAGCCATTTACCTTATATTTTGACAGGGTCTCCTTAGCTCTAGCCCAGCTGAACTCACTATGTAGACCAGGCTAGCCTCAATCTCACAGAGATCTGCCTGCCTTTGCCTTCCCAGTGCTAGGATTAAAGGCATGTGCCACCATGCCCAGCTATCCACCTTATTTATGAGACAGGGTCTCTTATTTGCCTAGAGCTCACCAACTAGGCTAGACTGGCTGGCTAGTAAGCTTTAGGGACCCACCTGTCTCTACCACCCCAGTGGTGAGAGGACAAGTGTATACCACTATGCCCTGTCTTTTTATGTGGGTTCTTGGGATAAACTCAGGTCCCATGCTCACTAACTGAACCATCTTCCTGGCCCTATTTGTGTATTTTAACAAGTTGTATACATGGTCATTTTGGGTAATTTCTTGGAGTATTTGAACCTCTTTCTGGCCGAGAAATCATAGGTTGTCACTGAAACAGCAGAGGACCTCAGACAGATCTGTTGCTAATTATCTTACATCAGAAAGATAGAGGCTGATACCTAAAGTCTACCTCAAACCTAAGACCTTAAAGAGTAGGCACCAGTAGATTTTTGCAGTATACACACAATGCTCTTATTTTGTTCCTTTTTATAGAAAGATTACCAAATTGCTCATCAATGGGATTGAACAAATCAACCTCCAACCTACAGTAAATGCAAGTTAATTTTTTCACATGCTCATCACAGACCCACAGAAAATAATGTAAATATTCATAGCAACTTCATGCATGAAGATCTCAAACTAGAAACACAAAGTCATCTACAGGCAAATGAATAAGTAAGATGCATTACTTTAAAAATAATTACATGCTCAACTTTTTAATACAACATCCTTGATTGTATAGAATATGTATCTGGGAGATATTACCAAAACTTTTTCCAAGCTGACAAGATTGCTTTACATACCTATTAACTATGCTAAAGAGTTCTAGAAATATAATGTCATTACCAGCATTTGGTATTTTTAGCTACATTAGTAGGTATGCAGTGTACCTCATTACGGATTTAACTCATATTTTCAGTGATGAACATGATGTTGAATAATTTCTTGATCACAATTGCATAGAAGCTGTCCTGACCTTATTAAGTTAGTTTATCTTCTTACCATTGAGTTGTGGGAATTCTTTATACATTTGGAAAGGAATCCTTCCCTGATATCGGTGCTAGGAATATTTTGTCACAATCTGTTGCTTTCAGTTCTA
>NW_008336930.1:1818981-1827524 GCF_000622305.1 Nannospalax galili
CGAGTTTTGGAGAGAAAGGATACAATATAGATGTCTCATCTGTGGCTGTGCACTCCACTGATACTTAGTCTCTGCACTTTGACCAGTTGTGAATTTCTTCTTTAAACATCATGCACTGCACACCTGTTTGATGAGACTGGAGAGATGCGCTTATCTGTGGGTAGAGATATATGCATTTAGCTTCACCCCTGGGACCATGAGCTCCCCAACCATGCCTTCTTAGCCAGATTTGCAGTACCAGTCATGTGTTTCCTTCTGTGGAGTGAGCTTTAAATCCAGTCAGAAGGTCTGGATCGAGCCATAACATTTGTGCTGGTGTTGCAACCATGGACATATTGTATATCACACGGATCACATCTAGATAAGATTGTTGATTACCGCCTCCCAACAGTGGCCTGCATAACATTTCTGGGTACTATAAAAGCTAGCCAGAAGAAAAAAAACTTATTGGTCAGTACCAGCTTGATTTCTCCTGTGACAAAAATGTGTGATGTTTTCAGTAATAGGATCTTATCAATTTATGGTAGATAACCAAGAGCAATGGCAATAGCCTATATTGTTTTGAGGGTCTCTGGAATACTCCTGACCAACGACTTAAGGGGAGAGATCCCATACCTGGCCCTTCCCCTTTTATTTGGCAACCTACAGTTTCTTGGAGAAGTATTATCATATGTGGAGTAAATCCAATTAAACTCTTTTATATGAATATAATTATGAATATATATCACTTACATGGGGAGTCTGACTCAGGCATAGTTACAAAATAGTTTATAGTAGTCATCTACTAAAGACATGAATTCACATACTATATAAGTTTACTGAATTCTGTGTAGAAAAAATTAAAGTCAGTGCGGTTTATTATTGTCCAAATAGATATATAAGCCAGATATTTTGGTGCACACTTATAATTCCAGCACTCAGGAAGCTGTGAAAGAAGGATTGAAACTTCAAGGCCAGCCTGAGCTCTGTAGTGAGACATTGTGTCAGAAAAAAAGAAAGAAGAAAGAAAGAAAGAAAGAAAGAAAGAGGGAAAGAAAGATAAAGAGAAAACGTTAAACACATGTAAAGAAAGACTACTCACTATCTCACTATTTTCCAAGGACAGTAGTACTTCTAAGCTGATTTTTCAACAGAAAGTTATATCTAGGAGAAAATAGGATGGTATCTTTAAAGTGCTAAGATGAGAGAAATGAAAAAACAATGTAGAATTCTGAATCCAGAGACAATATCCTCCAGAAGTTATAAGATTGAGATTTTGGACAAGGAGAAGTTTTGAGAATTCATCAGCAACAGATTTCTACTTCAAGAACTTATAAAGGCACTTTAAAATATTTTATTATTTTTTATTTTATGTGTATGAGTGTATTGCTCTGCACCATGTTGTGCAACATTTATAGAGGCATTGGATCCCCTGGAACTGGAGTTACAGTTCACTGGAGTTAGCCACCATATAGGTGCTGGGAATTGAACCTACAAGAACAGTCAGTGCTCTTAACCACCAAGCCATCTCTCCAGTACACGAAAGCCACTTTTTAGTAGAAGGGAATAATTACAGATGAAAACATGAACTGAGGTGAGAATGGAAGAGCAAGAAACAGGAAAGAATACGGGTGAGTATCAAAGACTATTGACCACTATGATACTAACACAGATGGGGTCTTGTGTAAGTCATCAAATACACCCATAGCTCAAAGGATAGGAGAAAAAAGTTCTCCCTTCATTTAGAAAGCGATGTGTGCTCATTTAAGGTAGAGTATCCTAAATCAAGATGGACACTGAAATCTCAGAGTACAGGGAAGAGCCTATTACTGTTGTTTTGCTAAATGGGCATCATGTTAACCTGCCTTCGAAGCACTTACGTTTGTATCCAAAGATTAGTGCTGCTCTCAGCCTTCAGAGAAGCTTCTTTTTGCAGTGGGCAGACATTAATTCAGAGACTCACAATTGATCAAGGTGCAGAAACTAGCTGACAGTGGACGAAGTGGTATATCTATAAGATCCATGCCAAGACTCAGGGAACATCAAAGAACAGGGAACAAAAAGAATGTAAGAGCCGGAGGCTGGGAGGGAGTGCTGTGCAACAATTTCTTGTAGACATGAAAAACCATTGCACTCATAAGCTTACCATAGCTGTATCTGCACAGGATTGGACCGGTCAACATTGTATCATGAGGCCCCGCCCCTCCCTGAGTGACTGACAACAGTGCTGGGGAGAGAGGTATTATTTCTTTCAGTGGGTAGTCACTGAATAAACCCCCCTTGTGCTCATGCAAACAACCATAATTTGACTCAGTGCGTTAAAAACAATAGCAACAACAAAAAAGACACCAAATTAGGTTGGGGCTCGTTTGCAAGTAAGGTTTCAGTTGGGGGTAGAGGTCTGAGAGAGGGTAGTAGAGAGGGAAAGCTCAGTGAAATTTCAAAGAATAGAAAATGTATTCTTTGAAATTTCGTATATGTGTTAACTATGTGTCAGTCATTTCAATAATTATATTAGTCATAAATAATGATAGCAATAAATTGACAGTTGATTTAATAAAATTAATGTGTTTCAGAAAAGCAGTTTCTGGGTAATCACAGAAAGGAGTTGTATAAAAATTCACAATTAAAATATAATGGAGGAGGCTGGAGATATGGCTCAGCAGTTGGGAGCACTGGTTGCTCTTGCAGACGACCTGAGTTTGATTCCCAGGACCCACATGTTGGTTAATAACCATCCATAACTCCAGCTCCAGGGGATCTCAATTCCCTCTTCTGATCTGCATGGGAATTGCATGACAGGTGCACTTAATACATGCAGGCAATACACTCAAACACATAAAAGTAATAAGTAAAATATTTTTAAAATACATAATGGAGAGTTTAGTGTGGCTGTGCACACCTTTAATCCCAGCCTTTGGGAGGCAAAGGCAGGCTTATCTCTATGAGATAGAGGCCAGCCTTGTCTACTTAACAAGTTCAAGGACAGCTGAGGCTCCGGGCGGTGGGGGGAGTGCCGTTTCAAAAAGCCAAATATATATATTGGAGAGAGAAAAATAATAACATGCTTCAGTATGCTAGAAAATAAAGCCAACACAAAATGATAGGATCTAAGAATTAGTAGACAACCACAAGCCTATGATAGAGAGCATAAAATGGTATTCCTTTCTGACAATGTATCCACACATGATCATCCATCATCCACCTAATAAGCTACATTCATTCCAGCATAACAGATGAATGGGTAAAAGAGGGTCTCTCTTTCCCAGACACTGAGATGTATACTTCACAGATAAATATAATTTTTAGGCAAACTTGTCCCTCAGTATTTGAGTGTTGATCATAGATAAAAAAGGAATGCAGAAAATAGAATAAGCACGCAGGGTTAGTTCAGTCTCAACAGGTTTGAATGTCATAATAACTCCCAATCTTAACAGTGTAGAAAAACCAAGGCTTAGTCTCACTCATGCAGCATGGCAAAACAGCCGACATCAGCCCCTCTCCGCGTTGTCTTCATCGTGGTTCCAGTTGATGGAGGGAGCGCCTTATCTGAGGCAGACTCCTTCTCCTGGAAAAATGGAAAGAGTGTGATTATAAAACAGTCACTCTTAAATTATCTGCTCCAAATAGCAGAGCCCAGTGCTCATGTCATTTGCCAAGACACTTTTTACAACCTATGCCAGTATAACAGTGTTATAAGCATTACCCTCCAGCAGAGATAAGCCAGGGGAGTGTCTTCAGATGAATGAGACTGGAAAGGAAGGACCTTGATTATCTTAAGCAAATACTATGATCTACCACATGCACAGTGTTTCCTAATCATTGTATTTTGTTACATCATCTCCAACTGTTATCTGGATATGATCTTAGTTCATATGTAAATGTGTGATCAAATTGCCTCTTCTCTAAGATTAAGGCTAATCTGGCCCTGTTATTGTTTTTATTCTTTTTATATTATAATCTGGTTGTTACCATATAACATAATTTTTTTGTTTCTAAACTAAAGAGGTTCATATATGTAACATGCATATTAAAGAAATACACCTTTTCCATGTATATTTATATACATTTTCACCCTCAAATATTTTTTATCCACATGCATATATCAATCAGTATTTGAAAATGGTCTTTTTCTTCTTTTTGGTCTTTTTGAGAGGTTTTCCTATAGTCACAACTGGCTTGGAACTCACTAAGTAGACCAAGCTGGCCTCAATTTCATAGAGACCCACCTGCTTCAGCCTCCTAAGTGCTGGGACTTAAGGTGTTTTTTTAACCAATTCTAAGACTTGCCTAGATGAAACATCTATGTTTGCTTATTTTTGCAAGACCTATTGCTACGGGGCAGTCATTTATCATTACTAGGTGAAAATAGAGGAATTCTTACCCAAAGTCTTCTACTTCTACCTGATTTTCCAGAGGATCAGTAAATAAGTATATCAGAAAACACAGACTAACACATACAGGAAAAAAAAGTTACAGGTCACTGTCTATTGAAAGAGTTGGAGGCAGATATATCTGTTAGTGAGCTCCAATTGTGATCTGAAAGCAGATTCGCAAATTACCTCTCAGCTTGCAAACCACTTTACTATAAGCAGCATTATAATCTTGTATTATAACAGTGTAATATCACTCATGTGACAATGTTCAGTGCTGGATCCACCATCATTATCTTGGAATAAATCAAGTAAGATCAAACTTTAACTCTCAGTTGAAAGGCAATGTGCCAAAGGAAATCATCACCTATTCTTTTGATCTACACATTCAAATTATAGGCAATTAAGCACTTATTTTTTCCTGGCTGGATTTTTTTTTTTAATTCATACATTTTATAACTTTGAGCATCAAAACTTGGAAACTAGAACTTTTTGGAGAACTAATGCATGTTTAATGAGCGAAATCAAGAATGACATCTTTAAAAGACTTATTTAATATATCAAAAGACAATCTTCGTGAACGATGACCTGGTGTTTTTTTAAGAACAGAGCAAGGACCTTGCATGTCACCATGAACTTAATACTGGCTCTTGTGTTTTCCTTTGCAATCTCTTTGATTGGATTATGTTCAAGGATATAGGGGGCTCTTGTCTTTTGAGTTCATTTAAGAGTTCATTTTCCAGCTTTGACATTGAGCTCAGGAATTTCAACAGCAATTAATCAGAACTATCCATATCGGAAACATCATTAATCTTAACCAGACAGAAGCGATTATGTTTGCAACTAAACTTCAATGGACTCTTTGGAAGTAGGATTTACCATTTTACAAATGTTTTGAAAGGGAAGTCATGGCTTTGAAGTAAAGTGGAAGAAACGGTTTTAAAGGGTTAGAACCAAAATCTGAGAGTCATTCATTCAACTGGTCCCGGAAGGAAACATTTGTTTCTGCTACAGGTTTTAAGAACAGTCACTTCAAGACTGAATACCATCTAAGCTTGCATATGGTTACTTAGTGCCCAGGTTTCAGTCCTTATCCTCAGCCTTCCTTACCCCCTCCCACCCCCCTGCCCCATGAGCTCATTCCTTCCTGAGCTCAATTATCACTTCAATGCCTCAGTGTAGATGACTCATGGATTCATTCACTTACCCAGCAAGTATTGAAATCCCACTGCTATAATAACCATCATCACGATGGCTTCCATTTGTTGAGTTTGCAATTCTGCCAAATACTGAGCTAATGATCCCTATGCATCCAGAGGGATGAGGGATGATTGTTAAGATCCTGCAGGATCTGAGTGCCAAAGCCTGTGTAGCAAGTCTCCCTCTGTGGCTTGCAAGTGACTAGCTATTGGCAAATTGTTCAGCTCTCTGTGACTGATTCCTTTTCCATCAAATGGGTATGAAAAGTATGCCTTAGATATTTTGTTTTGAAATTAATTACATGGATTACAAGACTTCATGTAAAATGCCTCAGTGTCTTACACATAGTAAATTTTTTTTTTGGAATTTTTGAGACAGGGTCTCCCTATAGCCCCAGCTGGCCTGGAACTCACTATGTAGACCAGGCTGGTCTTAAACTCACAGAGATCCACCTGCCTCTGACTCCCAAGTGCTAGGATTAAAGGCGTGTACCACAATAACAATACTAATTATAATACTGTGGCATATCACTATTCTCTTTTATATGATACTCTAATATAGGATTTAGGCACATTTCTAAATCATGTGTTCCTCTTCCTCCTCCTCTTCCTCCTCCTCTTCCTCCTCCTCCTTTTTCAAACAGGGTCTCCTGGTAGCCCCAACTGGCCTGGAACTCACTATGTAGACCAGACTGGCCTTGATGTTACAGAGATCTGCCTGCCTTATACTTGGTTATGTTTATGTTCTTAATCATCATGATGAGGGTGTCTCAGGATTATGGCCCAAAGAGAAAAATGCATTGTTACAAAATGTATTCCATCCTGGCCTCAAATTACAAGAACACACTAATAAGAAGACTCAGATAACTATAGCAATATTAAAAAGTACTTGAGCTAGAGATCCTAAATTTCTATCTGTATTCTTGTTCTCCTCTCCTGTCCAGAGTCACAGAATGCCAGAGATGGAGTAAACACAAAACCCCAAAGGAAAGGAAAAACTGCCATATTTACTACTGAGAGCATTGGTCTCAGACACGTCAAGGAATGAGCCATGACACGGTAGCAAAGTGGTATAGGCTGAGCTTTGGGCTCTCCCCTTTGCTATTCATGATAACAAGTAGCCACTGGGATGTCCTCCCATCAGTACGGTGCACCCAGAATATAAACTTGCCATTCAACACCATCATTACTGACTTGCTGCCATGTGGAAGCTGACTCTTTGGAAGACTCATGCTTGATAAAATTCTCTTTCTCATGTAAATAATCAGAACCATCCATATTGGAAACACCCTCATTCATTGTTTACCAGACTGAAACAGCTGTCTGTTAACTAAACTTAGGTGGGATTCATTGTTTTGTGACTGTGTTGAGGGTAAAGATCTGCCTGTGGAGCAAAGTGAGCAAAATATTCCCCAACTGTTGACTCAATGAGAGCCAGGTAGGGAGAGCTGTTGATCTAATCTCTGATGAAATTCTTTGTTATTGCTGTAGGTAAGAGTACCTCCTGCCCTTGTCCTGCTCTTCAGGAGACGCTGCTAGCATGTTGAGAGCTGACTGGATCTCTCCCTGTTCCAAGCCAGGACTGTATTACACACAGTTTACTGTGGCAGCCCCTGCCCAAACAACTTGCTGTTACTTTTGCCATGTAGAGCAGACTCCACAAAGAATTGCCAAGTTAATCCTTTTAAAACACAGGTCACAATGTCATTCCTGAATGAGAATCAGCTAGGCTTCCCACTGGACTCAGAAGAAAGTCCTCATGTATTTTGGTGGCTTAGGCTCCTGATCTGGCCAGCTCCCTGCTCCCTTCCTCCAGACACTCACCTCCCACTCCTAGGCCATTGTTAATCCCACTTCACCTACACTGGGCCCCCTGACACCTCAAAACCTTTGTCCTGATCATGTTTCTGCCTGGAAAAGTCCTTACTGAGAATCTCTCTCTCTCTCTCTCTCTCTCTCTCTCTCTCTCTCTCTCTCTCTCTCCCCTCTTCCTAGGGCTCTGCTCAGAAGTCCCCTTTTCAGCGAACCTCACCTGGGTTAGCTCACCTGTGTTGGCATGCTAAATATGGCTTTTATGTGAATGCACAAATGCGTGTATGCATACCCACTACCCCTGAACTTTAAACTATATAAATGTAGCAATGTAGGTAATATCAAAACCAAACCACAAGCTGCTTTAGAATTAAAGGGGATTTCAAATCATTAAAGATGTCAAAATTATGCTAGAGCAATAGGAATAGACTAAGCCTTCCTTAGACAAACTGCAGCATGCAATGTCCACAGTTAACCTGCTCTGATTTTTCCCTTAGACCTCATTATCTTCAGATAGTTTATATTTATGTATCTATCGTGTATATTAATTGTCTGCTAACCCCCAGAGCTCTGTGAAGGTACAGAAATAAATCTTTTCATGTATTAATGTTTTCTAAAGGCCAAAAATAGTGCCTGCCACTACAGTAGATTCCTTTCGGGGGGAAGGGGGAGCTTTTGGAAACAGCGTCTCCCTGTAGCCCCAGCTGACCTGGAACTCACTACGTAGACCAGGCTGTCCTTGAACTCACAGAGATCTGCCTGCCTCTGCCTCTCGAGTGTTGGTACTAAAGGCATGTACCTCCATGCTGACACTACAGTAGATCCTTAAGAAATTAATTTGTAGAACTGAGTGAATAAATAATAAGGGGAAATGGAAGATGATCTTCAAAGTTCTTCCCATATTTACACACAAGAGGAATATTTATGTTCAACTCTCTCAAAAATGATAAAAGTGAATGAGCTAAAATTTTAATACTGCTTGGAATTCTAGGTTATTTTTCCTTTTGTAAGAGGGTCTTGCTACATAGCCAAGACTGGCCTAGAACATGAAATTATTCTGCCTCAGCCTCCCAAGTGGTGAGTTACAAACGTGTACCATCACACCCAGCTATGGAATTTGAAATTGTGTGTGTGTGTGTGTGTGTGTGTGTGTGTGTGTCTGTGTGTGTGTGTGTGTGTA
>NW_008336930.1:1827581-1842658 GCF_000622305.1 Nannospalax galili
CTTTCTTTGTCCAAAGAAGCAAATGTTTAAATCAATTCCCCCAAGTTATTCTCTTCTCTGCCCTTGACTACCGCTGGCTTGCTCCTCTTCTTTGAAAAGCTGAGGTAGAAATGTCTCTATAAACCTTTGTGCTTCTTCCCCCGCATCAGTACAAAAAAGTCACATTCACAAGACAATGTTGTGTATTCCCTTGTGATATTTCTGTACTCTGTACATGTTCTAGAAGTGCACGAGTCATTGTGTACTTTCATGTCACTGTCCACAGTTTATTTATACCCTTTTATACTACATAGCTTTTGGCTTTTTGTAGTTGGAGATCTGACATTTACCTTTGGCTTCCCAACAAGTAACACAGTCCTGGCACACAAGGGCACTGTATATGTTTCCATTGATTTGATATAAGTTGCAGTTAACTCAATGACAACTTGCCTTCCACTACCCAGCGTACCCAACCAATGTGAGTAGGGGTGCAGCATTCACGTTCAACTCCAAGATTTACCACTGTTGTGAAATCAAAGGTTCTTTCTAACATGATAGTTTTGTTTACTAATAGCTTCTTTCTCTTCATTTCCACCCCATTCTTAATGTTGAATGAATTTCAACTACTGGTCATCATACTAAAGCTGGTTACTGTGTTCTTTCTTATATTGCAAATATTTAGTGTGTGTGTATGTGTGTGTGTGTGTGTGTGTGTGTGTGTGTGTGTGCATTCCTGGTTCATGTAGACATCAGAGGACAACCTTGGAGGTCATTCCCTGCCTTTCACCTGTCTGAGACATGGTCTCTTGTTTGCTGATGTATACATCAAGCTCACTGGCCCATGAGCCTCTGGGAGCTCCTTTGCCCTGCCTCTCTTCCTGTATGAGAGCTGATATTGCAGACACGGTTCAGCTTACCTGTGTGCTGAGGATCAGAACTCAGCTCCTCATTCTTGCACTTCAGCACTCGACCCACCAGGCTATCTCCTAGTCCCTAGACTTAGTTCTTTAACCTAGTAATGAATGAAACCATCTTAAATTGATTTGAAGCTATCAAATATAATCATTTTATATGAAATTCTCTGCACTTGCACTGTCATGAGTTTCAACATACATTTGGAATATATGAATACATAAATACATGTGCCTATGCATCAATCATCCCAAATGCATATCGGATAGATATTACTGGAAAACATCTGATTTCTTTCTATTATTTTTGGTTATTCAATATTTTGAATACTGCTTGGAAAATCTATACTGACTCTCACTAAGTAATTTGTCTATTGCAGCTCATATTTTCTGCCCCTGAGCTATGAGCATGCTTCATCATTAGACACGTCTACCATATGCTTAGCACCATTCATCTGTGTTTAATGTTTATTATCCTCAATTTCTACTGTACTCTTCCCCTAAAACTATCTTCTTTTCATCCTTCTATGCCTCCTTTGGGCCTATTTCGACAGTAAGTAGTCATTATAACTGAAATGCAAGATACATGCAGGAAGGACAAGACTATCCAAACTTACCACTGGCCGACACATTTCTTACATTTAACCCTCTGCACATCCATTTCCAGAAGCCTCTACCATGAAATCATCCAATGTGAACTGGTGAGAATCTCCAGCATTTAACCATCTGTCCCCATTTGATCCATCAGAGAATAAAATAGTGTCTCACTCTCCATCCTTCCCTAGCGTGTCTCTTTTGTTCAGTTTAGAGTCAGACAATTCAAATGACAGGTTCACTTGATTTAAGATGTGCTGACTCCCTCCACCAGCAATTCCACATTCTTTTCCTCTTAAATCACCATTTCAATGAGGCGTCTGGAGAAATGGGCTAACAATGCTGAAAATCACAAAGGCAAGTTTCTCCCCGGGTTACCTGTATCATAAGATGATCTTCACTACATTCACAGTCATTAGTGATCTGTAGGAAGTAGTTGCCAGCTTGGAGCCCTCTGCTGCCTTTAAGTGTGGAAGGAAAGGACATGAAACCAACTGGCTCTCAAAACACCTTAAGGATAACATCCGGCTCACGTTGCACTCAGAAAGTATCTGTGTTTCAGCAAATGTCAGCAAGTCCACATTCTTTGGCAGAACAATATTCTTTTTCCTTTCATGACTGTCCTAAGAGGAATTGTGCAATCTAATAGATTATCACATTGAGGTTTTGCTGGCTTGATGCCAAAAGAATAATGCTCACCAGAGGAGGAGGTGAATTGTGAATTAGGTTCACTGCTGGCAAATTGATTTTTGTGTTCAGTTTAATTTTATTTTCATTATTTTCCTGAGAACTCATCCAGCCTGGCTCAACTAACTAGTTTAGCAGATCAGATGAAGTTCAGATCTGACAAATTTTCCAAGATTTCAGAATGTCTTTTTGTTCAGTTCCTCAGGATCAGAAATGTGAATAACAGGCATTTTACAGGTGTAAACTTATCCAACAAGGATATGGTTTTGCCAAAAAATATCAACAATAAATCATGCCAGGATTAAATTTATTCATACTTAGGGGTAAACAAGGAGAAGGAAGAAGCACTAGGTTACTGGAAAAGTAACACTCTCTGAATGGGGATTCTGTAAGAGGGGTGGAAAGTCCATGAATAGCTAAAGGGATGTAGGGAAATAAACTAGAGGCCTACATTCAACAGTAGAGTCCATAACCCAGAGCTCAGAAGACTCCAGGGGCCCAGTTTCTGTTCACACCAACTGGCTGGAGCAGTGAACTGGAAATAAATTCAAGAAACCATGTTGGTTTCACCAATGAAACACCATTGTGATAACAGTTGTTAATTTTAATAATAAAGCAAGAGGTGTTTTCATTGTAATTAGGTCTACTAAAGATACACTCGCATGCACACACAAGTGCATGCATGTACAAGTGATGTGAAAATGTATCTTTCTTTTTTTTTGAGGGTGGGAGGAAAGGGTTTATTTCGCTTATAGCACAGTCCATCATTAAGGGAAGCCAAGGCAGGAACTCAGAGCAGGAACAACCTGGAAGCAGGATCCCGGCACATCTCTTTCTTATATATTCCACCTGTTCTTGAGCTCATTCTATCTATCCAGTGCCTTCTACTCTCAAATTGTGCCAGAGCTGGAGCCTTTTATCTGCTTCCCAAGCAAGAGGAAGATGGGAAAGCAAAAAGGCAAGGACAGAGGGACTGCCACACCACCTGGCATCTGTGTGGATCTGGGGATCCAAACTCCAATCCTCATGCTCGCAATGAGTGTGTGTAACCAGGAGAGGATGTCACTGTGCCACTCAATATCCATTAATGTTGTTCTATATTGGTTTATTGAACTCTTGTCATCATAGAAAGTAGAGAGCAACACTCCGAGGGGAGAAAAACAACTTAGATGTGTTTCTAAGAGTTGAGCATGGAAAAGTCAAGGTCTGCTTTAATATCATGGCAAAGTAAAGGAAACACAGTACAAAAGGGGCAGGGAGCAGCTCTGGAAAATCTACCTACAAGACAGGAATGGAGCATCTCATATTATTTAGAATGAATAAATGAATGAAATAAAATACATATGAGGAATGAGTTCTCAATACATCGCTGTGCTTGATTAACTACTAGACAAATTCATGAGGAAATGAACCATGCCTGGGCCCTCAACGGTGAATTTCATTTCTGATAGTTCCTTTAATTCTTCATGTTCTTGTGAATAATACTGGCCTGTTGTTATAATAGCAATTTTTAGACATAAAAATAAAGATAGAGTGTGTTCCATATAGTCATCATTGAGAGATACTGATTTTGGTGAATCTTTGAGGAATAGGTACAATAAAGTTACTCAGAACTGTAAGTCATGCACCTAGCCAGATTCCAGTCAGAGAAGCCCACATTGAAGCCAGCATGGCAAATGGCATGCTGTGTGGAGTCAGGAAGGGGATATGGATTTTGGAACTGACCTGCCCACTTGGCATCTGTGAGATTTTCAGGAGAATCATTTGATCACTGAGAGACATGTTAAAGTCTCAGGCTACACTTTGGAGGAACTTGAAAGCTTACATTTCTGAATTTAACTTGCCCTGGCAAAAAATTGCATCCTATAGCACAAAGAGAACTATAACTGAGCTGTAACTGAGGTCTAAATTTGAGATCCACCATGTGTTCTATATGACTTTCCTTTGTTTCTCTGGGTCTCATTTTTCTCATCTCTAAAATGGGATTGAGTCAAATCATCACACAGTGTCAGGAAAATTATGTAAAATAATAAAGAATTCTGTAGACTTCCAAAAGGTATGCTTTCTTGTCTTTTGGTGTCTCAGTGAAAGACTTTGACATTTGAGGAATATCATGTTTATTGCTGACTGATACATCATCACATAGGAAATAGCTGTGTTCTATTCTTGTATGGGGTGCTCATAAGATGATTTTTGGTAAAACTAATCTGCTTGATTTCCTGTGCCAGTTGGGGTTGTAGGGGAGGATATATGTAGTTCAGAAATGGTTCCTGCTACTTTTGTACAGACAGCTCAGCTCTGATCAGCAGCTCCCTAACAACATTATACACTTCCGACGGCTGCACAAATGTACCCACAGATAAAAGGCCAGCAAAGCTTCCAGCTACTCAGAATGGAGTCCAACCTTAGCAGGAAACACCAAGGTAGCCTGGAGGCCTGAGCAGAGGGCTTCATATCTAAGCAAGTCCTTAAAGAAGAATGTGCTAAAAGCACACTCCAATCAGAGTGCTTCTTTGAGGGCAAGAATTGTGAGCGATGAGTTTTCTTTTTCTTAAGAAATGAAGAATTCTAAATTTTTCTTTTCTTAAGAATGGAATACATACTATTTTATTTTATTTTTTATTGAATCTTTTCAAATTTCACAAATTTGACATGATGGGCATATATATATATATATATGCTTATTTTTTTAATGACTGGCATATATGAGTAAAAAGCAGAAGGGACAGGGTAGAATTGGTGAATTGCATGATGAAAAAAAATAGACATTCTGTGGGAAAACCTCTGTTTTTAGAAAAATCTAAATTTCCTGTGACCTTTTTCTGGAGGGATAAAACACTATTCAAGTCAAAAAGTTGAACTATGGGTTAAACTCACTCTAGTATTTTCAGTTTACGCCACTGTCTCTGTCTTTGGCATACAAGCTGGCTCCCATCTATCAGTTATAACCCGTAGAGTTAGAGCCAGTAAGCCTGTGACTGGCTTGGGAGCACTGAGAAACCTGGTCCTTACTCCCATGTCAGTAAGTAGAGTGCTTGCTTAGCCTGCAGGAAGCCGTCAGTTCATTTCTCAGCATGTCATAAAGCATGGTGGCACATGCCTGCAATCCCAGCATTATGAGATAGAGGCAGGAGGGTAAGTGCTGATGATTATTCTCAGCTACACAGGGAGTACAAGGCCACCCTGTGTTCCATGAGACTGTCTGGGGGGGGGTGGGGAATGACAAAGTAAGAAAAAAATTGATCTAAGATCTTCATCTTAGACATTTCTACTCAATAAAGTCATACATACAAAGGAAATCTTAGTTCCATATTCTATCTCTGCAGACCATACTTTGAAGGGCCCTGAAAGCTTACATTTCTAAATTTAACTTGCCCTAGCAGGAAGAATCACATCCTATAGTGAGAAGAGAACTATTCAGCTGAGGTCTAAACTTGAGATCTGCTGCTACCTGTCATCTTGGAGAGTTGCTTTGCTTTTCTGGGCCTCAGTTTCCCCATCTGAGATTAATTCAGATTTCCATACAGAGGAGTATGTTGATTCTTAGCCCTGTCCTCAAAATAGACTCATAAATCCACGGTGAAGGAGTCTGGGTGCTATGGTATCAGAGTCTTTTCCCAGCTAAAGACTTGTCACTTAATCAAGAGGAATCTGACATTTTCTTCCTTCTGTACCCCCTTAGCATGTCTTGTTCCACTTTGGGAACCCTTAGCTCTGGTGCCAGTCTACAGAAATCTACAAGGAAAGATGGGGATATTATATGCCTTGATGTTTAAAACATGGGAATTTGCTCTTCCTGCCATCTTGGCGCTAGTGGAGGCCTGCTGGGAACAGGACTTCTAAAAGGCAAATATGTCTGGAAGGCTGTGGTGCAAGGCTACTTTTGCTGGCTACAAGTGAGGTCTTTGGAACCAACAAGAGCACACAGCTCTTTTTAAAATTGAAGGTGTTTATGCCCGAGATGAAACTGAGTTCTACTTAGATGGGAGATGTGCTTATGTGTATAAAGCAAAAAACAACACAATGACTCCTGGTGGTAAACCAAACAAAACCAGAGTAATCTGGGGAAACTTAACCCAGGCCCATGGAAACAGTGGCATGGTTTATGCCAAATTCCGAAGCAATCTTCCTGCAAAGGCCCACTGGACACAGAATCCGAATGATGCTGTACCCCTCATGGATTTAAACTAATGGAATATAAATTAAGAAAAATGGATTTGTAAAAAAAAAAAAAAAAAAAAAAAATGGGATTTTGTGCCAAGTGTAGTTGTACACACCTCTAACACCAACATTCAGGAGGCAGAGGCCAACTTGGTCTACATAGCAAGTTCCAGACCAGCTGGAACTACAGGGAAACCTTTTCTCAAAAAGACTAACAAACTGGGATTTTTCCTCTCACTTGTGTACACTGTGGTACATCTAATGAGAGAGAGAGAGAGAGAGAGAGAGAGAGAGAGAGAGAGAGAAGACAGAGACAGAGAGAGCACCCATTTGGTGGTGGGTGCTTATGGCTTTGACTTACAAGTTTCTATCTTCTAATTTAATTCTAATCATTCTAATTTAGCTTTCTTTGACCTCTTTCTGCTTTATAATCCAAACCATCAGTGCAACAGTGCTTTCAAAAATATTCTTTCAGAACTCACATCTAAACTGACCCTCCCTTAGTGCATAAAGTGGGTGATTCCCATTGAGAGTCTTTAGCATAAATCTTTTCTGTGGTCACATTGTCAGCCCTGGTTTGTAACTCTTTAAAAATCTGTCCAAATGGGCCTTCACATGCATCTATGCAACTAATCAATGGTAATGTGTGCAGGGCCAGGAGCTCAAAGCTCCTGAGTAGCAGATAAATTAAGAAAGTTTTCTTTCTGGTGGACTGAGATTCCATCTCACTCTGTATAGGGAGCTCTTAATATCTTTATCAGCAGCACCTTTCTCTGCCTGTCTTTAATAAAGAGGGTCCCAGCCCATTTATCAAGATCCCAAATATATTAAAGGAAACTGTTCTATGGGAACCCCTTGATGTGGTTAAATGAAACCAAAGTTTCTATTAGGCAATTATTCAACTGAAGTAAAAAGTATTATAAGGGGTGACCCTAATGTGAAATTGTTATATGCGGCAACAAGTCTTAATTTGAAACAAACAACAAAAATACAGTATTAGATCATGTCAGAAAACTGGTTCAAGGCCACAAGAGAAACTATTCCTGTAACTAAAACCTCACAGCTAGAAAGAGAAAACCAGCATTCTAAATTTGCACTAAATTAATTCAAGGAAGGTAGCTTCCCAAGATGCTCAGTTTCTCTAAGCAGTGTGATTCTTTTCAAACGGTCCTGCCACCTTTGTTTAGTCACCCTGTCACAAAGCTGCCCTGGCTCATTGCTGGGTTATTTTTGAATATGTATTCAATACAGCAAATACTGGGGCTGGGGAGATGACTCAGATGGTAAAATGCTTGCCATGCAAGCATGAGGATAAGGGTGTGTATTCCAGCACCCACATAAAAGTCAGGTGTGGTGGTAAGCATGTGTAACCCTAGCACTGGGGCAGGGGCAGAGATAGGAAAATCCTTGGGGTTCACTCACCAATCAACTTACTGAATTGGTGAGCTCCCGGTTCAATGGGAAGACTTGTCTTGTAAAATAAGATGAAGAGTAATTGAGCATGACCCCCAACACTGACTTCTGGATTCCACATGCATACACATGTACACATTCAAGTACAAACATGTACATGTGTAAATACCTGTATGAAGTCATACATACACTATACACACATACACACACACAATTTTGCTGACTAGGCCTCTAATTTTTAGGAAACATACAAAGTCCTTCAGGAACTGCCAGCCAAATAAAGAGTGTAAAATTTAAGGCAGAAGTTCCCTAAAGCTGATATATATGGTCTGATATCAGATTCATCTGGAAT
The DNA here is from genome assembly GCF_000622305.1 of Nannospalax galili. NCBI lineage: Eukaryota > Metazoa > Chordata > Mammalia > Rodentia > Spalacidae > Nannospalax > Nannospalax galili. Next base: position 1,835,679 of record NW_008336930.1, read on the forward strand.
GTCCTAAAATATATATTCCAAGGCTGATCCCATGCCACAAGAATCAGAATCACAGATTTCTAGGTTTTCTGTTTCAAAAATATCTGATGAAACAGAACAAGTTTAATTCCCAATATAAAAGCCAGGATCTCTAGTGCAAGTGGCAGACATCTAACCAGCAAACTTAAGCCACAAAGGAAATAAGCTGTCTCTAGTATCTGAAAAGTCCAGCAGAGAGAACTGGCTTTAGGCACAGCTGGATCCAGAGCTCAAATGGGGATAAGAGGGATGGCAAATCTTCCCCATGTGTCAACTCTATTTCCATCCGCACTGGCTTTATTCTTAAGTACAATCTGAAGCCGCCCCACAGAGTCACACTAGCAAAAAAAAATTCTTACTACGTTTCAGTGACTGAACTTTTATTGTGTATTACTATATAGTCATTACGAACATAATGCACAGGCAATATTGTCTCAGTTTCCTCAGTTTAACTGATAAAGTAGCAATAGTTCAGAGAGGTTAAATAATACACTCAAAGTCACACAGTGCTGAAGAGAGACAAAAGGAGAATTGAACACAAAGTTGTCTGTTTACAGTTTCCACTCTCACCTAGTCTCACATGCTCAGGAGTAAAGGAAACCAAGGAAACAGCATTTTAATAAGAAAGAGAAAACTATTTGAAGCTGAAGAAGGGCAGCAGGGTTGAGGTTACAAAGCTGCCTTTATTTGTTGCTCATAAAACACCCTGTACCCTTGGGTCTTTGTAGCTCTCAATTGTGGCCTGGAGGCCTACATTTCAGATACACACACCCCCATTGGTCTGATTCATACAGCCTAAGAATGTGACTCATCACCACTCAGAGGAGGTGTGCTGATGAGCTTGCATCCATGGACAGCATGTCCAAGACTGCTGCTCACGTCTATACTGGCCAAGGTCTGTGGAATAATCAACATTAATGGTAGTAAAAATCGTTCTGGGGATGCCAAGGCAGAGAGCTAATGAGGACCTGGTTCTCAGAGGTGTTGATATGACCAGGAGAGGTGATCTTACTAGAAAGAAAGAGGGGCAAATGGGTGTTCGACTTAGTAGCTTTGATAGTTACAAGGTCATAAAGTATGAAGATGGCTGTTAATTCTTTTTTAACTAAGATTAATTGTTGATGACTGTTGGAGACCTCTGTTATGCAAAGTAGAAGTCCCTTCACGACCGGACAGCTCATGCAGCTCGGGATCATGTGCTGAAGGCTCCTTTCATAGCAGGGTGTCTTCCTGGCATCTTTCCTGTCTCTCCTTTTGAAGTGTCCGCCACAAATGCCATAACATAAACATGGCCTTTGGCTCTGAAAGGTACCATGCCTTCCTGTGATTTTTCCAGGCAGACAACAGTCTAGCAGTGTGGCAGAAACCCACTTCCATATGTAAATAGAATGCCTCACAAAGCATCTAACAGCCAAAGCTTTTACCACTACCCCCATGGTATAAGTATACTAGTTTTCTCTTAATACACAGAGAGCTAGGTCGCAGAAAGCTGTGACACAGAGATCTGGGTCGCAGAAAGCTGTGACACAGAGAGCTGGGTTGCAGATCTGCTGAATTACTGAGAGCAGAGACACTTAATAAAGCTGTAACACAGACTAAGCCGAGTCTTGAGTCCTGTGCCTTACTACCGGCGACGTAGCCTCTCTGGGGGCTGCACTCCCTCGTGACTGCCTTGCAGACATTCTAGCTTTCACTGTCCTCATACTCTTCCCGTGGGGTTCAGTGGCCAGTGGACCTCGCATCCTGAGGAAAAGTACACAGGTGGAAAAGGGGCAGGATTTCGGCTGGACAACGCTCCAGTAGCAGAGAGGCTGTCAGCACCGGAGCGGCGGACAGCGACCTATTTGCTGCAGCTCCCAGAGACACCTGTGGCCAGAGCCGAGCCGCGACACGCCAGGTGTGGCGGGGACCCCGAGATCCAGGGGCCCAGAGCGACCCCGAGATACCCGCGCACACCACGCCTGAGGCCCATAGAAACACAGAGAAGCCCGCAGGACCAGACCTGCCTTCCTCCAGACGCACGGCGGGGGTGCGCCCAGAGAGCGTGCGCACCATAATGACAAGTCCCAGATTCCTAAATGGGTAGCCTAAGAAATTATGGTAGACTGTAGTTCTGTGATCCATGCTTCCTGGGATCCCTACTTTGTGTTAATTTAAGTGTGTTTTTGTGATTGATTTCATCCTGGGACATTGGCACGTGTTACATACACAGAGACTTGATAAGCACTTGTATATTGGAGTTCTTTGCCTAAGAACCAATGAAATACCATCTTAAGACTGCCATGCACCATGGGGCAATGCAACAAGAAACACCAATAAATAACTCTAGCTAACACCAGTGAGCAGTGATCTCTCAGCTACCTGTGTGATCCCAAGCTGTGTAATCCCAGCTACCTGTGTGGCCCCCAAGAAAGAGCAGCAGGATAATTATTCATCCAAGCCAAAGAACATTGAAAAAAAATGAATCAAATAGTTCACATCACAAGTTTTGGCAGTCATTTGTTATACAATTCTTAGTAAGTGAAACCTATCACAATCGTTCCCTCTTGTTGGTAGTAAGCTCCATTGTTTAATCATGGAATTTCCCTTTTTGCACTGGCTTCTAGGAATTTCAGAAATAAGGCTGATGTTTACAGCTGTTCTCCTTCTAAAAGAATCCTGAGAATCTGTCCATTTCTCTTTCAAGTTTTTGTCTTCTACATTAATTACTTTGGATCTTATCTAACCTGATGTTTTCTTTAAAACCCCAAATTATTTTGAAAGTACCGAGGATAGATATAAATAAATACTTCTTCCTGGCAGATAAAACAGTAATGGTTGATAAGGGAAAATAGAATTTGCAAAATATTTACATGTGTTCAAGGTGAACCAAACTTTATTCAATTCATTTATGTGCATCTTCTTTAATTATCTCAACATGTTTGAAACAGATCTACTATGTCCAGTTTAAGAGACTAAGCAGCTGAGGCACAAAGCTGCAACTTGCCCAAAGTCTTACAGTGAGATGTAGCAGAGCCTCAAGTCTGTCTGACTTCAGAGCCACACATCATCAACCCCTATGGAACAACCCTTGACCTGCTTTTTCTAATGAGTTTAGCCCATTTTTTTAGTGTCTATGAATTTAAAAGATATTATTTTCTATATGTCTTTAGTATTTTTATTCTCTGAAAATTTCGTACATTTTGATCATATCTTATCCCTTCAGCTCCCCCCAGGACTCGCCAATTCATCTCCCTCCTGACTTTATATCCTCTTCTATTATTATTATTATTATTACTACTACTACTACTACTACTACTACTATTATTACTATTATTAATCAATTCCTTGAATTCAATTAGAGCTGATGACATGTGCATAAGGGTGGGGCATTCACTGGGGTATGGGCAACCTACCACTTGCCACCTTCCGCAAAGCAAAATGACTCTCTCTTCCTGTGGTTACCTGCACAAGCCCTCCACAAGATCAGGCCCATTAAAATCCAAGCATTGATGGAGCTCTTGAGCCCCACCTCTAGCTGAGTAGCTATTGGAAGTTCTGTTTTTTACATGTGGGAGTTTTCTCCCAGGTTATTAGAATATTTTTATGTAGAAAAAAAATTGAAAGTTGGAAATAAGTCCATGGTCCCATGAATTGGGCAAACATTACTTTAAAAAAAATTTTACTTTGGGGGATGGAGAAATGGCTCAGCAGTTAAGAGTACTGGTTTCTCTTACAGAGGACTTGGGTTCAGTTCCCAGCACCCACATGGCAGCTAACAACATTCATAACTCAGTTCCAAGAGATCCAATGCCCTCTTCTGGCCTCTTTGGGCACTGCATATGTAGGCAAAACACATAAAATAAAAATTGGTCTTTTTTAAAATGAATCAATAGATTTTACCACATTTAAGAAACAAATTCAACAACTGCCACAGTCATTACACTCACCAAATCCTATTGACTGACTTCTTTTCATCCTTTGCTAGATGCATACACTCTCCGGTATATATTCTTCGAGAAATCCAGTCTTCATAATAAGAGCCTGCCTGCATACAGGCGGCCCCCAGTCTCTGTGCAGTCAATGCACACAGTGTTGACATCTTTAAAGCACTTAAGGACCAAGTATGGACCAGAGTTAGTTAATTAAATGACCATCTCAGAATGTTCTTTTTAGTCCTACCTTTTAACTGGTTGAAATACAGCATCAAATTTTCCTATAATTCAGCACTTGGAAGATTTTTTTAAATGACTTACTGAACTGAAATTTGCTATTTTTTATTTGAGTACAGAATGAAAATCAAGAGAACTGGTTTTAATGAACAAGTGTTTTGAAAAGTAATTAAATTCACAAGCTTGAAAGAAACTAGCCAGCATGCCAGATGTGGCCACCTGTCAACCCAGAAAGATGAACTTGACCCTTAGGTGTTTGCTCAGTTCAGAAAGAAAGGAGCAGAATTAAAAACATGTATTACAAAACTGACATTGCCTTTCATACCGAAATGGTAAAAATACATAGCAAAATTGTATATTTTTTTTTCCATTATGAACTGAATGTTTTGGATCAAAGAGTTGTTTTCATTTAATTCTAACCCCAAATTAAATAGCATCAATAAAAGACTGAAACTTCCATTGGTTGGTTTAAATGAAGATTCAGCCCTAGACTATGAGCTCATTAAAGTTAAATATTGCCTTTTCAAGAGAAGACAATTAGCCACAGATCGGCTACTTTTTCTGTTCTTTCAGCACATCTCACTCTGAGGCAGAGCTGAACTTCTGAGATGATCCCAGGCTCTCTCATGGGACACTGGTTTTCTACTCTGCCATGGTAATTTGAACTCAAATAATTTCGAAAAGTGGGAGTTGTTGTCTCTCGATTTGTTGCTAAACAAGCCACTTATGACTTGGGAATCCAGCCCATTTGCCCAGCTTCAGCCTCATGTGACTGTGCGTATATGTGTGCATGTCTAACCCTGGCTTCTTCCCGATGGCAGATTAGAATTTTCTTTGCATGAGGGTAGAGCTATTTCCTCACAAACTCTCAATAACAAACACATTGACAAAAATATTTTAATATGGTTCTCTTAAAAGTCCATTCTTAATGTAGTGTGAGAAGCATATATTTGCTGATATAAGCACAGTCATAAGAATGTATTATCAATAGCAGGACCCTCTCCCGATAGTTAATAATTCAAAATGTTGCCACCTCATAATAATGGTTAGTCTTCTGATCTGAATGTGCTGAGGACGGGGAGGGCAGGGCCTTCCCAATTTCCTTTTCTCTCCTTTTAGCCCTCTTTGCCTGTTTGCCGTTGGAGTCAGAACTTCTCAATCACACTGGATAGGCAGAGAAAACTCTGTTTAGAAGCTCTTCCTGTGTCCTAAGGATAATAGCGTTCAAAGGGAGAGATGCTCCATCCTGTCTCTACATTTTTTATGTACGCTCCAATCCTCTCTGTGTTGAAGAAATCAGTTTTTTATATGGGTGAGGAACAAATGCGGCCAGTTCAATAATTCCCCAAGGCTTCCAACAACTTTTACCTTCCATTCTTAGCATTCAAGCCACAATGAAGAGGTACCTGAAAGTCACCAAACTACAGAGTTCCCAAATTTGAGTTAATAATAAGGTTTCTGCCTACCCTAATCTTCTGGGTACAAGAAAAATTTCCCGTAAATGAAAAATGTAGATCATGTTTTAAATACATGTTCATGCCATAGCTCTGCAAATATAATTTATGTTAAAATATTTAAAGACGAGAAAAAGAGGACCCAGAGAGAGACTTGATTGCTTTCCTACGTGGTTTGGAGAACCAATAGCTTAACTCAGAACAAGAGACACTGTTAAAAATTTGAAATCTAACTCAAGTCATTGACTGTGTAGAAACATTTCTTCTAAAGTTATAGCTGTTGATTTCTGAGGGGAGGGTTCGGAGAGTGTGGAACACAGCTGAAATTGCTCTTTGGACAAACTTGGCTAAACTTTAAAGCTGAGCAAAATAATAAATCTGTGAACACAGGTGCTACTGAAATAATGCGTGCTGTAATGGTGATAATTTTAAATCAAATCGCACAAGTAATTAGTTAGAAAGGTGACCAACTAACAGAAAAGGGTCAGAGATAAGATAGGAATAATTTCCTCCAGCTGCCGCTGGCTCTTAAAAGCCAGGCAGCAGATGTCGTTTTTATCTCTAGAGGAAGAATTTTTCTTCCTGTAAACTTTTTTTCAGTCCTGAATTGAGTATGATAGCTTTGGAGAGAAAGAGAAATAAAAACTTAGCAGTGAATCTCCCATCTCAGTTTCTTTGTAGGCCACTGAACATTGGAGCTATTTCATTTGACCTAGCAGAGGCTGGGGGCGAGTTTAAAAGTCTGGAACTCAGAATATATGGTACCATTGTGGAGCCACCATTAGGGAAATATTTTGAATTGTTTGGTAGCATACAGACATATAAGTGGCTGTTGAATCCCCTTTCATCCTTTGTCCAGAACCCCATAATGCCTCTATGTACTGATCTGTCCACACCAGCTTTACCCCAGCTTCTCTGGTACAGATCCAGACAACTGCAGCTGCTACAGCATAGCCTGCAGCTACAGAAAGAAAGCAATGTGAAAAAATGTAAAAATACATCTTCTAAGTGACAGTTCTGCTGGCCCAGGAGATGGCTCAGTGGGCAAAGGCCCCCACTGCCAAGCCTGAGTCCTGGGTTTAATTCGTGAGGCCCACGTGGTAGAAGAGAACAGACTCCTGAAAGTAGTCCTATGAGCTCTTCCATGTGTACTCTGTGTGCGTGTGTATGCATGTACGTACACACACACACACACACACAATAAATAAATATAATTTTTTTCAATAAAATAGGCATGGTGGTGCATGCCTTTAATCCCAGCACTCAGAAGGCAGAGGTAGGTGGATTTCTGTGAGTTCAAGGCCAGCCTGGTCTACATAGTGAGTTCCAGGATAGCTGGGGCTACAGAGAGACCCTG
>NW_008336930.1:1842835-1844479 GCF_000622305.1 Nannospalax galili
CACACAAAAAATTAAATGAAGTAAATTTTTATGCTTCCTCTTCAAATATGTCTTTTCTTTTTAATTTGTTGACTTTTTGTGTGTATCTCATACAGAACATCCCACACAATCTTATTCATCTATATACCCACTTCACAAATGGCACCCTCCCATACCCCCCCACCCCCACTGGAGCCCATATACTCTGTCATCCCTGTTACTGTGCACTGTGTTGTCCATGCCCCCAGCCATTCCCCAGTGCTTGTCCATCTGCTGAATCTAGTCAGCCTATCTAGAGATCCTTGTTTCAGGAAGATCAGCTGTTCCTCATCTAGCAGCAATCAGTTATCAATATTCTTTTAGATAAGATTTGGGTCTGCTCTTCATTTTCCCAGTTTTATTCTGGGTTACTGTCTGTGAGTCTGTTAGGCCACCCTGGCCAATACTTCAAAGGAAGGTATCTCCTGTCAGGTATTGTTTCTTGTTATGTAGCCTTTAGCTACACATATGGACTCTTAAAAAATTATATTGACCCCTTTAATCTTTGGTTATACTTTCCTTTTGGGTGTTTAAGATCCTACAGTTGGTCCAGATAAACCAATTTATTTTTACTCTTAAGGTCGTTTGAAGATGTGTTCCTCAGGGGTCACATGGGCTTGTGGGGAGCCCCTGTCTCCTTTCTTTTACCATTTCCACCTATGTGAAGATAAGTCAACGGTCCTGCTCGACCATGGCTGGCTTCGCTTGGAAGCATGGAGGAAATGTTTCCTCTGTGTTGACCCTCCTCTTTGTAGACTGGACACTGGTTCAGGTCCATCTGGTGGGGTCTCCACAGCCTCCTTGTTCAAGAGGACAGGTGTCTCACCACAGTTACAGGACATTTTGAGAGATTCCACTAGAACTTAGTTGACCTAGGAGAGCAAGGAGCAAAAAATGTCCTTTGTGTCCCTCTAACCCAATTAGTATAGATCTCAAGGTATGTCTGTTAAACATCCAAGAAGGTTAGTTCCACCATCCTGGCATTTTTAATTACTGTGTGTCATGCAGATAAATCTTGGGTAATGACCAGTTGGTCTCAAATAAACCTTATCTAGAGATATATTTCTTGATCAGCTAAGTATAATTTGTCAGTAGATTGTAGGAATAATACGGTTCCCTCTGGTTTTCATGACTAGATAGGCATTTTCTTTCTTTTATCGTCTCACCCCTGTATCATGGTTTTCCCACTTAAAGTGCTGCCACTTTCCCCCCTTTCTTCCTCACTAATACCCTTGCTCCTATGATCCTACCTCTGTTGAGCTTCTTCTTTCTCCTTATCCCCTGGGTTCCTCATATACCTTTCCCTGCCCCCTCCCTTAAACTAACCCAATTTTTATGAATATCTCCCTTATAAAGGCCTGTTACCTACTATTCTTCTCCTTCAGGTTATTTCTTTTCCTTTACCTCACTGTTTCCTTACCCTTGTCCTGGTTCCTGCAGTTATGTCTGTTTGCATACTTATTTATCAGAGTCTGATCCTAGGATCCACATATGAGGGAGAACATATGTCGCGTTTTTTTCTGAGATTGTATTACTTCACTTAGTATAACAGTTTCTAGTTCCATCCATTTACCTGCAAATTTCATGATTTCATCTTTCTTTACTGCTGAGTAAAACTCCATCGTA
>NW_008336930.1:1848057-1852504 GCF_000622305.1 Nannospalax galili
CGTCTGACCTGAGACCCTGGCAGTCGCCGCGCCACGCAGGGATGCAAAGGCAGATGGGGTGGGAAGAAGCCCCAAGGTTTTCCAGGGAGTGGATCGAGTATCTGGGTTGTACTGGATGCAAAGGATCAGGGAGCAGAAAGGTAAGCCTCGGAGCCCCAGAAAGAGGTTGTCAGCCCCAGAAAGAGGCTAGCGGGTGTTGCAGGATAAGGGAAGTAAAGGGAGTTGAGGGCGGGGCCAGGTCCAGAAGCAGTGCTCCTAGGTCCCAGGGAAGGCACTAAGTTGGTCTGAGTGAAAAAGATCAGGAAGGAGTATTGGTTCCCCAGGTGTCTGGGGCCCCAAGACTAGGGATGGCGCAGGGCCCAACCTAGGAGTAGAGAACAGCGGGGGAGATGGAAGGTTCAATGTGGCTTGGGGAGTCAAAGCATGGAGGGCTGTGCTATGGACTTACCCCAGAGGTCTGAGGATCGGAGTCAATAAATGTAATTTTTAAAATTCCAGTTTTGCTCCCTTCTAGCTTTGTAGAATTGACTTTCTGGCCTGTTTCTTATTTAAAAAATAAGGAAACTATAAGGTCTTTTTAAAAATCTTATTTTTATTTTATATGTGAGAGCATTTACCTACATGTACGTACGTGTACCATGTGCATGCCTGGTGCCCATGGAGGCCAGAAGAGGGACTCAGACACCCTCTAATTGGAGTTATGGCAGTTGATAGCTGCCATGTGGGTGCTAAGAACTGAACTTAGGTCCTCTGCAAAAGCAGTCAGTGCTCTGAACTACTGAGTCATCTCTCCAATCCCAGGAAATTGGAATTTCTACCTTCTGGGATTGCTGTTAAGATTCAATCACATAATACCAACAATGTCTGCATAGTACAGAGGAAGAATTTGAAGCTGACTTCTGAGCTTGGTCCTTACCTGCCCTCAGTTCTCAGCTACATTTTGATTATATCCACCAACATGGATGTGGAGTTAAAGGAAAACCTGGAAACAAAACAAGGGAGGGAATAAGAAGGCAGGGGCAGATGCTTCAGAACAGTCAGCTTCTCCCACTCCTTGTCACCCTGGCGACAGTAGCATACATCAACCACAGTAACAACAACAGCTAGTGTTTTCTTAGTACCTTGTACATTCCTGACTCCATGTGCAGCATCTTATTCAACATAAGAGATGCTGCTGTTAACCCACCACATATCATGGCACGTTTGTTGACAGTCCTATCTGCCAAGGCGTGTCCCTTGTTTCATCTTTGAAGTACTAGTACGGTTGATGTTTTGACCCAAGACCAGGGTTTCACACCCATCCATAGGAAGATGACTGGATTGAGTTCAGTCATTTCTTCCTGTTGAATCCAAACAGTGTTCTCTTGTAGAACCATGTGTCCCCTGAATCTCCAGCTTCATCATGCCTAGTCAGTGAGTAGATCTTGTGTATTTGCAATTCCAGGTCTCTGATAAATGGATCTCTTTCTGAACACCACTTGCCTGGGTCCAGGAGAGAACAAATGGGTCCTCCTTTTGGGTCTGCAGGTCAATTTGGGGGTTAAATACTTTCTAGAGCATTTGATTAGGAAACAAACTACATAGATACTGGAGACCCTAAATCCAATAGGGACTTACTGCCTCTTCCCAACAAGAGGGGCCCCACTACCTCATGAGCCATCATATGTGGTATATGCTCCCTTGGTACAAGAGGGTCCTTTGATCAACACAGATCCAAGAGTGACCTGCCAAAACTGCATTAATGGAACCATTCTTTAAACACTCAAGAAAGAAAACTTTCTAAGCAGTTTTCTTGTTCCCTGGAGACCTCCTTTCTACATCTTTCTTTCTTGCCAGCCTCCCTCCTCCACACACCCTGAACCCCTGTCTCTTCTTATTCCTCCCTGTAGGAAAGCCTAGCCTGTTCTTCCCTGGGTTTCCACCTTGATTTTCTCCTCTACTGGTATCTGAAAACTTGAAAATGTTTTCCAAGTCTCCCCCTTGGGCAGATTTGCTCAGCTCTCCCCATTGTTTTTGTCCTTGGGTCCTTTTTCAAACTCTAGACAGATATCAATGTAAGGGACGTGGAGAAAAGAGCAAAATCCCCCAGAAAACCCTAAGTAATACATTGTTGTTAAAATACTTTCAAAACTCTTCCACTTAACTTATAGAAAGATAGTAAAATTGTTTAGTAAGGTATGTAAATTTAGTCAGGTGTGGTGGCACATGCCTTTAGATCTAGCACTCAGGAGACAAAGGCAGGTAATCTCTATGAAAGCGAGACCAGCCTGGTCTGCATAATGAGTTCCAGGCCAGCTATGACTACAGGGAGACCCTGTCAAACAGAAAAACAAGATACATAAGTTTCAGAGTTTCAGACCATCCTAGATTGAATTTATAAACAAGTAGGGAATATGTGCAGGCATCATTAGGTAAAAACCCCTAATGATATAGCATCCCAGGCTTTTGTTAAGATTAGTGTCTCAACTGAAAAATCATGTATAGAAATTTCTAGTTGAAGAACTGGTTTTGCCTTTAAAATTTTATTTCTTGGATTATCATGCATTAAGCTTAGTAGAGAGGTTACCTTGTGACTAACCATGACACTTATTTGTAAGAAGTTACTGATGATATCAGATAGTGGAAAGAACACATATTGTGTGTTATACGTGTATGTATGTGTATGTGTGTGTGTGTATGTGTGTGTGTGTGTGTGTGTGGTTTCTGTGTATATATGTGTTTGTGTGGGTGTGTGGATATTTAGGAGGTATGCATATGTGTGGGGGCTAGAGTCTTCCTAAGTCACCATGAATCTTAGTTTTTGAGACAGTATCTCCCAGTGAAACTGGAGTTCACAGAGTAGGCTAGCCTCACTGGCCGGTGGGCTCCAGGGATCCACCTCTCTGCACCACAAGCACTGTAGTTACCTATGTGTGCTGCCGTGCCTGCTTGTTACATGAATGCTAGGGATTCAAATTCAGGCCCTTGTGCATAGCAAGTACTTTATGCACTGAACCATGTCTCCAGCCTGGAACGTGTATTTTTGACAGGGCCACAGCTGCCAGCAGAACAGATGAGATGGTGAACGCCTCACCTCACTCCTCCTCACCCTGTACAGTACCCGGCAAGTTTGACCTTGGCCTTGAATCCTTCCGATCGGCTTTTCCTGCTCTTGCTTTCTTCTCAGATCACTGGATTCTCTTGAGGAATGTATTTCTATGATGAGTGTCCGTCTCTTATTCTCATTGGAGACTTAAAGTCTCTTCTCCTACTTTTCCCTTTTCTAAAGCTCATTTTTTTTCAGATTGTGAGGTTCAGAAAATATACATATAATTTCCCAAGAAATGCCAGAAGGGAATTACCCTGTGGAAATGCTTGAAATACTGAGTACCTATTGTTTTGGTCCATCCAGGAATATTTCCCCTTTTCTTTGAAGTAGAGCCATGGCTTTTGTTTGTGGAACTTCCTTGTCCTGCACAGTGTGGTTGCCAGCCACAGTGCCCACTCCACCAAGCAATAGACAGATCTACCCCATTCTTTCTGATGGCAGCATGCCAGTTTGCTGGCCACATACACTGTGGTGTGGTTAACCAGTGTCTTATGCAGAGTCACTTTGTAGTCATCAGTCGTGGGTGTGGAACTCCAGCTAGGATGTCATAGATGGAATCAAGAAACATTTGATGAGGTTTTTGTGTGTATAGGGGGGAATCAAGACGCCAGAAGTTTCTTTAGTTCCAATTCTTCCCAGTTGGTGATAATATTCCAATAAATTATGAATTTTTTTTGCTCATAAGATTTTTTTTTTGCTTGAATCCAAGAAAGCCTAACTGATTCGTGTGGAGGGAGAAGAAAACAGGTTCCAGAAAGCTACTGGCTTGGGGCAAATCAAAGGTTGCTCAAAGAGCTGGTGTCTGTTGGAAACCTTAGGCTGGCTTTGGCTTTGGGACTTGGATCTGTTTGCTATGTTTATAAATTTGTTATGGAACTGACTTATTTACCAACAAAATCATGAGATTAGATGTCTAAGGTTTGGGTATGGAACTTCACAGTGACTTAGAAAGTCCACCAAAACACATGGCTTTGGAAAGAGATCCTAAACCAAGCTTTCATCCAGGAAATGGGAAATTTTACTTAGGCTTTACTAGAGACTTCCTGTGTGGTTGTGATTATGCATGTACATAGAAAAATGATGAAAGGAAGGGAGAAAAGAAAGGAAAGAGGGAAGGAAGCAGGGAAGGAGGAAGGAAGGAAGGGAGAGAGGGAAGGAGGAAGAAAGGAAGGGAGAGAGGGAAGGAAGGAGGGAAAATGGAAAGGTTGCAGAGAAGGAGAGGAATGAAGGAAGTAAAGGAGAAGGGAGGGAAGAGGGAGGGAGGGAAGAGGGAGGGAGGGAAGGGGAAGGAGGGAAGAGGGAGGGAGGGAAGAGGGAAGGAGGGAAGAGGGAGGGAGAGAGAGAAGAGGGAGGGAGGGA
>NW_008336930.1:1853339-1863420 GCF_000622305.1 Nannospalax galili
CTGAGCGTATGTTTCTGAGGTAGCTCACACTACACGTCATGGGAAGTGGGAAAGAGAAGACACAAAGCAAAGAATTTGCATTTAAGGAGGTGGCTCAGAAGGTGTCTGTTACTTCCCTTTCTCCACTGATGGTAGCTCAGTCACATGACTTAAATGATGGCAAAAGAGCCATGAGGTGCCAACACTGAAACTAAATTTTAAAGAACATGGGACTACAGTCACTATTCCCTGCTGGAATGGGCCAGAAGACAGAATGGTTTTTCTTCTCAGAGACCACAGGTGTGCAAATGTGCAGATGTACTCACCTACCCACTCCCCAACCACCACAACCATCTGCTCATAAACTCTGTCTATTCCTTTTTCATAGCTAGCAAAAAGTCCACTATTAAGAAAATGGGGGGCTGGAGAGATGGCTCAGCAATTAAGAACACTGTTCCTGTAGAAGACCCGGGTTCAAATCCCAGCACCCACATGGCAGCTAACAACTGTTTGTAACTCAGTTTCCAGGGGATACAGCAGCCTCTTCTGTCCTCCATGGGCATTGCATGACACGGGTGCACTTACCTACATGCAGGCAATACATGTATACACATAAAATAAAAATAATAAATAAAATTTTTTTTAAAGACAATGGTATCCCTTCCGACTATGGATTATCTCTCAGACTCTGGCCTTCCACATCTTCTTGTTTCTTCCATTCAATCAGTCGAATAAAACTTCTAACCTAATTAATATGGAAGTAGATGTTTTCTGAAATGTTTATGTGGCACAGACTCCTCCTTTCCCAATTTTTATTTCATTTTAAAGAAATCAACCTTAAAAAAGATTTTATCTACATGCCATATGCACGTATCTGTGTGGAAATGAATAGAACATTCTACATCAATTACATCAAGATGAGGAAGAGATGAAAGCACAGTTACCTGCTGGTCTTCCCACATGACATCTCCAAACCTTTCATCAGAACTTCTGGAAGAACTTGGGTCTATGAACATGCTTATTTAGTAAAACACTTACCCATACTACTTATTTTTCAGAGCTTTGAAGGGTTTACTTCCACTGAGAATTTTTTAAGGAACTTTAAATTTGAAGTCATAATTTTTAATTAAAAACTCATTTATTTTTATTTATGTGTCTGTGTGTAGGTACATGTGTGTTGGGGTGCCCTTGGAGGCCAGAAGAGGGCATCATATCTCCTGGAGCTAAAGTTATAGGCAGTTGTGTGCCGACTGACATGGGTGCTGGAAACTGAACTCTGGTCCTATGCACAAGCATCAAGAGCTCTTAACCACTAAGTCATCTCCAGCTCTGAAGTCATGTTTTAAAATGGCACTTAGAATGCTTTTGTTTGCTTTATTTTATGCTTCTTGTTTTATTCAATTCTAGGGGTGGAACCTAGGACCTAGCACATGCTAGTGACGTGGTCTGCCTGTGTCCTACATCCCCTGTCCTAGAACAGCCTCATTTACTACACACAAGGAATCTTTGTCTTCATCCTTTGTCAACTTTTGGATTACTCTCGAAAAGAAACTCAATTTTCAAGCTCTAACATATAAGCCACCCCCACTGCTGCCCTGATGAAAGCCCCTATTCACAGCTGAGAGTTCTAACCCTTGCCGTCTTTGTTGCTTACTGTGGGAGACCTTCAAGTCTCTTAGAGCTACTGGAGATGTCTGTGTGGAAACCATGCTCCACTGTATCCCTGCTCATGGATTGAGTCTCAACAGCATGATAAAGTAGGAGAAAGTACCCCAGAAAATATATGTACAGTTTTTCCACATAATGCCAACCCACTCAGATGATTCAGTAGAGTAGGAAGACCCAAGCCAGGTGGGGCTTCGTGCAAGCAAAGAAAGGGGTGTGGGGAGACGCCTGCCATGGTCAGAGATTGCACAGGAGTCACTGGCCTCCTGTAGTCACAGCCATCTTCTGACTTTCATCCTTTTTATATTGTGAAAGAGATAATATGTTAGGATGTAGTGGGATCACCACTTGTTACTAAACAGGAGACTCTGGGAAGCTCGGTTTCCCTGTGTACAGAATGTACTGTCCCACTATTTTCTCTGCCTGAGAAAAAGACTCAATCCCTGGCTTCTTCAGTCTCGCCAGGGAGGCTACTCTGACCACCCTGTCTAAATAGCACGTACCTTTCCCTCTGATGTTCTCTATTCCCTCATCCTGCTTTATTTTTATCCACAGGGCTTATCACCAACTGACATCATATGTATTTGTCTGTCATCTCTCTCCCTCATGAAAACTCAACTTCATGAGAACTTTTTTATTTTCTTTGCTGGTATCTCCCTGGAGCCCAGGAGAATTTCTGGCATGTAGTAGGTGGGCAATAAAATAAATGAACTGTTGAATGAATTATGAGATTGTTGTGAAAAAGAAAAGAATACGGCTAAAATGCTTTTCATGATACCTGGCTCCCAGAAGGCCCCCAGCACAAATTAGTTATTTGTATGACTGTCATCACCTTCTATGCAGAGTCTTAGAAGCTGACTTACCATGATGATCTCACCTATTTCTTCACAGTTCTTCATACATGCCCCAAGTTACAATAAAGATCTCCACGACGACAAAAGGCACATGGTCCAAGATGTAACAATTCTTACATCACATGGGGTAGGAAATCACACATAGTTTCAATACAAGCTGTGGTTTGAATGTGTCCCCTAAATTCCAAGGGTTGGAAATTTAGCCCACATTACAGCAGAGTTGAGGAATGGAGCTCTGGGAGGTAATTTGGGGCAGAGACATCATACATGGCTCAATCCATGATTTAGTCCGCTCATGGTTAATGAATTGATGAGCTACCATGGATCAAGATCTCTCCCCCCCTCTCTCTCTCTCTCAATGACTCTCTCTCTCTCTCTCTCTCTCTCTCTCTGATCCTCTCTATCTCTCTCCCTCTCCTTTTTCCTCTCCATCTTTACACCCACCCCAATGGCACTGCCATGTTATAAGACAGGACAATCCTTACCAGAGGACAGCACCATGCCCTTGGTGTCCCCAACCCAAGGTCCCCAAACTTTTCCTTTAGAAATTATTTCAGTCTTTGTCTCTTATAACAACAGAAAACCAACCAAGACATACTTAAAGATTCTTGAGGAAGAAATTACCTTGAAGACCATTAAGGCAGTTTCCGCTAAACCCCAGCCTAGACAGGATTTCCTCCAGTGTTACCACACAGTGTAAATTCTTTGCTTAAAAATCAGATGGAACATTTGACTTTGTTAGAAACAGTTATCAAAGTAATGATAATAGTTTAAAGTAGTATGCTGTTTAACATTGTCTGTTTAAACACCTAACTTTCTCTCAGACCAGTGAAATGCTCTTAGAGTAGGGCCTAAGACCCAATGTAGGAGAAGATTCATGTCACAGTCACTCTGGGTATCCTCCCAAGATGGAAAATGGGTCAGAATTACCTTCATTGCCATATATATATATATGTATATAGCATTTTTATATTTCCCTTCCAATCCTCCTATACTTTTATTTTTTTTATCAACCATAGACTGTGTGTTTATGGACTCACAACCAATGAGAAAAAAACTTAGAGCATTTTCCAATTGGAAATATCTTTTGAAGATATCCAATCTATTCATTTTACCTAGAATATACAAGGGAAGTGGTAATTACTTGTATAAAGTCACAGGCGTTATAAGTGTCACATCAGGACCCTGATTCTGTGGTTTCCCCAGCTCTGACTGCACCCCACTTGGCTGCCTGCCATTCTTTCTCCCTCTCCATTTGTAATCCCAGCACTCAGAAGGCAGAAGCAGGCCATCTCTGTGAGTTCAAGGCCAGCCTGGTCTACATAGTGAGCTCCAGTACAGCTGGGGCTGAAGGGAAACCCTGTCTCAAAAAGACCAAAAAAAAAAAAAAAAGATAGAGTGCCTCTTAGTTCCCTCTTAACAACATTCAAGCATCCCTTGATGAAGACTCTATACCTTTGTCCTGCTCTACCTCAGTCTCTTGACCCTTCACTGCTTCCTCAGGAACTTGGAGTTCCATGCAGTCTCTAGGAAACTCTGACTCAACTTCTGCAAAGGCCCAGTGCCCATCTTTTCCTTCTTTCAGCAGCTGCCATAATTCTTAGTAGAAACATGACTGATGAAGTGCCTGTCACAAGAGTTAAGACAACATGAGTCTGGCATTTGCTTTTTGCATGGTATCGAGCTAGGACTGCTTTTTTTGCACAAAAATCAGGAAATACATCCAGACAGACAGTACAAATGGGTAATGAAGGGGACTCAGAGAGCTACATTTCTTAAACAATAAATCTTCCCATGTAATGCCAGATTATTGTGGTAGATTAGATTGTGGCTGGAAATGACCTCACATTACACTTCTGCCCTGAGGAAGGTTTGGATGGGGTGAGACATTACATAGAACATCAGTTTATTGCTAGAGAGCCCACAGAGTTCTAGAAGATGTTTGACCACATATAAATTAGATCCTTCTTCTGTGTTATGACTGGGAAAATTGGGCCAATTTCCCAGTGATTCAAATACAAGTCTACAATCACTACCTTCAGTCGACATCACCCCCTTTTTCCTGTCCATGCTTCCCCCACTTTCTGTTTTTAAAAATTTGCCAAAATATGTATGCACTTCATTTCCTCCTGCTGCAGATGTGGCCCTTCAAATATTTTCAAGGGCTGTGACTGTGGATAAAATTAGGAAAACTAAGAAGGGGGTCTTTTGAAGGAAAAGCTAAGTTGGAATAGGGACTTCCCCAAGGTCATTTGGTGACCAAGCGCTAGTTACCCAGTGTTCTCTGCCCCCATTCTCTTTCCTTTGGGTTCCTATTGGGGATCTTAAGTCACACCACATGTTTTTGCAGACTCTTTCTCCTCCATTCACCATTCTATTCATTCAAATAGTTGGGAGGAGGGAAAGAAAAGGGGAAAGTACAAAATATCTACCTGTGGGAGTCTTCAATCTTTTCATCATTGACTAAGGTCACAGCCTTCATAGCCTTTGAATGCGAAAATGGATTTGAGTAAATTTTCATAGGGCCTTTTACAGGCTGAGTGATGACATTCCATATTTTAAAGGAGCTTTGCCCCAGCGATTTCTCCCGCTAGCACTAGTGTTGGGATGAGGAGACCCTGTTGCATGAGGATACCCCATAAGTGGCAAAGAAACATCAGGGACACAGGGAGGTACACAAATCAACCAGCGTGCTATTTTTAGAGCATTCACATGGTAAGTGATAAGAGTCATCTTGAAAACATGTCTAAGTGTGAGGAAACAAAACAATTACCATGATTTACTGCAGTCATGGAGAGCATATGAGACTTCCATCTTTCCAAAATGACTTTGTGTGGACCCCTTTGCTGCCCACACCTTGCATTTTAGTTTCTTTCAAAATTATTGGACCAAACCAAAAGAACCACATAAATTCTCCCTGGTACCCTGCTGACTGTGTTCAAAGACTTGAAGTATTCTGTGTGCATGATGTATGCACCAAGGTGGTATTCTAACAGAGACAGATTATGTTCAAACATCTGAAAGTCATCATCTCTCTGCACATGCAGGCATTCTGAGAAAAACCTACAAGAGGATCAAAACCAAGATCAAACCACATCTGTTCGGGTTTAAATGACGTTGTCTATGTAGTTCAAAGTTGTTTCCATATATATAAAAAACCTACCCAGCTGTTTTTTATCTTACATTCTTAGCCTTTATCAAAGTGTTTTCATTGGCCAACCAGTGTTATTTCTAAAAGTTGAAGTATTTACAAAAGGGAGCTAAGGAACAAAATGCTTTATCCATCGAAGTTCTATCCCCAGAGCTTTTGCTGGCATTCTGAGGAAACGAATGCAGAGGTTTTGTTCTGTTCTAAGTAGAATGGCTGTATCTACTGTCTGTCAGTGTATCATAAATTAGATCTTCTCTCTTTTTCTATATGTAATTGATTACACTTGACACTGATAAGAAACATGAAACTAAAAGGTGAATCCTAAAAAGCACATATTATATAATATAATTTGACTGTATCAACATTATGCACTATGAAATGGGAAAGGGAATTGTTTTGAAAACCATCATGTATCCGGAAATAGCCCTACTTAATAAAGAAAAGATGTAAAGCATTAGTATCCTGGTATTATGTTTCTTTTGAATATCTGACCCATTTATATATCTAAAAAATCACCTCTGATTGCAAAGCCTTCCTACTTTATGAGGAACGAAACTTCCCTATGAAGCGCCACTAATTGGCTTATTAGAATGGAACTTGAAAACAAAAAAAGTAAGAATGAATCAAAGGAATATGTTACGACAGCCAAACCAGCCTGAGAAATCATTTAACTGCTTTCTGTGTTTAATGTAAAGACTAAATAACACATTAAAAACATGTTCACCTACACTTGTACATACACACACAGACACGCATATACAAATGCATGCATGCATACATGAACACCTACATACACATATAAATATACACAGATACACATACATACAAACATAGTTATACACATATATACTTAAATACAAACAAGTTCACAGGCGTACACATACACATATATGCATACAAAGACACAGATACACACATACATATACACATATATGCATGCATACAAGTACACACACATACACACGTGCATATACACAGGAAAATATTTACACATACATATGCAGAAGTGCACACATTTACACGCATTCATACATACATGTATACACACATACACATGCACACATTGACTCTGCTATTCTTTCCACATGTCAATAACCAGCAGGTCACTAGGTCACTGTAAGGAGGACGGTGTTACTTGAAAGACCTTTTCACTATAGCATTTGCAATCAGTTCTCTGTCAGGCACAGCAGAATTCTTTTTCCTTATTAATCTAAAACATTAGTGATGCATTTTGTCCTAGGTTCACATTGAAGAAGTAGTTCTAGTTTTCATCAGTTTTTACTATCACAAAAATATAGTTTTGAGAATAGCTGGATAAACACTGTCCTGAGCTCAAATGCAGAATCCTTGGAATTTTCTAATCCACTGGGCCTTACCCACTTCCTGCTTCCTTAACACCTTCAGTCCCTGCGTCATGTTATTTGGCTTCACATTTCCTGCTAAGTAAATTTGGGCTATTTAAGCTCAGTTTTCAAATCTAGAAAATGGAACTAATGCTGTGATTAACTTTGTAAAGTTATAATATTAACTGGCAAAATATGCGCAAAACCAATCAGAGTGTCTAATACGTGGTAATTGTTCCATTAACTTATCATTGCTACAGTTTGAACCCTAACTGTCAATGTCCCATGTATTAGAGGCTTGAACTCCAGCTCGTGGTGCTCTTAGGAAGTGAAGAGACTAAGGAGCGATGGTAGGTCATTGGGACCTGTTCTCAAAGAGGACTGTGGGACTCTGGTCTTTCCTCTCATTTCACTGCCATGAGATGAACACATATGTTTTGGCATGTGCTTCTGTTCTGATGTTCTGTCTCCCTGTCACAGGCCTAGTTCACAGATAGTTCTAGCTATCTGTGAACTGAAATCTCCAAAACCATGAACCAAAATTAACTATAAGTTAACTATCTAAGAAACTTAGAGTAATGGAAAACTGAGTTACTGCTCTGTGCAGACTAGTCTAAATCTCCTCTTTGTTCCTTAACCTCTGATGTTCCCCTTTGAGCTTCAAATCACAATTCGGATCCCTTTACTGAGTGAGCACTGAGATTACTCATTTCCCTCTTCTGATTGCTCAGTTTTCAACCTCCCTCTTTCTTAGCTCCCACTCCTGGAAAAAATGGGTTTCTCCTTCTGAATCATCTTTAGAGAGGGCACATGGCTTGTGCCAGGCATAAGGCAATGGTAGTGGCCCCACAGTGCTTGCCTGGTAGGAAAGCCCACCATAACCAGAACCTCCTCTCCATCTTGGTGTGCAGGTAGGAGATGAGCAAGATTGCTGATGGACAGATGCTGCTACAGTCTGTGTTCTTAGTTTCAGTCCCCTTTGCTCCCTTTGAGTCCTTGCCTCATCCTGTACCACCTTTGTCGATCACATTTTCCATGCCTCCTTTTGGTGGTTGGTAAAATAATGCCTGCACAGGCTTCCTGACTACTACCTCTTCTCATTCCAGATGGCATCAGGTTTATCTCACATAGTTACTCCTGTTCAGCAGCATGAATGACTCCTATAATAGATGGGGGTTTCAACTCTTCTGAAAGCTGATAGAGAAGAAAAGATATCAGGATTTTATAGTCTTTATTGAGGAAGTGACATTGAAATTGTCTTTTGAAAAGCAAATAAAATTTATGGAGCTTTCTGTGTGCCAGACACTGGGCCAAATGCTATACCCATCAGACCTCACAATCTTTATCAGTTTTCAGTGAGGTAGGTCTGATGGTTCTCATTTTATTAATAAAGGAAAGCTTGTTTTAGAGAATATAGCCTGGCTTGGGAAACATGGTTTGGTCTCTTGCTATTTAATTGTTTTGTTTTTGTGTTTCATGTCTGACCATCACCCCATTCCCACCTTGCTCCCCACAGTGAGGAAAGTATGCTAAATTCAGAGTAAGTACCTGGAAACTTCTTAAATCCATTTAGAATACCAGCTTCACGCAGAACCCACACAATGCACCATGTGCGTGCAAGGCCTGAAGAGACAAGAAGACAGTGTTGGATCCCGTGAAACTGGAGTTAGAGATGGTTGTCAGCCACCCTGTGGGTGCTGGGACCAAACCTGGGTCCTCAGCAACAGCAAGTGAGCATTCTTAACCACTGAGCCATCTCTCCAGCCCTTCATTGGTCCTTTATGATGCTCAGAATATCTTCCTCATATCACCCTGCAGTCCAAATCTGCACATCTCCATTTTGCAGATCTGGAAACTGCAATGCAAGGAGAGTTAAGTAATTTGCCAAGACCATACAACAAATAAGTGACTGCAGAGAATGAACCCATTGTTTTCTCATCTTTATTTTAGCTTTTTAAAAAAATTTTATTTATTATTTTTATTTTATGTGTATGTGCATATTGCCTGCATGTAGGTAAGTACACCTGTGTCATGCAACACCCACGGAGGCACGGAGGTCAGAAGAGGCTATCAGATCCCCTGGGACTGAAGTTACAGATAGTTGTTAGCTGCCATGTGGGTGCTGGGATTCGAGCCTGGGTCTTCTGCAAGAACAACCAGTGTTCTTAACCACTGAGCCATCTCTCCAGCCCCTGTTTTCTCACCTTAATTAAAGTTTCCTAAGCTGGGGCTGTGGAGATGGCTCAGTCAGTAAAGTGCTTGCTGCTAAAGTGTGAAGACTTAAGTTTGATCCACAGAACCCATATTTAAAAAGCCAAGTGAAGGTGGAGAGGAGAGGAGGGGGTCTGAATATGATAAAAATACATTATATGAAATTCTTGTGGTTGGAGAGATGGCTCAGTGGTTAAGAACACTGGTTGTTCTTGTAGTGGGATCAGATACCAGCACCACAAGGTGGCTAACAACTGTCTGTAACTCCAGTTCCAGGGGATCCGATATCCTCTTCTGTCCTTTATGGGTAGTGCACTTACATACAGGCAGGCATAACACTCATATACCTAAAATAAAAATAAATTAAAAATCAAGAATTTATATTAAATTCTTAACTCAATAAAAATATCTTGTAAGAAGCCAAGCATAGTGGCACATGCCTATAGTCCCAACACTGAGAAGACAGAAATAAGAGAATCCTGGAGCTTGCTGTCCATATAGATAAATCAATGAGCTCTAGGTTCAGTGAGAGAAGTTATTTTAGAAAATAAAATAAGGGCCTAGAGAGATGGCTCAGCAGTTAAGAGCACTGGCTACTCTTGCAGAGGACCTGGTTTCAGTTCCCAGCACCCACATGGTGGATAACAATCTTCTGTAACTCCAGTTCCAGGGGATCTGATGACCTCTTCTGCCTGCCATGATCATTGTACACACATGGTATACCTAATACATGATCATACACATAAAACAAAAATAAATAAGTTTAAAATAAAACAAAATAAGTAGAGAGTGATCAAGGAAGGTACCCAGTGTCAGTTTCTGGTTTACACACACACACACACACACACACACACACACACACACACACATGATACACC
>NW_008336930.1:1864002-1889475 GCF_000622305.1 Nannospalax galili
TCATATCTTGAAGACAAGCTTGGAAATGAATTGTTCAATCGATGAAAATTTCAAATTTAAGATAAGCCAGGAACAGAATATGCAAGGCCTCTGGGATGACGCAAAAAGACCAAACTATGAATCACAGGCCCAACGAAAGAAACTCAGGTCATTATTTTTAATATTTTATTTATTATTTTTATTTTATGTACATGAGTTTATTGCTTTCACATGTGTAAGTGCACCTGTACCATGAAGTGCATGCAGAGGTCAGAAGAAGCCATTCGATTACCCTGGAACTGGAGTTATAGACGGTTGTTAGCTGCAATGTGGGTGCTGGGAACTGAACCTGGGTCCTCTGCAAGAGCACCCAGAGCTCTTAACAGCTGAGCCACTCTCCAGCCCTGAACCTTATTATTTTGTAAGATGCTACCAGAATATATTGTGAAGAATCTATTTTTCCCTCTTAGTAAATAATTTTTTTGTTGTTTTTGAGACATAGATCTGTTGTGCCTCCTGAGTGCTGAGATTACAGAGTCACATCAACATACCCTATTTCTAATAAATTTCCATTTTAATTAAAACAAACAAAAATGTATACTGGTCCACATATGTTCTCAGGCCTGAATCCTTTTTGTTTGTCTGTCACTCAGTTCCTGTTAAAATATACCATTTCCAAAATACCATTCCTCAAGCCTACAATCTAAAATATTATCACAAAGCATCAACTTGTCTTTTGATGGAATTAGGATGATGAAGTTTATATAACAGGCAAAAGCTGATGTTCATCTTTTGGAAGTACTGAAAGAATATTTATAAATAAAATGGTCAGTTTGTCAAATTGGTAGAGACCCAGAAGAAATAAGATTAGCCACAATTTGACATTGTTGAAGGTGGATATAATTATCTGCATTTTATTTTACTGCTCTTTCTTTGGTCTGTGTAAATTTTTCTACAACAAAAATTTAAGTAGCTTTTATTTTTGTTTATATGTGTTGTGTTTATCTCTCTGTGTGTTTGCCACATGTGTATGGATGTCAGTGGAGGCCAGAAGAGGGCATCAGATCCCCTAGAGCTGGACTTACAGGCTGTTGTGAAATTCTCAACATGGATGCTGGGAACAAACTTGGGTCTTCAGGAAGCAAACACTTTTAAGTGCTGAGAAATCTTTCCATCTCCCTTAAATAGCTTTAAAATATCTATAAAATGGAACCCTTCTCTATAACACAGTTTCCTCTACTCCATTTCATTTGATTGTTTTCCTGGAACCCAGCTATATCAAATCATCTTGTCAGTGGTTACCTCCCCATTCTCTACTTACAGTAGTTTGCATCTAGAGCATTCCTGAAAGATGCATGTGTTAACAGGAAGTACTCAGCTTGGACCACTGGAAGGGTGCCATGTAGGTGCTAGGAACCTTTAAGAGGAGGAGCCTAATGGGAGTGTTTAGATCATTGGTAGTGATCATGATGGCTTGCCTTACTACTGGCCAAAAAACTAAAACAAAACAAAGTCGAGTGATCATGGACTAAAACACCACAAACTGTAAAGCAAAATAAACCCATCCTTTTCATAAATTGATCATTTGGGGTATCTGTACCTGTATGGGGAAATAGATTAGCATATCATGAGAATTTAAATTCCAGAGGACAAACACATGGTCTGAATCATTCATGTAAGAACTCAACTGATGAAACATACATATTGAGGTTTTTATCTTGAGTTCACAGTTTTCTAACCAGAAAGCCTAGAGCCAAGTGCCTAGTTTTGACTCTGCTTTCTCACTTGGTACCTGCAAAGCATCTTTCTTCTTTAGGAATTCATCATGAATAAAAACACCCACAAAAGGACAGTCAGAGGCACTGATACTTAACTTGCTGTGATGATTAATCTTCACTATCAACTAGATTTGGAGCCACCTATAAGACACATCGCCGGGTATATTTGTGAGGGTCTTTATAGAGGACTCTGAGGAGGGAAGACCAACCATGAATGGGGTTAGCACTACCCCAGGCCTGGAGTCCAAAGGGGGATTGGGGTGGTGGGAAGCCAATAGAGTATCAACATTCACCTGTCTCTGCCTTTCCTGATTGTGGATACAGTGTGACCAGACACCTCGGGCTCCACCTAGGGCTGTACCCTCATGCTGTGAGCCAAACTAAACCTTTCCTCCCTTAAGTAATTTCTTGTCAGGTACTTGACCCCCAGCAAAAATAAATAAAATAAAATAAATAAAAATTTATTTACTTTTTAACAAATTAACACCCTTTAGCTCTTTATTATGAATGTAACTCATAAACTGATTTTTCTGTTTTAATCATATCAATGGGTTTAGAAGTTTCGGTGACTAAATTTGTCTCTTCATACATGTCAGTCTTAGAAAGGAAAGACTACTTTTACCTTTACCATGTCTGACTGATTCTACAAAATGGAATCAGAGTACGTAAGCTAGAAAGAGCTTTTTAAGTAGAAAGAGATTAAAAATGATTTTGAAACCCATATAAAGATGCCAAGCCATTTTTTTTATAGAAATCCAAAATACATTTGAAATAGCCAGCCGTTCTCCTGAAGCCTGATTACAGGCTTCATGGCCTTATTTTTTCTCTAATATATAATTCTATGTTACGGTACTCTAAAAATGCTATGGCATATTATTAATGCTTACAAAATGTCATAAAAGCACCCAGAGCAGAAAACCTCCCAGCTAGAGAAATTTTACAATCTGAAGATGTAGACAGTTAACTTTAATCTGAGGGGCTGAAAAATAACCACAGAATGAGTGGGTATCTTACAGAGACTGTTTCTTCTTGTTCTTTTAAAGTAGAGGACAGCATTTGGAAACTGATAATGTTTTGATTATAGAGGACTATCCAAAATAAGTTCTAAAAGCACTCAGGCTGAAAAGAAGGAAAAAATATAGCAATGAGAGAAAAATATGCTGTAGATAATAGGACCATATATCAAAATTGCTGAAGTAAAAATACGGAAGTAATTCGCCTGCAGATACATATTTTTTTATTTTTTCTTATTCTATTTCTCAAAATTTATTGATCACCTGGGCAAGCTCTTTATTATAATTACCTGTATTTTACATTTATAATGAGCAGATTCTATATGAAACACATAGTTCAAAGTATAAAATGGGTAAGAGTTTACAATGAGCCTTTGATATGTCTTTAGTACTAATTTTTGCTCCATTCTACCAAATGACATTGTTCATGTAAGCAATGCGTTGTTGGTGCTAGATTTTACTTCTGGAAATCAGTCATTACCTGGCTAATTACTGCACTTCCCCTTGTCATCCATTTGGGGACAATAGATACTACATCACTGAATTCTCTGTGTGGTAATATTCTCTGTTTCTTACATTCTATGATGAACATTTATACTTTCTATACCATTTTTTCAAAGTATCCTCAAGGTACAGAGTTAGTCAGGTTTTAAGTTTTTGTTTTTAGTATTCTGAAAGATAGATACCCTTGACTTTTATGTGGTGAGTCTTACTTTACTGAGTTTTTAATGAAGGAAAGATTTATTTTTCTTATACGTTCAGGGAAGCTTCCATCATGGGAGCAGGAGGCTGAAGCAGCTGGTCACATTGCATCCATAGGAAGCAGGAAATGAGTGCTTGTACTTAGTTCACGTTCTCTGTTTTACTTCCAAGACCCCAGCTCATAATTTTACTACCTTACACATTTAGAGTTTGTCTTCCCATCTCAATTAGTCTAATCTAGGTTAATATCCCATAGCTATGCTCAAGACATTTGTTTCTGTGCTGATTCTAAATCTCATCAAGTTGAAAATCAAGATCGACAATCGTACCCATAAACTCGTTGGTTCACCCACTTAGGATTGGGTGGAATCATTTCATCGGTCTGTCCTTGGTACACTCAGTCACATGCTTTATAAAAAAAAATTTATTGAATATTTGTGTATTTTATACAGAAGATCTCAAAGAATCTTAATCATCTTTATACCTCCGTTCCCACCAGTACCCTCCCACAGCTCCCCCACTGGAGCCCATGTACTCTGTCATTCGTATTAATGCCCTATGTGTCAAGTCAGTGGCCCCAGACGTTCCCCTGTGCAAATCCATCCACTGAGGACTAGTCAGCCTATCTAGACTCTCTTGTTTTAGGAAGATCAGCTCTTCCTCACCCAGCAGTAATCAGCTGCCAATGTTTCCTGAGCTAAGATTTGGGTCTGCTGTTCATTTCCCCAGTTCTATGCTGGGTTTTTGTCTGTCTGATTTTGCGTGAGACGTTTGCATGCTGACACAATTGTCTTAGGATCATATGAGTAGGGTCCTAGGAGCTTGTAAGACTCTGTTTCCATATGGTCGTGCACCTCCTCCCTGGCTCTTACAATCTTTCCCACCTCTCTTCCACAATGGTCCCTGAACCCTGGCTGTATGAGATTTAATATAGGAGTCCTGTCCATGGACAAGCAATCTGCAGACTCTTAATCTCTGTTTTGGCCATTTGTAACCTTTTGTGTTCCTGTCCCTCTGTTGCATGATGGATCTTCATTAATGAGAATTGAGAGATTCTTTGTTCTATGTTCTGTGTGCCTTAGATGTAGAGGTTGCATTGTAGATGTGTTGCTTAGGCTTGGGTAATTCATAGACAATGCCTCTGTGTGACCAGTTGTGGTACTTGGTAATAGTCTCTGACTGGTACAGAATGAGCTACTTTGATGAGTAGTGACTGGGATATTTGCCTGTAAATATAAAGATACATATTTTGCACATATCAAGAAACAGTGCCAGACAGGAGAAACCTTCCATGAACTGTTGGCCAGGGTGGGCCAAGAGACTCCCAAAATTATACAGGCTATTGCCACAGCCCTTGATGGCCTCCCAGAACTTGAAGGTAAGACCCTACTGCTGAAGACAGAACATACTTCTGACATAGGATTTGGAGCAATAGAGCTGAAATTGACCTGAAGTCACTTTCCCTGAAGGCTGGCTCGCATAGCTTTGGAGAGCACTTAGAAGGAGCCAAGGGAAAACATCAATAAATTGATGGTCCAACACCAGCTTCACAATAGCCACATTAATGGCCAGCACAGCAGACAACATTGGTGCAGTAGTGGCACTTTTATCTCGGGGGCAATCAACAGCTACCTAATTGGACTAAAAGCCCACTCAATGGGAGGAAACTCAAGTGTGGTTCTATAAACATGACCAAATATACATGGTTAGAGAGGTCATAGATCTTAGAGAAAACCCCAAGACTGTCACATCCCCAGACAGATACTTTTAAAACACAAACCCAGGTTTGAAATTGTTGGATATGAAAGACCAAGACAACATTATGGAATTTGGAATAGCTGTTCTCCAGTATCACCTGACTATTGGCTTTAGGACTTCCTCTCCACCTGTGGCTGGGCATCAAACTCCATGGATACCCAAATCTCTGGCCTAAAGCTGTGTAGTGTTTTCATAGGACCTATGCATAGTCTCTTGTATACCTTCAAACCATCTCTAGATCACTCATGATACCCAATACATATAAATGCTTTTTAAGTATTTATTTATGTATTTTTATTTTAGGTGTATGAGTGTATTGCCTGCATGTGTGTAAATGCACCCGTGTCATTCAATGCCCACAGAAGACAGATGAGGGTGTTGGATCCCCTGGAACTGGAGTTATAGATGGTTTAGCTGCTATGTGGTCCTGGGTATTGAATCTGGGTCTTCTTCAGGAGCAGCTAGTGCCCTTAACTGCTGAGTCATCTCTCCAGCCCCCATAAATGCTATTTTAATGTTTGTTTACAGTACTGTATAGAGAATGATGACAGGCAAAGTCTATGCACATTTCATACAGAAACATTTTTTTTCTCCAAGTTTTTTTGACTCATCATGGGCTGACCCCACAAGTGAAGAATCTTGTATATACATCACACTATCCACAAAATACATTGGAATGTGAAAAAGGGCAGTTTCAAATAATCTAAGCTATTAAAAGTCTAAGATACTTCTTCTTCCAGTGAAAGAATAGATGTACTCTAGCTGTTGAAGTCAATCCTTTAATTCAAGGATTATTTGGTGAATGCATGCTATATACCAGATAGTAGGTTAAGCACTAGTAACATACACATGGGAATTAGGCAGACATATTTCATTCCCTCATAGCATTTATGATCCATTAAAGAAGACAAGTAATAAACAAGTAACTATAGACAAATTAAATTAAACGAGGAAAGTAAGTATCCAGAATGTTCAGTAAATCTGCATATATATTTAGAATGATAAAGAGGTCTATTTCATATCTGGAGGTGTAAGAACAGCATTAGGAGACATTCACAAAGGCATCCTTAAAGAAATGTCTTTCATTACATCACAGTCTGAATAAGTGTGGCTTAGGAAGTTCATCTACCAGAAAGGTATTCTACATTTAGTGACTGGCTTATATAAAGGTGCCAAGGTAAGAGAAAGCAAGTTGAGGTCATCAAGTGGGAGAAATATGCTCTAGTTAATGTGGAAAGAAAAAGAGGAACAGACTAGATGGAAATTTTAGGAATCAGATTATACAGGGTATTTTAATGATTTAAGGATGTTGTTCTAGGAACAATTAGAAATTACAAAACTACAGGAGTTAAGACCAAAGACAAGATAATATTTGTGTTTGTAAAAGTCATTCCATAATGAAGCAAATTGTGACTGAATGTGCAGAGAACAGGCCATTTGTATACATTGGCCAAAGCACTCAGAGGACTCCAGAGGGATGAAATTCTGAGAGTTCATTGTGTTCTGTGACTGAGGACTCTCAGTGTACCCTGCTAAATGGGGACTAACAGGGGTGGCGGGAGAATCCTGGAGATCATCACTGGAAAACAGACAAAATAATTCCAAACCACATCTGAGGCTCCAGTATTCATGAAGAGAGGGCAAGTGGGTAGGGCTGACCCACCCAGAGGCTGGTTGGGAAACCTTAGGGAATTGCTTAGGGTGGGGGTGGGGAAGTAATCTAAATCATTGGCATCTTCACAAAGTGCCATTTGCCACAAATGGGAGTGGTGGACTGCCATCCCAAATCCTAGCTGTGGTCGGCTGCTCAGGAGTCTGTACAGCCCATCTTGGGAATGTTCCACCCATTCATTCAAGACAAAAACCTGGGAACTATCCCTGATTCCTTCTTTTTCTTTATTCCACACATTGAATCCATCAGCAAAGTCCCTGTTACTTTGACTTCCAAAATATATTTTGCATCCATTTCTACTATGACCACTGTAGACCAAGCCACCAGCTGTTCTCATGCTTACTACTGACAGAGATTCCTGCTTCACTGCAGTCCATTCTCCATGATATAGAGTGACGTTATGAACTTAAACCAGAGCTTGTCACTCCCCTGGATCAGTCTTCTCTGATGCTTCCCCACACCACTTAAAAGAGAACCATTCACTTTTCTACCCTACACACCCCTTCATGATCTGGCACCCTCCCTACCTTGATAGCTGTATCTCAGATCACCTCCTTTATCCAAATCTAGCTTTTCTTCAGTTTCTGGCATGTGCCAGGCTCTTTTTTGCCTGAGAAACAGTGCTGCCCTAAAGCAGTACTTTCCACATTGTGGACTGAGACCTTCTGCATCATCTGGTAGATGACAGGAAAAACAAGTTCTTAGGCTCTGCTCCTGATGTTGAAGATAAGAACTTCTGTGTGTAGGCCTCCCAGAAAGCAGTGTTTTAAGAAACACGTGTGTGTGTGTGTGTGTGTGTGTGTGTGTGTGTGTTATGTATTTGTCACTGCCTTAAGAAATTCTGTTCACTGGGTCTGGGATGGTCTGTAATTTTTTCTGTAACTTTACTAAAAATCAACGTAGTAGTGATTAAAAATGTAGGCGTGCATTTCCCTCTTATGCCAAAGTCTAGACAGGTAATTCAGGACCAAAATGCTGGAACGCAATTTCCCTTTTCCAGCAGTGTTGTTCAACTTTTGCAGTTTAGCTAGTCTCAGGTTTGTATTGTGACCCCGCACAGCTGCTCTGGCACAAGCTGTGATGGCTTCATTCTGAGAAAATAGGAGAAAAAGAAGATGCCACAGCCTTCCTCTAATGATATTGCTAAGGAAGAAAGAAATAAAATGTATCAGGAAACTATTATCACACTTAACCTCATCTACTATGCATGTTTTAACCAAAATTTACCTATCTTTCTCAGAAACTCTGCAGTCAGTCCCATTCCCTTGTGTTCTCTCTCTCTCTCTCTCTCTCTCTCTCTCTCTCTCTCTCTCTCTCTGCCATGTATCTCAGAAGTCAACTTTCTGGAAGATCCCTGATCAGGGGAAGGTGTCTCCCTTCCTAGATCACAAGCCCTGTGATGTCAAAGTCACACCATCCTACTCAGTGTTGTTCAGTGTTGATCTTGGGACATTGCAAGCTCTTAGTTAATATTAGGCAAATGAACAAAAAGAAAGAAAGAAAGAAAGAAAGAAAGAAAGAAAGAAAGAAAGAAAGAAAGAAAGAAAGAAAGAAAGAAAGAAAGAATAAGTATGTGAAATTATTCCTCTGCATCAGGGTAAAGGAGTTGTACAGAAAAACACAAGGTCCGGTGTGAACATGCGTGTGCACGTGTGTGTGTCTCCTACTTAAATATACTCAATCTGTATAAAGAGACCAGGAAATAAAACTTAGTCAAAAAATCACAGTAAAGAGAAACCCAATGAAAGATGATAGAAACAATTTCAAATATATTAATAACTTCAATAATATTGATGAATACCAATTGCCAGTTGAAAGGAACAAATTTCAGTTTTGGATTTTAAAAATAAAATCTATAGTTGACAAGGGACACAGTTAAGGTTTAATGATGCAGAGAAGTCTAATAAATAATGATAAAAGGGGAAGTATTGGGGCTACAAAAATGACTCAGTGGTTAAGCGCTCTGGTTGCTCTTTGCAGAGGACTCAGGTTTGGTTCCCAGCACCCACATGGCGGATCATAACCAACCAACCATAACTCCAGTCCCAGGAGATTTAATGTCCTGTTCTGGCCTCCATGGACACCAGGCATGCACATATACATGAAACAAATATAAAAAAAAAATAGATCATGAAGAATATGTTCTCTCACAAGAGGACATAAAATTAAAACTCAGTAAAAGATGACATCATCTCCCACAAACACATCCGCTGAGAAAAGACATCCCACTATTAGTCATTAGTAAAAAAAGCAATGAAACCATTTGGAAATAACTGGCCAGAAAACACTCAAGAGTGCTCTGCTTGGAGAGGAATGTATCACCTTAAAAACATCAATGGAGGGAGGGAGGGAGGGAAGGAAGGAAGGAAGGAAGGAAGGAAAGAAGGAAGGAAGCCAGTGAACTAAGTTTGGTCCCAGAAGCTGGAAAAGAATAACAGAATAAACTGAAGCCAGAAGAGAGAAGGAATTAATAAACATAAGAGCAAAACTTCAGGAAGTGTTTTTAAAAATAAACAGTAATGAGCATCATCCCAATCTAATTCTAATCTTTTGAGACTCTACTGATGAGGCAAACTTACAAAATCTATGAGGAAAGAGTGAACTAAGTTTGGTCCCAGAAGCTGGAAAAGAATAACAGAATAAACTGAAGCCAGAAGAGAGAAGGAATTAATAAACATAAGAGCAAAACTTCAGGAAGTGTTTTTAAAAATAAACAGTAATGAGCATCATCCCAATCTAATTCTAATCTTTTGAGACTCTACTGATGAGGCAAACTTACAAAATCTATGAGGAAAGAAAATGGGAATATCATCATAGAAATAGAGATGGCTCAGTGGCCATGAGCACTGGCTGCTCTTGCAGAGAACCTGAGTTTGTTTCCACACACCCACATGACAGCTAACAACCATCCCTAATTCCAGTTTCAGGGGATCCGACACTCTCTTCTGACTTCTGTGGGCATTGCAAGACATGGGTGCACTTATATACCTGCAGGCAATATACACATACAAAATAAAAATAATAATAGATAAAATATTTTTTAAACTAAATATAAATGATAAATGAATCATCATCTAACAGATGACTTTGGAATCTACAAGGATAAAATGTGATTGTATTAGCAAAAAGTATGGGTCAGACTGTATTTCAATAGGAGCTTATATTTCTCCATTTTGTGTTGCTATGACAAAGTACCTGAGGCTAGATGCTTTGTAAAGGAAAGAGACTTATTTAGCTCACAGTTTTGGAGTTTCAACAGCATAGGCCCAACATCATGGTGAGGGTTTCCTGATTGTACCGTAGCTTGGCAGAGAAATGGAAAGGGAACTGTTTGAATGAAGAAGGAAGCAAGCTCTTGGATTGGCTGCATTAATAATAACCCACTTTTGTGAGGACTAATTCACTCTCAGACTGACACTAATCCTCTGGGAAGTTGGAACTCCCAATGTCCTAATGGCCTCCAATAGCCTCCACCTATTAAGAATTCCACCACCTCAACACTACCACCCTGGTGGCCCTGCATCTAGCATGTGATCCCATGGGCCACATACTCATTTTAAACCACAGCAGAACCCTGGAAATATCAATTTCCCTTCTTCAAACAAAATTTTAATTGAATGAACTAAATATTCATAAACCACAATGATTAAAAGCAGTGACTTTAAAATGTCAAACACTTTAACAAAACTTAAGTAAAAAAATCACTAATATCAGCAATGGCTCAAAATAAAACTTTAGAAGAAATCCCTTCTTCAGTTCTCCCATTAAACCCTTACATATTTCCTGAGAGTCCCTAGGGCTGTGAGATCCTAATTTCAAAACTAATAATTTAATTTATGAGCCTCATTCAACATGTACATTTTGAAGGTCCACAAATGTGCTCTGTTTTCTGGGATCTTAATGTGTGACTTCAAGCTAAAGTTGATGATTGTGATGGAGATAGGAAATCAGCCAATAGTAGATTCTCTTCTGGAACTGTGTGAGTCTCCTCTCATTACTTTAAGCCTAAGGGTATTTTTTCCTTCATCCTCCTTATAGCACAACTTGAGCTGGACTACACCTCCCACCATTTAAGTCATTGTCAGAGTACTTGATTGTGAGAGAAAACTCCAGCAAATCATTTATTGGAAGAATCCTGGATGACTCATTGAATCTATGGAGGAGATAGAAAACAATGTCCAAGGAAGAATAGGAATCAGAACAGTCCAGCTTGGAGGCTGGAAGAATCCAAATGAGGGACTGAGGAAATATCTCCTTTGAAAGTGTTTGTCATGCAAGTATGTGGACCTGAGATCAGATCCTCGGCACCCATGCAAAAACCACTGGGAAGGTGGAGGCGTACAGATCCCTAGAATTGATTAGTCAACCAGACAAGCCTATTTGATGAGTTCAAAGCCAGTGAAAGACCCTGTTTCCAAATTCAAGTTGAATGGTCCCTGAGGAATGAAACCTCACGTTGACCTCTGGCCTCCACATGCAAATTGTGCACCCATAGGAACATGAGTGTACACATGCACACACAAAATCAAAGCAGAATCAAAGCAGAGTTTATTCATGAAGGGTCTGCTGTGAGACTAATCAACTCCAGCAAAGACCAATCTTCATATGGTTCTGCTCAAGATGGTCCTCCCAGGGGAACCAAGCCAGGCTGGTCTTCCTGTCACATGACCAGTGCTACACTTCCTGAGACCCAGCCTTCTACACCTCACCAAAATTGTGGCCTATTTTTTAAGCCTGCCTCCCTCAACTTCTCAATGAGTCTGTAAACCTTTGAAACTCTCTAGAAAATTCCCTCATTCATAAGACAACTATGGTCAGTGGCTATTGCTTACAACCTGAATTCCCACTAATATAAAGAAATTTGTTCCAATATTTGTGACTACTTAATATCCGAAGGTCTGTAAACATTGTGCCATTGAAACAATAGGCTAGAATCATGTTCCCTGTTGTGACATAAGCCTAAAAGTAGCAGGGGTTATAGACTTCACCTGCCCAGCAAGCTATAGGGCTATACACTCTTTTGCAGAGCCTGAAATCAAGGCTCTCATTTCTATTCATTGTGACTGATGGACACGTTTGTACCTTAATCTGTAGTCTGAGTGCATGGTTTTCATTGATGAGACTGTCTTTTTGCCTCTGATTGTAAAATCTTGAAATTAAAGCGGAAAGACCTACAACACCCCTTGTCCCTGCCAAAGTGAGTTTGTCAGAACAGGAGACAAAACAACTCCATTTGATCATCCTGGGGGAATGGAACTCAGAAATCCTTTGCCAAAAATATGTTGAGAGCAAACCTTCCGTCAGAAGGTGCTTTTATCTTTGAAGACATCAGCAAGCTGACCTTAAGAAAATGTACTTAGGCTCTCTCTAGCCTTAAATGTGTGGGAACCAGACATGAGTCTCCATATGCCAGAAATTTTATTGCAGAACTAACCCAAACTCCTCAAAGAGCATCGTAAATTCACAGTAACATGTCCATGGAGACTTTTACCCAGTATATGGTGGGAAAATATACATTTTCTTAGGCTAGTGTTCACCCAACAACCTCCAAGAGACCATTTAGTGACCCAACCAGTGACCTTCAGTGGCTTTCTCTTTGGTCTGTCCTTGATTTTGTACATTTATTGAACCAAATCCACATATAGAAAGTTTGTCCCAAGAGAGCCACTTTGTGAGAAAAAGCAGAGCCCCACAAATCTGCAGGGTGTCTATGTTAAAAAGAAATAATGAGAACCATGAACTTGGAGAGTTGAAACAAAGATTACACTATCTTTGGAAAACAGATGCATCCATCCTTAAGGCGCTTAACCCTAAACCATATGCCAAGAAGCGGTCATCTGATAAATAGTACTGGGAAAATGGCCAATAAACATACAGAAAATTGCTTAACATCACTAGTCATAAGGGAAATGCAAATTAAAATCACAGTGGGATAGCATGCTACTCATCAGACTGGCTATGGTTGAAAAGATTCACCATACCAAATACTATAAGGGATATAGAGAAAATGGAGCATTCATAAACTGCAGGTAGAAACTCAAGTTGGTATCTTAGGTTTTGAAAAGCATCTAGCATGATCTAGAAATTACTCTCCAGTATCTGCCTGTGTTAGTTGCTTTTATCATTGCTTTAACAACTACCTCACAGAAGCAATTTAAGGAAGGAAGGCTTGATTTTGGCCCTTAGTTTGAGGGTACAGTGTATGAAGGAAGGGAAGATGCTGGAGGCAGCAGCATGAGGTGGCCAGACACACCACATCAGCAGTCACAGAGAAGTGGTGATTGCCAATGCTCAAAGATGAAAGCTTTCATCTTCATTCAGTCGAGGACCCCAACCCATGGAATGATGCCACTTTCATTCAGTGTTGGTCCCACCTTAATTAACCCAATCTAGAAACTCTCTCACAGACATGCTAAGGGATTTGTTTCCACACTGATTCTAAATCCCATCGAGTTGGCAAGATTAACTATCATATTATCAAACAAATGTATTCAGGTATAGATTAAAAAAACATGTATGAGATTGTTCGTAATCAGACAACAATCAAATGTCCATCAGTTATAAAAGAGGCAATTAACTCTATATCACTAATCCTGCATAAGAATGTAAATAAATAAGCTTCATTCAATATAGGATCTTACAAATTTTATGTAGATTTAAGGAAGGCAGAAACAAGTAAATTCTGTACTATTCCCCTTGTATAAAGTTCAAATCAAGTACTATAGACCAATAGTGATAGGAGTCAGGAAGGTGATATTTCCTGGCGTGCTGGATAGCTTTAGTGTCAACTTGACACATCTGGGTTGAGGGAGCCTCAATTGGGGAATTGCCTTCATTGGACTGGCCTGTGGCCGTGTCTGAGGGGCATCTTCTTGATGAGTGATGTGGGAGGGCCCAGCCCACTGTGGGTGGTGCCACCCCTGGGCAGGTGGGCCTGTGTTGCATAAGAAAGCAGGCTGAGCAGGGGCCAGGGGAGCAAGCCAGTAAGCAGCATTCCTCCATGGCCTGTACTCCAGCTTCCGCTCCCAGGTTCCTGCCCTGAGTTCCTACCTTGGGGTCCCTGATGAATTACAACCTGGGAGATGTAAGCTGAATAAACCCTTTCCTCCCCAAGTTGGTATTGGTCAGAGTGTTTTGTCACAGCAATGGAGAAACAAACTAGGACACCTGGGGAAGACAGGGTATTGATGAGAGGTAGACCACAAAGAATCTTCAGTCAGTACCCAGAATGTTAACATCCTTAATCTCAGAAATAATTGTATGGGCATTCACTTTATATGCAGTTTATATGGATGTGTTTGCCAAACTTAGAACTGGAGACCACTGGGATAAATGTTTCCAGTCCCAGGTGGAAGTCAGGTGCAATGACTGAACTCAAGGATGGTAGAATCAGTCCTGGATTTGCCACTGGTATAACCTTTGCTTGCTCATGTGTAAAATAAACATAAGCCTTCCATCATCAGGAGTTTGTCTTTGGGCTTCCAAAACCACTATTCTCTCTACCCATAATCCTTTTCTCCACCCCCCGTGTCTAATATCTTACTTGGACAGTCCTTATTCATCTTTGAGATGCACATATGCTACCATTTCAGCACTTGCAATAACAACTGCTGTGACGATAGCGCAGCCCTGTCTTTCCCAGGCCATCGTGGCTATCATCATGGACCTGGTTATACAACAGAAAGTGATACAGAATGACTGAAAAGGAAAGGAAACGTGAAAAGAACATTAAAGGCCCCAACATAGCAAAGAAACCTAAAGAAAACAGCAGAAAAAATACCTGCAACCATGCCTTTAAAAGACTGCGGTAACAAAACTGTTATGTTTTTTTAATTTTTTTATTTATTATTTTTATTTTCTGTGTATGAGTGTTTTGCCTGCATGTATATAAGTGAACTCATGCAATGCCCTCAGAGGCCAGAAGAGGGTGTCAGATCCCCTGGAACTGGAGTTAATGATAGTCATCAGCCTCCATGTGGGTGCTGGCAATCAAACCCAAGACCTCTAGAACAGCAATTGTTCCCACCTGCTGAGCTGTCAGATAAAATGCCTGGTCACTACTCTGAGGTACTACTTGGTTTGGTAAAGCCTGTGAAAAAGTTATAAGAGATGCTGAGGGAAAATATCCAGAGATTTTAGCTTTTAAAATTAAAGGTCTTTGCTCCATCTCAGACTGAGGAAAGGGGTTTCTTAACATAGAACTTCAGGTCCTGAATGTCCAGAATGCATCTCAGAAGTTCAACATATCTTACAGTTCCTTACCTGTTTGTCAGCCTTACTCAGTAGACAGGGGTATCTAAGAGATTGCTTCATCTTCGCACTTAGCACCATGCCTGACACACAGCAGGTTCTGAGTTTAGGAAATGAATAACAAAATAGATGTAAAATGTTTGGCAGAGTTCCTGAAACACAGTAAACGTTGTTGCACTGTATACCGGAGGCATTAATGGGTTCCTTAACATCAAGGGCAGAGCCAGTTCTCACAGTTTTCTGTCCTTATCAGGTAGTCAGTATGTGTTTAATAGAGTTCATTGAATGAATAACTGAATCTGTGAATAAACATGCATCAATGTAATTTATCTCTAGGTGGTTATATCCTGGGGTACTGCCATGCCAACATTATAGTTATACCTGGATTAACAGCCTGACCCTTACTTTAGTTTTTAAGAGTGAGCCAAAACTCAGATGGCTCCCATTCATATAGATGTCTCCTGGAACTGTGTGGCTAAGTCAGGCCTTACTCATAGTTTTTTTCAAAACCATTTCTCCAACATTGGTTTTAGGAAAATACAACTTAAATCCACCCTTCTCTTAGCAAACAATCTTGCCCTTTCAACCCCAGGCCTAAAACATCTCATACACATAAAGTCAAACATTCTTCTCAGTCTTCGTGTTTAAAAGTATTTTACATATTATTTCTTATTTTATGTGTATAAGTATATTACCTGCATGTATGTAAGTGCACCATGTCGTGCAATGCCCATGGAGGTCAGAAGAGAGCATCGGATCCCCTGGAACTGTAGTTACAGATGGTTGTTAGCCACCATGCGGGTGCTGGGAGTAGAACCCAGGTCCTCTTCAAAAGCAGCCAGTGCTCTTAACTGCTGAGGCATCTCTCCAGCCCCCCAGTCTTCATTGTTTTCAATGAAGATGCACTGCCTTTAAGAACTTTGATTTGTTAATTCTCAAGCATACCCATATTCATTCATTATCTGGGTGGATAAGCAAATTGAGGTTCTGAGGGATCAGGGTCATGTACCCAGGTCACAAGAGCACATGGCTATGGGAGTTTGTTTGCAGTAGTTTTTTTGGTTGTAAGAATAATGAAAAGTCATTAGTCCAGAGTCTGTCCATTTCGTAAAAGCCATTCCTACAATATCCAAGAAACATCTTATATCAATGACTGAATAAATGATGGAAAGTTAAGTAATGACCCAGTGAGGCAGCTAGATCCTGGAGAGAGGAGGGTGTGATGGTTAATATTGATTGA
The DNA here is from genome assembly GCF_000622305.1 of Nannospalax galili. Lineage (NCBI taxonomy): Eukaryota > Metazoa > Chordata > Mammalia > Rodentia > Spalacidae > Nannospalax > Nannospalax galili. Next base: position 1,880,395 of record NW_008336930.1, read on the forward strand.
CAACTTGATGAGTTCTAAAATCACCTCAGAGAAAAGCCTCTGGTTTAAACTTGGGTATCAACATTCCATGAGCTGGGGTGCTGGGCTGAATAAACATGGCGGCTACGAATTGTCCTTAACTCCAGTTCCAGGGGAATCCGAAGCCCTCTTCTGACCTCTGCAGCATTGCACAACACGGGTGCACTCACATACATGCAGGCAATATACTCATACACATAAAATAAAAATAATAAATAAAATATAAATAAATGAATAAATAAATAAAGGAAAAAGATGGCTAAGCACCAGCATCCAATTCTGTGGTTCCTGACTGAAAACAAAATATTGCTGAATACCTGATATTCATGCCCTGTGCAGGCCCCTCCGTGACACACTGCATCCTCACATTGTGAGCCAAAATAAACCCTTCCTTCCTTTAGTTACTTTCATCGGGTATTTTGTCAGAGCAAAGAGAAAAGAAACTAATGCAGAGAGCGTGAAGAGCTGTGACAAGTGTAATCATTTGGGGATGGGCTTTCTACCTTCTGTACACTGAGATTCTTGTTTATATGAGCCAGAGACAAATATTTCTCTCCTTTCTTCACCTGCTTCTCAGCATAATGTTGTTTCCCTTACTCTAGAAGCCTAATCATGTCTAGATAGAGAGGTGTTATTCTTACCTCAACATAAATACATAAATCTAGCCCTTCAATATCAAACTCCCTTGTCCCTGTTGGCTATTTCCAACTGAATAAGAAGCCAGACAGCTTCTGATTTCTGGTAGATAATACTTCTTCATCTAACAATTTTTTTTTTTAGATTGGAAGTGTCTGACTCAGTGCTTTTAATCACAGCATCTCCAAACTGGGCCAACCAAATGTCTTCAGGGGTAGTCTTAACAAAGATCCAGAAAACATTGATTGATGACATTGATTGATTGATTGATTGATTGATTGATTGATTGATTGATTGATTGTCACAAAACAGCCTAACACAGTCATTTGTCAGGACAGAATGTGAATCAGAGGAAAGCGCATTCAAAACTTGATTAGATTGTTTGAGCACAACATCTAATTAAATGAGAGGAATTGAAACCTCAAGATGGTTGTGTTATCTGTGCAAAGAAATAAACTTTGAAACATGATGCTATTTTCATCTCTGAGGTAGAGAAATTCTGGAATTGTTTTAAATATGCAGTATTAGGTATCAATAAATTAAAAGCATGGGCAGCTAACAGCCCGCTGCTTCTGGAAACTGAGAATTCTGAATGCTGTTTCACTTCAGATGATCACCAGGAGAGGGCAGCATCTCCTCCACCTTGTGAATCTCGTCTGCAGGACTGGGAGACTATGGACATTTGAAAGTTAACAATCACATAGCGTACCAGCTACCCAATTTGTTGGCTGTTGTCATCTTTCTTTTATGATATACTCCTCTTTTAAAAGAGATCCATTTGGCCAATATAGCCTTTAAATATGTGCACAATACTATCTGTAAACCCTGTGCCAACTTGCCTCCCCAACCCCCTTCTTATTGCCTTTATGTTGGCTTTTATATGAGCAAGGCTCTGCATGTTTACTTGTATGGAGACAATCAGCTGTCTTATAAAATATTGCCCCCCTCATGTCTTGCATGTGCAACTATTTACATGCATATTTACTCACAGGTACTGAAGTACTCCTAGTGAAAACAGAAAGAACAGAAGATTTGTCTTAAATAGATTAGGCTTCGTATTCTGTCCCCACACTCAGCTTCTCTGAGCCACGTTCTGTTGCTGTTGCTTTATTTCATTTTTCTTTATTTTGGTTTTATATATAAAAATGAAATGGCTGAAGTCACTTCTTGGCAGAATTATGATCAGAATTTCTTTTTTTTTTTTTTTTTTTTTTTTTTTTTTTTGTTTTTTTATAAAAAAGAAAAAGGGTGAAGGTCCTTTTTTGGGAAAATTTTGTTAAAATTTTTTTTTTTTTTTTTTTTTTTTTAAAAAAAAAAAAATATGTTGTTTTTTTTTTTTTTGAAAATTTTTTTTTTTTTTTTTTTTTTTTTTTGTCTTTTTGAGACAGGATTTCCTGCAGCCCCAGCTGGCCTGGAACTCACTATATACATCAGGCTGGCCTCAAACTCACGTAGATCTGCCTGTCTCTGCCTCCCGAGTGCTGGGATTAAAGGCCTATACACCACCCGGTTATTATCAAATATTATGCAATAGGCGAATAAAGAAAATATTAACTCAATCTCCTAGTAGATAACTGGCATTTTCAAGCACAAGGAATACATGCCCTAAGAAGATAGCCTGGGCTATGCTCACCAATACAGGAGACACGAAAGCCCTGTTAACTTTCTGAGTTGACTATTAAAATGAAATAAAATCTAAATTCAATTCTCAGAGGCAGTGACCACATTTCGAGTGTTCAGTAGTCATAAGTGACTATTGGCTGCCATATTGAATAATACAGCAATAGAAAATCTCTACCATGGCAGAGTGCTATTGAGCAGCATTGATCAGGAGTGTGAGATTCATGGAAATTTGTGATCAGTTTGGAAAGTGCTCTCAGACTGACATATAGAAGAGGGAGTGCCTAGGGAGACTGTTCAGTGGACAAAGTGCTTACCACTCAAATGTAAGGCCCTGAGTTCAAATCCCCAGAACCCATGTAAAAAGCAGGCAGGCCTGTTGGCTACCTGTAACCCCAGTAGTTAGGAGGCAGAGACAGGAGGTCCCTGGAATAAGCTAAATGTTCATTGAGAGACCCTGTCTCAAATAAAGTGGAAAATGATTGAGAAAAGATGCTCACTGTCAACTTCTGGCTTACACATATACACACGCACACACATTTCATATGTACCTGCACATGCCCATGTTCCTTCACACATGGGAACATGCATACATCCATGTATGCACATCCACACACAAAAATAAAACAAAGTAATAGAACAGGAAGGTGAAATAACAGAGGAGTGATGACCTCTTTACCACAGTGTTGACAGAAACAAGCCTAGTTTATATATGCATATATATGGTAACATTTTAGTGACTGTCTTTACTTGGGATGTTGTAGAGTATCCAGAAATCCTGAGAAGAAATGGCAAAGGTCCATAAAAAGGTTTATCATGGACAAGGTCTTGAAAAAGACAAAAGGCCACAAGATATGGTCAGAGACTTTGAGCTTTTCTGTGTTATGGAATGAAAATACCGAGAGGCAAGAAAGTTCATAGGGAAAGAGATGGGACTATGGAATAAGAATTTGAGTATCTAGTGTGGCTTAGTTCTTCTTATCCAAACAGCATAAAGAATTAGTAGTGATCCTTTTCGTCTGGGCACAGGAACAAGGAGCAGAGACTCACTCTTTCCACTAGTGTCTGAGTGGAAAATGAAACTCAGTCCTCTTCCAGGCCTTCACAGAACTTCCAAGAGCAAAGCTGTCTTCCTGACACATACCTCACCTCACAGGACTGAGGACAGCCCACTGGCCATGTCACGGAAAATACAGCTGCCCCCTCCCACCTCACCTCACCCCCTACCTACACACTCCCCCCAAATGAGAAAGGAGCACATGCCTTCTGCCAAGGCTAAAACATATTCAAGCCTCATAATCCTGAGCTTTGAACCAGCCTCCAACTTTTTGTGGTTACAGTTCATAGTCTGCTGGCAAAATGTGACTTCCTGGTTCTAAGATTAAAAGAATTGGGAAAGAAGGGGAGAGACATGAAATACTTACTTGACATCGAGTGACTTTTGCAAAACAGAACTTTGATGAGCAAAGCACAAATGAATCCTAACCATCCCGATTACGTTTCTGTAAATGTACATATTTTCAAAATTTCCTATGGACCAGTCTCGGTGGGTAGAAATGTGTTTGAGGCTTCTCCGGCCTCAAGACATTTGGGAAAGAGTTACAGGCAAAACAGAGCACACAGCTAGGAACATAAAGACTTTTCCTTCTCAAGGGGAAAATGAAGGGAGGAGCAACGAGCTCTGTTGTAATAGATGTTCCAAGAATTGCTGGTCTTTCATAAGAGGTGAGGTGGAGATGACGGGGGAGGGTGGTGGCTGAGCTCTTCATAAGGTTTTATTTAAGCTGGGATAGAGATAATGCGCTCTGCTGTTTATTTCCATACCGAATGCTCAGAGGGTCAGAATTCTGTCACATTCCTAACCCAGATAATTTTAGCAGCAATCGGTCTGAAATACAAAACGGACCAAAGACACTTCCTGGTAAATAGTTACCGAGCAAAACCAGAAAAGCATGCCTTGGGTGCCAACAATCAAAAAAGTTCAGACTGCCTCCTTCTTCCTTCCAGGTGGTCAATTACTCATGTGACAGCACCTCCTGTTTTCCATGTGATGCAGTTTGACAGTAGCACCAGGCTGAATGCTCACTTGCTTGGGTGTGTCTTTCTTTGTCATCCCATTAGGAATTTGGAGAGAGGGAGCTGGCTTCCAGGGCCCAGGGTATTGCTGGAAGGACAGGAAGGTGTATGTTGCTGTGTCTTAACTTGGCACATTGTTCATGTTACTTGACAAATTTTAGCTTCAATATCCTCATCTGTAAAACTGGGAAATCTCATGTTTGCCAGTGTCTACCAGAGTCAACTAGAGATTACAAAGCTATATCCACTGAGTACCTAGCACACAGGAAAGGCTTGATTAATGCCACTTACTGTGTTTGTCACTGGAGTGTCACACAAACTGATTACCATATTTCAGAGCTAGAAAGTCTCTCACAGAGTCTTTCAAGTTCCTTAAGGTCAAGTTATATGTACAGCCTTCATTAAACAGAACAAACAACAACAGCAAAAACTTTGGGTGAGAAGATCCAACATGAGATCTGCTCTTAAGTAGATATTTAAGTGTGCAATACACTATTGTAAGATAGGCGTGGTGCCGTACAGCAGATCACTTGGGTTTGGTTGTCATTTGTAACTGAAGTATATATAAATACCCAATGCAAAAAAAAAAAAAACAAAAAAAAACAAAAAACCTCCTCCTCTCCCTCAGCACTGACAACCACCTTTCCACTCTGTGTGCTTGAGTATTTCCAGTGTCTCATATAAGTGACTGTGATTAGCTTTTTTAAACTTAGCATAATGCAAAGCTTCAGTCAGGATTGTTCTACATGGCAGGATTTCCTTCTTGTTAAAGGCAGAACAATATCCCATTATACATACATATATATATCTCATATCTTCTTCATCTGCAGATGACGTTCAGTTGTTTTTGTAGTTACCCTGGCTACTGTGAAGACTGCATTGATGAACATATGAGTGCTGATACCTCACTTGAGAGCTTGATCTGAATTCTTTGGAAAAATGCTAAATAGTAGAATCACTGTATTTTGCTATTTCCATTTAATTTTTTGAGAAATGTCCATTCTCCTTTCCATAGTAATTGATTCTTTTCAACTCCCACCAACAAATTTCTCCACAACCTCACCAATCCTCATCCTTGATAATTTCTTAAGAGGCATCTTAACAGCTATAAGGAGATATTTCACCTAGGTTCTGATTTCTTCCTGATGACTCACTCTGGTGAACATCTCTTTATAGAACTGCTCACCATTTCTATTTCTTCTTTAGAGAAATGTCTGCTCAAGTCCTTTGCCCATTTTTAAATCAGTCTGAGTTTTTGTTTATTTCTTGTAGCTATTAAGTCAAATGAGTTCTTTCTGATTTTCAGAGCGTAATCCCATATTAGTTATTTTTCTTGCTTCTGTGACTGAAGACCTGACAAGAAGCAACATAAGGAGAAGTTTATATTGGCTCACAGTTTGAGGGGCTGCAGTCCATCACAGTCCAGAAGGCATGGTGGTAGGCTGCTCCACAGCAGAAAGAGCCTTGGCAAGTGCTTGCTCACATCTCAGGTGACCAGGAAGCAAAGAGAAATGATGCTGGTGTTATATGACTGTCTCTTTTGTTCCCTTTGATCCCCTCTGGGCCCCTAGCCCATGAAGACAGTGCCACTCAGCTTCAGGAATGGTCTTTCCTCCTTAGTTATACCTCTCTGGAAACACCCTCACAGTCAGGCCTAGAGGTGTGTGTTCCAGATGATTCAAAATCCAATCAAGTTAATAATAAAGAGTATTCCTCACAACTGCCTTACCTCATTATAGTTTGAAAATATGTTTTCCATTCATTAGTTTTCTTTACACTCTTAATTGTATCTTTTCCATGCAGATACTTTTTAATAGGATGCCTTCCATTTGTCTTTTTTTGCTTTAATTGCCTGTGTTTTTTTGTGTGATGTGAAGAAATCATTGCCAAGGTTGATGTTAGGAAGTTCCTTGCTCTTTATTTGAAGGATGGTCACAATTCAGATCTTACATTTAACTTTTAATCCATTTTGATCCTCTCTCTCTCTCTTTCTCTCTCTCTGTGTGCATGTATATGTGTGTGTATGTGTGTGTGTGCGTGTGTGTGTGTGTTGTAAAACAGGGTCATTCTTTTGCACAGGTATATCCACTTTCACCAAAACCATTTCTTAACATTAGCCAGTCCTAAATTTGATTTCTCATTATTTAGCAACTTTTTTTTTTTTTTTGGCCTTTTTGAAACAGGGTCTCCCTGTAGCCCCAGATGTCCTGGAACTCACTATGTAGACCAGGCTGGCCTTGAACTCACAGAGATCCCCCTGCCTCTGCCTCCTGAGTGCTGGGATTAAAGGTGTGCGCCACTTTTAAAGGATGCTAAGTCTATCATTGGTATTAACCTTAGGGCTGACAAAATCTGACCTAAAATTCCTTATTAATCTAGAGTCATTAATCACAACCTTAAACTAGGTCTCAATCTGTAACATCTCAGGGAGTCATTCCAGGCTCAGGCCATGTCTGTGTTATTCATCAGGAATGGAGCACTTCCTTTAAGTGGGATCAAAGTGGCTCTCCCAAGGCCAGTGGGGCTCTCCGCACAGAGGAGGTCAGGCCTTGAGTGACGAGGTTCCCGTTGGGCCTGCCTTTGCCTTTGCCTTTCTCAGACTCAGCCTTCCAACTTGGAAATAATCCAGTTGCTGTTTTATTGTGTTTTTCTTTCTTCTTTTGGAATGCTTCTACCCTGTTCGTGGTTTGCATTCCTAGCTCTTAGAGTTCCCCAGGCCAATATCTATTCTATGAAAGTCTGTCCAGTTTAATTGATAAGTCTGGTCAGGGGTGAATTGAAGACATTGTAGCCATTTCTGTATACCTACTAGGCTTCTGTCCAAAGTTCCCTCCCAGTGCTGGCTTTTACCACTCCACAATTTCTTACAGAACACACTCTCACTAAGTCAAACTCCATGTTATGGTTTTAATGTGCCCCCATCCCCAAGCAACATATTGAAAACTTAACTCTGTGCAACAATGTTGAAAGGTAGGTCATAATGGCAGGTGATCTGAGAGTAATTCTACTTTCTTGAGTCTGGTTCCTTATTGCCTGAGTGAGTTTCTTATAGGGAATGGGCTCTGCCTTTTTCTCTCCTGCCTTCTCGTTACCCTTTCACCGTGTGATGTTTCAAGGGCTTCACCAGATGCAGACCTCTTGACCTTGGACTTCCCAGCTGCCAGAACTGTGAGAAATAAATTTCTGTTCATTATAAATTAATCACTCTCAGGTATTCTGTTGAAATAACATAAAATGGACTAAGACACTGGGGAAAAGGAGAAAAATCTAGTAAGAAGTGGGATCTGCTTCCCTTTGAACTAACTTTGACAAGTGTATATAATCATTTACTTGGCACCTGGAAGCTGAATTCTCAGAATGAGAAAGGATTATCATAATTTCCTTCTTTCTTAAGAAATATTTGAGCTATTGCAGTATAATAAGAAATGCATTTGGCCTTTGTGGTTTTTGACACAAAGTTCCTAAAACCTTTGGAATTTCCTGATTGGTGGATGCCTTTTGTTATTCATAACAAGCCTCTCTCAAAACCTGAATTTATGCTAGAGAGGTTCTCTTTATAAGGTAACGCCTTTAGATAACCTCACCAAAATGACCCAGCAATCCTTAGGGTCTGGAGTTAGGGGTTTCAAGCCCACTCATTCACTCCTTACGAAGGGAAGCGCTAAAAATGCTTGTGAACCAAGAGATTTGATGAGTTTCTGGGTTCATGAACACAGGAAGTGCCTGGAGGGTGGTACATGGAAAGAGGACATGGAAACACCCCTATCTTGCTGTATGCGTTTCTCCAGTTGCTTGTTCTTGACTTTTATCGTCTATGATAAAACAATAAATATCAATAAGCATTTTTTGAATATTGTGGTCCTCTCAGGCAAATGAAACAATCCGAGTACAAAGTCATTGGGCTCTTGTATAATCAGTAGGTCAGATGCAAAGGTGACAACCTGGAAGAAATAATTGGTGTTTGAATAGGGGGGGCAGTCTTGGGAACTGAGTCCTCAGCCTTTGGAATCTGATGCTATTCTGGATAGATAGTGCCACATTTGTACTAATTTATATGTCATCCTGTTGGGATCTGCAAAGAATTAGGGGATGCCAGCTAGGGCTACATAGTGAGACCCTCTCTCAAAAAAAAAAAAAAAAAAGAGAAAGAATTTTAGAACAAATTTGCATATCTGATATTAGCAATGTTACAACTGGATAGGGAAATGTTTTTTTACCAAAGTCATCTCTGAGATTTACAAGGTCAGGAGTATGAATATAAACGTGGGAATCTTACATGAGTGGGAATAAGAAATATTTTATTTCATCTTAACTCTAGTTTAGTTCTTAATTCTATCATAAATGCAAGTTCACTGATTGAATTCAGTCATTGAACCTGAGTATAGGGAGTGGTGAAGCCTGCGGCACGTGGAGGAAGACATTTCTAGTAGCAGGAGTGGGTCCCTCTTCATCTCTAGCTGGGCTCATCACACCTTGTTAGAACATGAGCCCATTGTTGCTAGATGCTTTAGTATTTTAAGCCAAACCATAAGTCTCAGGTTTTGCATTAAACCTTTCTATTTGTGGCTGTTGGTAAATAATTTAATTAATGTAATCATAGGTCAAAATATCAGTTATTGTGCTGTAGAAAGTATAGGTAGACTCCAAGGGTGCTGGTCCTATCCTGATTGTTGGTCTTGATGCTAATTACACAGGTATATCCTCTGTGGAAATTCATTCAGCATTCAGGCG